>NC_091328.1:25178509-25242888 GCF_038502225.1 Cherax quadricarinatus
GGAAGCTATATAAGGGGTCCGGCCAGCACCTCACTATCAGATCCCCACAACGGTTAAACACGTGACGCGCGGCGAGCCAACTTGGATAGGTCCTTTGCAAACTGCCCTCATGCTTTGGGGGTGAGTTTTGCAGATTCTAGAACCGGCTCTGCATCGTGTTTAACTGGAATCTTGATGTGGAGTGGCTGGAGACCTATAACTTCCTTGGAATGCTCTTTCATGGATTCTGACTATAATGATGAAATCACAACATATGACTTCAGTAAAGTATTTACTACATATATATATATATATATATATATATATATATATATATATATATATATATATATATATATATATATATATATATATATATATATATATATAGCTTCCTTGGATGCTTCACTTTCATAGTTCCTTGATAATGTGAGTAGTCACGAAAGCGCTTGGAATTTCTCTATTCTTTCAGAGTGGTTGTTTTGCATATATATATATATATATATATATATATATATATATATATATATATATATATATATATATATATATATATATATATATATATATATATATATATTGGCTCCCTCTGTGCACGAAGTGGTCATGTAGGTGTGTTGCTATGTAGGAAAATAGTGAAGGCGCTTCCTGGCACGGGGTTCACTTATGTTGTGAAAGTCGTTGTTGTGGTTGAAACAGTTGAAAATACAGACGAGTGATGATTCCAAGGTCCAGCGACACTGTGTATCTTCTTCCCTGGCGATGAGTCTTGCCTCTCTACATAACACCTTACCACTGATACATAACACCTTACCACTGACACATAACACCCATACCACTGACACATAACACCTTAAGACTGACACATAACACCTCACCACTGATACATAACACCTTACCACTGACACATAACACCTTACAACTGACACATAACACCTTACCACTGACACATAACACCTTACAACTGACACATAACACCTTACCACTGACATAACACCCTTACCACTGACACACAACACCTTACCACTGACACATAACACCTTACCACTGACACATAACACCCATACCACTGACACACAACACCTTACCACTGACACACAACACCTCACCACTGATATATAACACCTCATCACTGATACATAACACCTCACCACTGATACAAAACACCTCACCACTGATACAAAACACCTCACTACTGATACAAAACACCTCACAACTGACACAAAACACCTCACAACTGACACAAAACACCTCACCACTGATACATAACACCTCGCCACTGATACAAAACACCTCACAACTGACACAAAACACCTCACCACTGATACAAAACACCTCACCACTGATACATAACACCTCACCACTGATACAAAACACCTCACCACTAATACAAAACACCTCACAACTGACACAAAACACCTCACCACTGATACATAACACCTCACCACTGATACATAACACCTCACCACTGATACAAAACACCTCACCACTGATACATAACACCTCACCACTGATACAAAACACCTCACCACTGATACAAAACACCTCACCACTGATACATAACACCTCACCACTGATACAAAACACCTCACCACTGATACAAAACACCTCACAACTGACACAAAACACCTCACCACTGATACATAACACCTCACCACTGATACATAACACCTCACCACTGATACAAAACACCTCACCACTGATACAAAACACCTCACCACTGATACAAAACACCTCACCACTGATACATAACACCTCACCACTGATACAAAACACCTCACCACTGATACATAACACCTCACCACTGATACATAACACCTCACCACTGATACAAAACACCTCACAACTGACACAAAACACCTCACCAATGATACATAACACCTCACCACTGATACAAAACACCTCACCACTGATACAAAACACCTCACCACTGATACATAACACCTCACCACTGATACATAACACCTCACCACTGATATAAAACACCTCACCACTGATACAAAACACCTCACCACTGATACAAAACACCTCACCACTGATACATAACACCTCACCACTGATACAAAACACCTCACAACTGACACAAAACACCTCACCAATGATACATAACACCTCACCACTGATACAAAACACCTCACCACTGATACATAATACCTCACCGCTGATACATAATACCTCACCACTGATACATAACACCTCACCACTGATACATGACACCTCACCACTGATACATAACACCTCACCACTGATACAAAACACCTCACCACTGATACATAACACCTCACCACTGATACAAAACAAGTCACAACTGACACAAAACACCTCACCACTGATATATAACACCTCACCAGTGATATATATCACCTCACCACTGATACTGATCACCTCACCAGTGATAAATAACACCTTACGACTGTACATAACACCCCACCACTGATATATAACACCTAACCACTGATACATATCACTTCACCAGTGATACATAATACCTCACCACTGATACATAATGCCTCAACATTGATACACAACACCCTATCACTGACACATAACACCTTACCACTGACACATAACACCTCACCACTGATATATAACGCCTCACCACTGATATATAACACCTAACCACTGATATATAACACCTCACGACTATTACATAACACCTCACCACTGATACAAAACACCTCACAACTGACACAAAACACCTCACCACTGATATATAACACCTCACCAGTGATACATATCATCACCATTGATACTGATCATCTCACCAGTGACAAATAACACCTTAACACTGTATATATCACCTTACCACTGATACATGTCACCTTACCACTGATACATATCACCTCACCACTGATGCATAACACCTCACCACTGATAACAACACCTCACCACTGATTCATAACACCTTACCACTAATACATAACACACCAGTGAAACATAACACATCACCACATACATAACACCTCACTACTGATATATAACACCTCAGCACTGATACATAACACCTCACCACTGATACATAACACCTTACCACTCACACATAATACCTCACCACTGACACATAACACCTCTCCACTGATACATAACATATCACCACTGATACATAACACCTTACCACTGATACATATCACTTTACCACTGATACATATCACCTTACCACTGATGCATGTCACCTTAACACGGATACATAGCACCTTACCACTAATACATAACACCTCACCACTGATGCATAACACCTTACCACTGTTACATAACACCTTACCACTGATACATAACACCTCACCAATGATGCATATCACCTTACCACTGATGCACATCACCTTACCACTGATGCACATCACCTTACCACTGATGCACATCACCTTACCACTGATGCACATCACCTTACCACTGATGCACATCACCTTACCACTGATGCACATCACCTTACCACTGATGCACATCACCTTACCACTGATGCACATCACCTTACCACTGATGCACATCACCTTACCACTGATGCACATCACCTTACCACTGATGCACATCACCTTACCACTGATGCATATCATCTTATCGCTGATACATAACATCTTACCACTGATATATATCACCTTATCACTGATACTTATCACCGTACGACTGATACATATCACCTTACTACTGATACATATCATCTCACCAGCGATTCATAATACTTCATCACTGATACATAACACCTCAACACTGATACATAAAACTTTACCACTGGTACATAAGACCTCACCACTGATACATAACACATCACCAATGATACATAACACCTCACTACTGATACATAACACCTAACCACTGATACATAACACCTTACCACTGATACATTACACCGCACCACTGATACATATCACCTAACCACTGATACATATCACCTTACCAATGATAAATATCACCTTACCACTGATACATATCACCTCACCAGTGATACATAATACTTCACCATAGATACAAAACACCTCACCACTGATACATAACACCTTACCGCTGATACATAACATATCACCAATGGTACATAACACCTCACTACTAATACGTAATACCTCACCACTGATACATAACATTTTACCGCTGATACATTACACCTTACCATTGATACATAACACCTCACCACTGATACATAACACCTTACCACTGATACACAACACCTCACCACTGGTGCATAACACATCACCACTGATACATAACACCTCACCACTGATACATAACATCTTACCACTGATTCGTAACACCTTACCACTGATTCACAACACCTTACCACTGATACATAATATCTTACCACTGATTCATAACGCCTTACCACTGATACACAACACCTTACCACTGATACATGACACCTTACCACTGATACATAACACATCAGCACTGATACATAAAACCTTACCACTGATACATAACACCTCACCACTGATACATAACACCTCACCACTGATATGTAACACCTCACCACTGATACATAATACCTCACCGCTGATACATAATACCTCACCACTGATACATATCACCTTACCACTGATACATATCACCTTACCACTGATACATAACACCTCACCACTGATAACACCTCACCACTGATACATAAGACCTTACCACTGATACATAACACCTCACCACTGATACATAACACCTCACCACTGATTCGTAACACCTTACCACTGATACATAACACCTCACCAGTGAAACATAACACATCGCCACTCACATATAACACCTCACTACTGATACATAACACCTTACCACTCACACATAACACCTCACCACTGACACATAACGCCTCTGCACTGATACATAACACCTCACCACTGATATGTAACACCTTACCACTGATACATAACACCTCACCACTGACGCATATCACCTTACCACTGATACACATCACATTATCACTGATACATATCACCTTACGACTGATACATATCACTTTACTACTGATACATAGCACCTTACTACTGAAATATAACACCGTACTACTAATATGTAACACCTCACCACTGATGCATAACACCTTACCACTGATACATAACACTTTCCCACTGATACATAACACCTCACCACTGATGCATATCACCTTACCACTGATACATATCACCTTACCACTGATGAATATCACCTTACCACTGATGCATATCACCTTACCACTGATACATATCACCTTACCACTGATGAATATCACCTTACCACTGATACATATCACCTTACCACTGATACATATCACCTTAACAATGATGCATATCACCTTAACACTGATACATAACACCTTAACACTGACACATAACACCTCACCACTGACACATAACACCTCAACACTGATACATAACACCTTACCACTAGTACATAACACCTCACAATTGATGCATAACACCTTATCACTGATACATAAAACCTTACCACTGCTACATATCACCTTATCACCGAGACATATCACCTTATCACTGATACATATCACCCACGACTGATACATAACACCTTACTACTGATACATATCACCTCACCACTGATACATAACATCTTACCACTGATTCATAACATCTTACCACTGATTAATAACACCTTACCTCTGATACATAACACCTCACCACTGATACATAACACCTCACCACTGAAACATAACACATCAGCACTGATACATAACACCTTACCACTGATACATAACACCTCACTACTGATACATAACACCTCACCACTGATACATAACACCTCACCACTGATACATAACACATCAACACTGATACATAACACCTTACCACTGATACATAACACCTCACTACTGATACATAACACCTCACCACTGATACATATCACCTTACCACTGATACATATCACCTTACCACTGATACATATCACTTCACCAATGATACATAATACCTCACCACAGATACATAGCACCTCACCACTGATAACACCTCACCACTGATTCATAACACCTTATCACTGATGCATAACACCTCACCACTGATACATAATACTTCACCACTGATTCATAACACCTTACCACTGATACATAACGCCTCACTACATAATACATAACACCTCACCACTGATATGTAACTCCTTACCACTGATACATAACACCTCACCACTGATACATAATACCTCACCACTGATATATAACACCTTACCACTGATACATAACACCTCACCACTGATGCATAACACCTTACCACTGATAACACCTCACCAATGATACATAACACCTTATAGTGATGCATAACACCTCGTCACTGATACATAACACCTCACCACTGATATGTAACACCTTACCACTGATACATAACACCTTACCACTCATACATAACACCTCACCACTGACACATAACACCTCACCACTGACACATAATACCTCTCCACTGATACATAACACCTCACAACTGATATAAAACACCTTACCACTCATACATAACACCTCACCAATCATGCATATCACCTTACCACTGATACATATCGCCTTACGACTGATACATATCACTTTACCACTGATAAATATCACATTCCCACTGATACATATCACCTTACCACTGATGCATATCAGCTTAACACTGATACATAACACCTTACCACTGACACATAACACCTCACCACTGACACATAACACCTCACCACTGACACATAACACCTCACCACTGATACATAACACCTTACCACTGACACATAACACCTCACCACTGATACATAACACCTCACCACTGATACATAACACCTCACCACTGACACATAACACCTCACCACTGACACATAACACCTCACCACTGACACATAACACCTCACCACTGACACATAACACCTCACCACTGATACATAACACCTTACCACTGACACATAGCACCTCACCACTGATACATAACACCTCACCACTGACACATAACACCTCACCACTGACACATAACACCTCACCACTGATCATAACACCTCACCACTGACACATAACACCTCACCACTGACACATAACACCTCACCACTGACACATAACACCTCACCACTGACACATAACACCTCACCACTGATGCATAAAACCTTACTACTAATACATAACACCTCACCACTGAAGCATATCACCTTACCACTGATACATATCACTTTATCACTGATACATATCACATTACCACTGATACATATCACCTTATCACTGATACATATTGTGATGTAGTCCAGCTGGGCTTGTGAGGTCTCTGGGGAGACCTAATTTAACCAATTATATGGTCACACCTTGCCTTGGTAAACGTCTGTAGCCACGCCCACGTCTGAGGTCTTTTGTTCTTGACGCCTCAGACCTAGGCGTCAGGTCGTACACGTGGTTGTGGAGGGTGCTTGGACCACGATATAAGCCCAAGGAACAGCTGAGCAGGGGGATTCGAGCGGAGCTGCTGCTGGGGTGCAGAGCTCCTGAGCAGACTTCGAGCGGAGCTGCTGCTGGGGTGCAGGGCTCGGGAGAAGGCTGCTGAAGTCTCTGGAGGAGACTGTTGGAGGCATTGGGCAGAGTACTGGCTTGGCGCAGTACTCGTGCTGTGTAGGTCTTGGGACCTGTGGCTTAGTTCCTGTAGTGAACTGTCCTCTGTGCTATATTGTAAGTTACATTCATTTTGGTCAAGTTGATTGTGTTCCCTGTCTCACTGCTTATGTGTACCACCCCATTTATCTAAACCACAATAATGTTCTGTTCCCAAATATATTATGGTACAAAGACGTAATAATAAACTGTGTTTGAGTAGAATAGTAATATTCACTGTCCCCGTTATTTGCTATTCCTATTTCTTATATTTTATTATGTTTATATATGAGTGAAGAATGGGCGAGGCATATGTTAGTGAGAAGTGTAGAGTTAATGAGAGTGTGGTGGTGGTCACCACTGACCTGTCATTACCTACCTACCTCCGCATACCTCACTCCTAACACCTCGCCTGCCTCTCCCCTGCCTACATAATCCCTTACTCCCATATTTCCCACTTATATCCGATTCATTGCCCCCCCCCTACATGACAATATCACGTTACGACTGATACATATCACCTTACCACTGATACATATTACCTCACCAGTGATACATATTACTTCACCACTGATACATATCACCTCACCACTGATACATAACACCTTACCACTGATACATAACACCTTAGCACTAATACATAACACCTTAACACTGATACATAAAACTTTACCACTGATACATAACACCTCACCACTGATACATATCACCTAACCACTGATACATAAAACCTTACCACTAATACATATCACCTTACCACTGGTACATATCACCTCACAAGTGATTCATAATACTTCACCACTGATACATAACACCTCACCACTGATGCATAACACCTCATCACTGACACATAACACCTTACCATTGATACATAACACCTCACCACTGATACTTAACACCTTACCACTGATACGTAACACCTCATCATTGATACTTAACACCTTACCACTGATACATAACACCTCACCACTGATGCATAACACTTTGCCAGTGATACATAACACCTCAACACTGACACATAACACCTCACCACTGATACATAACACCTCACCAATAATAGTTACCACCTTACCACTGACATATAACACATCACTGATACATAACACCTTGCCAGTGATACATTACACCTTACCACTGATACAAAGCACCTCACCACTGATACATAACACCTTACCACTGATACATATCACCTCACTACTGATACATACCACCTTACCACTGATACATATCACCTCACCACGGATACATAATACCTCATCACTGATACATTGCATCTTACCACTGACACAAAACACCTCACAACTGATACATAAGACCTCACCACTGATATATAACATCTTACCACTAATACATATCACCTCACCACTGATGCATATCACCTTACCACTGATGCATATCACCTAACCACTGATACATATCACCTAACCACTGATACATGTCACCTCACCAGTGATACATAATATTTCACCACTGATACATAACACCTCACCACTGATACATAACACCTCACCACTGATACATAAAACTTTACCACTGGTACATAACACCTCACCACTGATACATAACACCTCACCTCTGATACATAACACTTTACCACTGATACATAACACTTTACCACTGATACATAACACATCACCACTGATAATTAACACATCACCACTGATGCATAACACCTCACTAGTGATACATAACACCTCACTACTGATACATAACACCTCACCTCTGATACATAACACTTTACCACTGATACATAACACATCACCACTGATACTTAACACTTCACCTCTGATACATAACACCTCACCACTGATACAAAACACTTTACCATTGATTCATAACACCTTACCACTGATACATATCACCTAACCACTGATACATATCACCTTACCATTGATACATATCACCTTACCACTGATACATATCACCTCACCAGTGATACATAATACTTCACCACTGATACATAACACCTCACCACTGATACATAACACCTTACCACTGACACATCACACCTCACCAAGATTAAGCTCTTCACCATTGTTTTATTAGTGCTACTGTTCTTAACCAGACATTTCTGGTGTGTTAACGCATTTTAAATGGTAGCCATTATGTTTGTTAACATATGGACGCTTCTTATTCTTGTTTATTTAAAGGCTTCGTAATAATTAATACAAAGGAACTGAAAAAAATAACTACAAAAACGCATTAATTCTAATACATGTTAGTAGCAACTTACAAAGTATATCTCCTATTCTTTCACGATCTTGAACACAAACTCAGATATATGTAGTTCAATACTCATGGCTTTATGTGAAAAGATTTCAATATATCTAAACCGATTCATTAACTTTTTATTCTTATAACATAACACAAAACGAAAATAAAAGGAGAAAGATGATATAGATTCTCACAGAGGATAGTGAAAATCTGACTCATACTGATTTGAATTTATATTTGAACCGTAATTCACTGGTCAACAATTTTTGAAAAGTTGTATGCTTCTTAAATGAGATTAGTTCATTCTTATGTATTTTCATGTCCTAACTCCAAATATCACATTGAAAAATGCTTATTGGCTATAGATTTAAAAGATACGAGACATGTAATATTTGATTATTTTATTATAATATACAATGTGTCAGTATATTTTAAACTCGAATCCGTACCTACTCTCAGCCTTTTTGCTTGACGCTTGTAGTGGGCTGAAGAATAATCTCTTGCCAAAGTCCAGCAATAGTCTGCAAGCATTATTGTGCCCCATTTGCCCTGGTACCATTTTTTCCATGGTTGAAATATCTTGGTGAAACCTTTCACCATGTTCGTCACTAACTGCCCCACAGTTCGCTGAAAAAACGTCTAAATGTGAGTCCAAATAGTGAATTTTAAGTGACATGTTACATCCCATGTTCATGTAAGCCTTAATGAAGTTTTCCACCAATTCATCATAGTTGCCTTCCCCTCTGTTTCCTAGAAATCCCTTCGCCATGCAACTGGAATGCTTCCCAAGCAGTTTTCTCCTCCCCATGAAAGTCTGATTCAGAGTCACCATTTTGAAGAAACTCTCGAATCTGAGGACCATTGAAGACTCCCTTTCTTATCTTAGCGTCACTCAGTGAGGGAAATTTTGATGTTAAATATTTGAATTCCTGATCAGATTTGTCCATAGCTTTAACAAAGTTAAATATAAGCCCCAGTTTTATGTGTAGTGGTGGTAGCAAAATTTTGTTTGGTTCAATGAGAGGTGGATGTTGAACATTTTTCATCCCAGGCTCCAGTGATTGACGAGGTGGCCAGTCTCTCCTGATGTAGTGGGAACCTCTTGCACGGCTGTCCCAGTCACATAGAAAGCAGCAGTACTTGGTGTATCCGCCCTGTAAGCCCATCACAAGAACAACAACGTTTAAGTCACCACACAGCTGCCATTAATGTTCATCATATTTCATGCATTGCAACATATCCTTTATATTCTCATAAGTTTCTTTCATTTGTGATGCACAGCCCACAGGAACTGACGGTTTACTATTGCCGTTATGCACCAAGACACCTTTCAGACTCGTTTTTGATGAATCTATGAACAGCCTCCAGTGATTGGGTTCACATTCGATGCCAAGTGCTTCCATCAGACCATTAATATTGTTGCAGGCCACTAAATCACCTTCTATTACGAAGAAATTATTGAACTGCTGCTGACGGTCACGAAATTCTGAAATCTTCACATCAGCTACTAGGAGATTCCACTGTTGAAGACGAAAGCCTAGCAGCTCTGCCTTATTTTTGGGTAATTGCAGATCCCTGACAAGGTCATGGAGTTCCCCTTTGCTTAAGAGATGTGGCCTAGAGGAGTGTGCTTCATCAAAGTTTCGTTCACTTTGTAATCCAGGACTGTCATCCTTCTCATCTTCCTCATCACTTTCGTCATCTGACTCGAAGGATACCGAAGTTGGTGCATCAGGAACAGGTAGACCTTCTCCATGTAGAACTGGGCGAATAGCTGATGGAATGTTTGGATATTCAATGGATTCCCTTTTTTTTTCTTTGACAAGCCCTTTTGTGCTGGAGGTACCATGCAGAAATAACAATTGTTAGTATGGTCTGTTGGCTCCCGCCATGTCATTGGCGGGAGCTAATGACATGGCGGTGGTTAGTAGCACAATTGTTGCAGCATATGTGTGGAGCCCAGTTCTTAATCTGGTCACCAATCTTGCATCTAAAATATAGGTAATATGTCTTTCTAATCATAGCAGTTCTACGGCGCTTCTGTGATGCAAAGGTCACCTCACCACAAATGTAGCAGTTGTCCGCCCTATTCACCCAAGTACGAGGCATCTGAAAAAACAACAAACAGTTAGAAGATAAACAGAAAATTTATTCATTAATTTATCATTATAATGCAGAACATGACAGCTAAGCAGAGGTATTTACGCCAGTCAGTAGGAAAATAAAAATAATGTAATATACCTCGCATGCATATCAATAGCTTGCTCAGTGAATATTTATTATAAGTTTAAAAAGTGTTTGGTTAATAAAATCACCTGCCTTTCACATCAAAATATAAAATTGGACATCACAACCACCTTCTATGACTGCTGGAACAATAATGAAGGTCAATGAGACTGTGTGTGTGGTAAGAAACACACTGCCACAAGCCTATTGGAACCTACTTTTCAATATACACCTGTAGGTGTATATTGAAAAGTAGAGCTAACAAACAATTTTAACCATGATATTCATTATCAGCGACCTAAAATTAGTTGGAAATTGCTACTCTGGTCTCGGAAGTATTTTGGTTGTTGACCAGTGTATATAATTCCAAAAGGAGCGTTACCCTATCAAATGATAGCATTCGGTGAAACTCGTAAAAGTTAACTGCACTACACTTGAATATACTAATATATTTATAATAGCAATGTTTACAATTAAAAATGCATCGAATATTTTTGAAAGCTGAAAAACATATTAAATATGAATTCCGCTATTACAGAATTGCTCTAGTGGTCACTCCACCAGAAGTCACGGCCAGCATCTCCCAAGTTTCTTGCACGTAAGTTTAGCGACCTTTAAAACACTAGAGTGAACCAGCAAAATAGAGAGCACACAAAGGTATATTAAAGTACAGTACATCAGAGTACGACAAAGTATATCAAAGTATCCCAAAGTACATCTGAGAACCCCAGAGTACATCAGAGAACCCCAGAGTACATCAGAGAACCCCAGAGTACATCAGAGAATCCTAGAGTGCATCAGAGAACCCCAGAATACATCAGAGTACTCCAATAAAACTAACGTACGTAAAAGTACTCATGAGTGCACTATACTACTCCAGTGTAACCAAAATAAACGAAAGTTTCAGGAATTAAGTAACATAAACAAGAATACACCAGAGAGCATCAGAGTAAACAAGACTACACCAGAGTACACTAGAGTACACCATATTACATTAATGAGCACTTAAATAGATTGGGTATACAAGAGCCTGAAAATATTAGTTAAGGAGTGTAGGAAAAATATAGGTGCGAGATACTCAGAATGGAGCCTTCCATTATATATTTTAAATTCAGTAACTTGAAGAGTAGTATTTACAGTTGAAGTATTTTCACAGCCACACCAGATCCGCTTAATAGATTTACAGTAAAATACCTCCAGTGAATTGCAAAATTCTCAAATTGTCAGTCATTCCATCCAAACTAACAGCTTTCACTTAGTCCTGTCCGTCACCACTCCTCGTGTGCGGAAATATAGTGATACTGCTTCAAGGGATGTGATATGGTGATAAATGTTTGTAACTCTTCCTCCAGCGTTAAACAATGGTATACACATATATAAGTTCCCTTAAGATAATAGATCTCTGCTATTCCACGAGTGTAAAAAAATGAGGGAAAGCTTACAAGAAATAATATTAAAAACATTAATAACGATCCAGGTAAACATTAGCGACAAGCTGACGAATAAAACGTGCAGCATTTGAGTATCTTTATTCTGGAAACGTTTCGCCATCTACTTTAATCAGTCCATCTCAAAAAAAAAAAACAGTGGACGATGAGAAGTTTGCACAAGTGTCTCATTTATCAATTTGTGGCTTTCTCAAAACCATTTATAAAACACATTTGCAAATCTTATGCATTTCTATTACCGAAACGTTTCGCCTGCACAACAGGCTCTTGTCCAGGCTATGAGACTGGTCATCGCAAGTCATGGCTAAGGAACTCAGCACCGGAAAAATACCTCTACACTTCTTGCTTGGTTAATGAGGATCGTTAAGGCTGCAACGTCACCTCTTCACCACCAGTCACAAATACTTTAATACCTAAAATATGGAATAGAATAAGGGTTAAACTCTCCACTATCTCCAATACAAAATTTGTCTCAGTATTCGACTGATGAAGTCTGCTTCACAGGCGAAATACTTCGGAAATAAAGACACCAAGGTGTCGTTCATCAAAGTATCAATAAGCCCATTGAATGCTTCTATTTTTAGTAGAAGTTTACTGAAAATTTTCAGAATAATATATAAAAATTTTAAATATTGATTTTGAAAAGAAAAAATCTTTGAATATTAATAATGACTGTTGGTCTCCTGTCTTGACTTGCTATAATAAAGTAAACAGTATGAACCCAATATTACTGACTATTACATTGTTGACATGACCCACGAAATCGTAATAACACGATTGCGAACAAGCCAGGGTACGGGTGGGGTTAGAACCCATGGCAAGTGAGTCGTAAAACTCTAAGTCAATGGGTAAGCCACTGTGCCAGCTGGCTACAATAAGATTCATCTAACTAGATATATGATGAGTCTAGGTATTGAATGAATCTTATTGTAGCCAGCTGGGCTGGAGTTTTACGACTTACTTGCCATGGGTTCTAACCCCACGCGGACCCAGGTTTGTTTACATCATTGCTAATTTTTTAAATATACGTTTCATACTTGACTGAAGAAAAAATATTTATCTTTGAGTCATAACGCCATTCAAGAATCTAATATTTTAAGAGTAATAATTTTGTAGAAATATCGGCCGATTCCCACCAAGGCAGGGTGGCCCAAAAAAGAAAAACTTTCAATATCATTCACGCCATCACTGTCTTGCCAGAGGGCTGCTTTACACTACAGTTATAAAACTGCAACATTAACACCCCTCCTTCAGAGTGCAGACACTGTACTTCCCATCTCCAGGACTCAAGTCCGGCCTGCCGGTTTCCCTGAATTCCTTCATAAATGTTACTTTGCTCACACTCCAACAGCACGTCAAGTATTAAAAACTATTTGTCTCCATTCACGCCTATTAAATACGCTCACGCACGCTGGATGGAAGTCCAAGCCCCTCACACACAAAACCTCCTTTACCCCCTCTTTCCAACCTTTCCTAGGCTGACCCCTACCCCGCCTTCCTTTCACTACAGTTTTATACACTCTCAAAGTCATTCTGTTTTCTTTCCATTCTCTCTACATGTCCGAACCGCCTCAATAACCCTCTCAGTAGTAGTAACCAGTTACCAGTAACCAGTGTACCTGTAGATGACTCACTACCAACCGTCTCTGCCTGAGTCACTGTCTGTATTCATATTGTGCTGACCACAGCAGTATTCAAAGACCTCCTCACATATGGGTACTGTGGGCGGTCAGTGTTACGAGAGTGAGCAAGGAGACAAGGTTACGGCTGTTTGGGCGCTACCCACATTATCCGTAATATACATACTACCAGCCTACGTGAGTATTACTTTACCCTATCCACATGTTCGAACCCCACATGATAAATGGTGGCACCGGTGTGGAGCGTGGAAATCAAGCTTTTTAAGGGTATTTCAAGAGGTTAGAAGACTGTTTGTGAGTAGCCGGCGGGTCAAAGGTGAACCGTCTCACCCATCTCAAGCTACTCGCTCCCCTCACAACCTCCACCTCCAGCCTGCAAGCCTGTTGCAGCCGTTTCAAGCTTCCTGGCTTAGTTCGTGTGCTAATTGCTTCAATCTACGAGGGATTGACCCGGATTTTGCAATTAAGCCAGTCAGTAAGCCAGACTGTGGAAGTGAACACCAGTCAGCCTATCATCCAGCCTGTCTCCTGTCATCCACCTGCTCCTCCGTGCTGTGTGCATCGTTACACGTCTTCCAGTCAGCCATTCTCGTGGGTTAAGCCAGTCAGCCAACCCAGCTTCTAACCCAGCTGAGAGAGAGAAGTAAGTCACGCAAGTTCCTCTGAAGTATTTTCGTATCGCTTTGTGCTCCCTGTTGGATGCTAAGAGTGGTCTTCACCATCCCTGTGGCATAGTGGCTTATCAAGCCACCTTCGTGGGTAGTGAGTGGAGTGCGCGCCAGAGCGCCAGCAAGAGTCACCACCTCACCCACCGCTATACACTCTCCCTCCACCCACCCACCACCAACCACCCACCACCAGCCACCCACCTCATCTACCTGTGGTTGTTTGCACCCTTGTACCGGGTCCTAGAACTGTTTTGGCTCACGTAATTGGTCAAGAGATTGTAGCTGAGCGCCACTGATAAAGCCAGTTATGTGAGTTCACCGAGTAAGCGCATTTCTTCACGACGACAGTGTGAGTGTCGGCGTCATCACCGCGCAGGACAACCTTCCTCATCACCAGTCATCCCGTCGACTCCTCTAGACTTCTGTGATAATTTTCTGTTTAGAGACATTTTTCTTGCATTTAAAGACATTTGCGTGTGTGAGACATTTATAGTGAATTTCTTGTGTACTCTAAGCCTTGTGTTTTCAGTGTAGACTCAGTGTTTCTTTGACTCGTTATTTTTGCAATATTTTTCAGTGTTTTCGCTCATCTCATATTTTTTTTATCTGTGTTTTTTTTTATGCTACTGTCTGTAGTAAGTATTATTGTGTAGTGTACCAGTCAGTCACTCTGTGTGAAGTGATTCATTTTTTTATTGTATTCTTTCAGCATTGTATTCTCCAGTAATTGTCATTGTATTTCATGCAGTGATATTCACCCCAGTATACCAAATTATCCATTTATTTCTATGTGTGTCTTTTTTTCGTATGCCAGCAGTGTCTCATTCCTCTAATTTTTTCGCAGACTTGTGTACCATTATTTTTGCCAGCAAATTTTTGTCGTATCAGTCACAGCAAGATTTTGTTGTAAGAATATACTAAAATAATGAATACGTGATTAAGTGTTGTGTGCCCTGCCACTTGTAAGTGTTAAACTTTTGTTTTGTTCCTTTGTTTTATTTTTATTCATATTGTTCATATTTCTTTGAACAAATTCACTCTTGATGTAATTTCAATTACTTTTAACGTAAAGTGTTTTCTTTACTCTGTTTGAGTAAATTGTTTTGTCTAATTTACAATTAAGAGTTAAAGTGTTCAATCAGTTTTTTCTTCATATTTTTATTTTATTATTTAATCTGAGTTTTCCCAGTGAGACTTTATTATTGCAGTGATTATTTCTACACCTTATTTTATTGCACTGTTCTGCAGTGAATTATTTTGTTGCACTTGTTCTGCAGTGAATTATTTTGTTGCACTTGTTCTGCAGTGAATTATTTTCTTTTATTGATATTTTTATGCATTATTATTCTCAGTTCATTATTGTTTGAGTCTTGTTTTTTCATTTTATTTATTTTCCTGATGTTATCTTTACATTATATTTTAATTTTGTTTATGCATTCTTAGAAAATATTTAAATTTCCCAGTTATCTCTCGTTGCATACAATTTAGTAATTTTATTTTATACTTTTTACATTGATTTCAAATTTTATTAATTAATTCCTTTATTAGCAAGAGTAAAGACAGCTCATTTTGCATTTAATTCAGTCTCCAGTAATATTTTTACTTGTATATTTCAATGTAATTTTTTTTTTCTTGGCCAATAGTCCTTTACATTGAGTTGTCCTTCCTCTTGCAGTGTATCTTAGACATTTTTTATTACTTCTGCAGAATTAGTTGCATCTCTTTTATTTCAATTCTAGCATTTTGTATCATTTTTATTGTTCATTATTTTTGCCTTATTTGTTCTCCTGCAACTTCGCCATTATGTCTCACATACCGTCAAGTGATACTTTAGTGAATGTCGACACTCAGACCTCTCAGGCTACTGCTGCTCCTGTCATCAGTCCTCACAATTCCTTAGCGACTGACAGACCGACCCAGACACCGAGATACTATAGTTATACTCGTGATTCCCTTGATGCGTTACCTTTATTCAATGGCCATGTACATAGTCTTGAAGCATGGTTTGCGGCCATTCGTTCTCGTGCTGGTGCTCTAGTTGAAGGTCCTCCTTCAGAGGAAAGTCTTATCAGACTTGCTAAAGAAGCTCTTCATCGATCCCCTGCTGCTGTTCACGTTGTTGATCTCCTTGATATGCGTGACTTCAGGAATCTTACTAAGTGGTCACAATATGAGGAACTGATTCGTTCTTTCCTTGTCCCAGTAAAAACAGCTGATCCATATGTCGTTCTTAGGGAACTAGTGAATGCTACACCCATGAGTAATGAATCGTTGAGTGCATTTGCTGTTAGATTAGACAAACTTTTATCATCATTTATCAATGCTGTCCAGTCCTCAGCTTTTCTCCCTGAAGAGGCTAAACCATTTACAGAATCGCTTGCTAAAATAGCAGCTTTTGGAGCAATCAAAGAACTAATGCCGCCTGCTTCTGTGTGTGCTTATGAGGCTCATCCTCCAACTGTGACGATGGAACCACTTACAGCCTTAAATCATGTACGTTCCTTGTGCCCCCAGGGTACTTTCCCATGTATCAAAAGTAATTTCACACCTATGCCTCAGTCTGCACCACCTCTTGTTTGCGCCACAGAGACAAATCGTGGTCGTCAACCATCTCAGAGATCACCAAGAACCAGTGTACAGAGTCGTTATAAACCTCGTAGTATTCATAGTACATTCAGTAACCATAGTCGGCGGACTTGTTACAACTGTGGTTTCCGTGGCCATATTGCAATTAATTGTCCTGATAGTTACCCTAAGAGACGTCGTACTGATGATGAGTACCCAGATCTTCCCTACTGTACTTATCATAGAATACATGGACATGACACATCTGAGTGCAATGCTCTCTATAACCTTCAGTACTCTAGGTCTTTCCGTGGCCGTTCCAACCGCAGAACCCGTAGAGGAAACAGATATCGTGGTTCTCAAAATAACCAGAACCAGGTTCATTCTTCCAATTCTCAAAATAACCAGAACCAGGTTCATTCTTCCAATTCGGGGGAATTCGAGCGCCCCAGTCAAACCGTCCCATGGTGACAGTAGGTGATAATGAGTACACCATCCCCGTTCACAATTCCTTTGAAGCCTTAAGCAGTCTCGAGAATGTCAATCCTGCTGATGATGTTGCTTCACATGTCTCTGACATAGATGATTTTGGGGATGAAGTAGAACAAGTCTTTTCTGATGACAATCCACCTTTTTGTTTGCACATAACTTCCAATGCAACCATAGGCCCTATAGTGCAAGCATCTGTTCATAATGCGCCCGTTCATTTGTTCATGGACTCTGGTGCGCAAGTCAATATTATTAGGTCTAGTTTGTTTAAGGATAAGCAGTTACGACATGTCCTTCTCGTAGAACCGACTCATGTGTCCTCCCTTAGTGGAGTAGCTGGTTCTCACCTGCGTGTCCGAGGTCGGACTTCCCTAACCTTTTCTATCCAAGGTAGAGACTTCACTGCTTCCTTCCTTGTTGTCGACCAGATTACTTTCCCTGGTGACCTTCTACTGGGCTTTGCTTCCATGCGAGACTTACGCATTGTGCTCGACCCTTATCGATGGCATGCCCAAATTGATGACTTGATCGTACCATTTTGGGGTTACCAGCTTGGATCCGAGATCTGCCATACTGCCGCAGAGTATGACACTCGAATTAAGTCCTTACAGGCCAGTGCATTTTCCAGTAGCGTACCCAAGCGGTCAGGCACTGATGATCCTGTCACTTCTGTCTGTGTTCCTGCAACTTCAGACTTGCAAGATAGTGTCCAGTTACCTCAAGTGTCCGAGGACGCTCTGACTACCTTGAGTGCTGAGCCTATCCCTGCAATGTCTGCTAGTTCAAGTAGTAGTTTCTCCACAGGGGACGCCTTGTCGGAAAACAATTACTTGCAACTAGTAATGCCATCTCTTGTTGATGTCACATGCCGTCTGCAGAAAGACGTTTCTGTCGCAGCTAGTGCCCTCACTAGAGTGTCTGTAGTTGTTCCTAGTGTTCCAGATGGTGATAACGTCCTAGTTGACAGTGATTCTTGCAAAGTAAAAGGCCTATTTGTTGAACCATCCTTACATGTTGTAAGAGATAGTAAGATCCATTTCTTCCTAGCCAACACTTCTGGTCACAGTGTTCGCCTCAGAGCAAATACCAATCTTGTTGACCTTGTTCACTATCCTTACCCTGTTCAGGTAGAGGATGAGTTGTCACCTGACCAGTGGGTCGGTGCTATTTCTGCCGGGGAGACCTCATCCACTTCACTGGATCAATCTGTTCCACCAGTTGAGGAGAAAGACTTAGCTCCCACTGACTTCCCAGATGAAGTCAAGCGTTTGTTGACTCTGTTGAACAAACGTCGTAAAGCCATTGCCTTACCAGGTGAGAAGATGGGTATAACGAACTTATTGTCCCATCGTATTCCACTTGAACCTGGTACTAGACCTATCTACATACCTGCGTACAGAATGCCTCATTCACAAGTTGCTGTCGCAGAAGAATTGATCAATCAAATGCTTGATGATGGAGTTATTGCACCTAGCAATTCACCTTGGAATGCACCCTTGATCCTAGTACCTAAGAAGGATGGTACTTGGCGCCCAGTGATTGACTTTAGGAAGTTAAATGCGAAAACTATTCCAGATCGCTTCCCACTTCCTGTACTGGGTGATCTTTTACGTAACATCGGAGATAACAAAGTCTTTTCAACCCTGGATTTGTTACAAGGGTTTTGGCAAGTCCCTCTTCACGAGGACAGCCAAGAGCTAACTGCATTCTCCACTCCTACAGGTCATTATCACTTCCTCCATATGGCGTTTGGATTACGATCCTCCCCTATCACGTTCTCAAGGCTCATGACTAATATCTTTAGAGGTCTCATAGGTAATGCACTTATGGTGTACTTAGATGACGTAATCGTCATGTCTAAAGACGTGGATACACACTTGAAAAGACTTGATGTAGTACTTGGTAAGCTTGAAGAAGCCAATTTAAAGATCAAACTGTCTAAATGTCAATTTTTCAGATCAGAAATTAAGTTTCTTGGTCACGTAGTCACTCCTAGAGGGGTTACGACTGACCAAAGTAAAGTAACTGCAGTACTAAATTTTCCAACACCCAAAACTGCTGATGCCGTAAGATCCTTTGTGGGCTTAGCAGGTTTTTATAGATCTTTCATTGCCAATTTTTCTTCCATAGCTGCTCCTCTAACTGAGTTGCTTAAGAAAGATGCTCCTTTTGTTTGGACCTTCCGTCAAGAAAGAGCATTCCAAACTCTAAAAGAAAAGCTAACATCTGCTCCAATTTTGAAATTTCCAGATTTTTCTAAGCCCTTCTATCTGACAACTGATGCTAGTTCAATTGGCATAGGTGCCGTACTAGCTCAGAAGACCGATGGCAAGTACAACGCAGTTGCATTTGCTAGCCGAGTCCTTACGAAGGCTGAACGTAATTATACAGTAACTGAGCAAGAAGCTTTAGCAATAGTATGGTCTTTAAAGCACTTCCGAGACATTATTTATCAGTACTCTGTTCATGTCTTGACAGACCATGCTCCACTGATACCTTTATTCCAGAACAAACAACCTACTGGAAGGTTAGCCAGATGGACCTTGACTATCCAAGAGTTCAATCCCACCTTTGAGCATTTACCTGGCAAGTCAAATGTAGTCGCAGATGCCTTATCGCGACATGTTAGTATAGTAACTGCAGACCCTCCATTTAGTGCTGAAGAAGTAAAGAATGCTCAACGAACAGATCCCATGTGGTCTGGTGTGATTCGATTCCTGCTCCAGGAAGATCTTATTCTGACTGTGAAGCCACCAGCACCCATCAGTGACTTTGTCATGAACCAAGAATTACTGTATCGAACAGCCGAGTTGGGTACTCCTAGCAGAAGAGTATACCAGTTAGTAATTCCACAGTCACTAGTGAATGTAGCCTTACAGCTAGTTCACGATGTACCAGGTGTTGCACACCCTGGTATGGATCGTTCAGTAAAACAAGCCAGATTGAAATACTTTTGGCCTCGTATGGCAACTGATATTTCTGAGTATGTTAAGAAATGTAGTGTCTGCATGCAACATAAAGGTAATGCTAATGGTCCTAATCCAATCCAAGTATATCCAACTACTAGCGAACCGTGGGAAAGAGTTGCGCTAGATTTGTTAACTAATTTCCAATGTTCCCTCCAAGGCAACAAACATCTGTGTGTTATGGTAGACCATTTCACCAGATATTGTGAGTTAGTTCCTATTGCAGATAAGACTGCCGAGACAGTAGCTAAAGCGTTTAAAGAACGCATTATCTGCAGGCATACCACCCCTAAGTCCCTAGTAACAGATAATGGAGGTGAATTCTGTAATGAGATTCTTGAAAATTTGTGCACCTTGTACAAGATCTCTAAATCCACCATTGTTCCTCATCATCCTGCCAGCAATGGGTTAGCGGAACGAACCAATAAGAAAGTACTTGATGTCTTGAGAGCCACTATCAATCCCAACAGTGAAACTTGGGATGAAGTTATACCTGATGTGCAGTGTGCTATAAATTCTGCTTACAATGTTTCTATAGGTGACACTCCACATTATGCATTGTACGGTGTAGATAAACGTTTGCCTTATGAGTTGTTATATTCTAATCCGAAACCAAATTACAACCCTGATGATTTCATAGCAACTTAGCTCAAAGTGTTTTTAGAAGAATCCGTGAAACACTTCATAAATCAACAGCAGAATTTACAAGAGTCGCAAACACTCGAGCAAAGCCATCCAAAATCAAAGTAGGTTCGAGAGTTATGCTGACTAACTTTAACAAAACGTCTGCAATGCCAAAGCTTGATCAAAAGTTTGTTGGTCCTTATCGAGTAGTTGAACATATCACTGGTAATAAGTATAAGGTTAGAGAGATTAGTACTGGTCAGTATAAAGAATCGCATTTAGATCATATGAAGTTAGTATGTGATGATAATGATGTTCCAACCCAGACTAATGTGACAGACTCTAACAATCCTCCTGATCCTGTACTCTCTTCCTCTGATACTCAGTCAGACGATCAACCTGAATGTCGTTATTCCCTACGTACACGACAGGTATTGAGAAATCCTCAAGTATCATTTGTAACTTCCAATTCAGATTTGCCTCAAATACAGCATGAGTTAGCCAGTGCTACAGAGTTTGATCCTCCCAGAGATGACACCCATTCTGCATATGTCAATCTTACCCTAGCAGAGTTGGGGTTAAATGTAAATAACCTGTATAGATGAATAATTACAGTATCAACTTATCAGTATTCAAGAATTTTTTTTTTTGTGTTCACGTTCTCTTCGAGTTCTGAGAGTTAACAGTCTAGATTTGAGTGCACCGAATCTGCCTTTCTGTTAAACACTCTTTCTTTGTATATATTTCTTCCTCAGAATCCGTAGATCACATGAATACAGATCGATCGATCAAATTTTTTTTATCACTTCCACTGTGTAATCCCAACGTTGAGTTTCATTCGATGAGTTGTGCTATATTATACCTTGTATTGCATTACAGTTTCAGTTACGTAAGCTTCCATTCCAATGTTCTACTTATGTGTGTTATAATGTTTAATTGTTGTGTACTTTGACATTGTATAGAATCAGCCCAAGCCATATACCTGCCATCTCTAGTTTGTATTAGTTGTATGTCGGGACGACATACGTTAGCGTCGCCGAGCTCTCAGTAGTAGTAACCAGTTACCAGTAACCAGTTACCAGTAACCAGTGTACCAGTAGATGACTCACTACCAACCGTCTCTGCCTGAGTCACTGTATTCATATTGTGCTGACCACAGCAGTATTCAAAGACCCCCTCACATATGGGTACTGTGGGCGGTCAGTGTTACGAGATTGAGCAAGGAGACAAGGTTACGGCTGTTTGGGCGCTACCCACATTATCCGTAATATACGTACTACCAGCCTACGTGAGTATTACTTTACCCTATCCACGTGTTCGAACCCCACATGATATCTTTCCATTCTCTCTACATGTCCGAACCGCCTCAATAACCCTTCCTCAGCCCTCTGGACAACAGTTTTGGCAATCCCACACCTCCTTCTGACTTCCAAACTACGAATTCTCTGCATTATATTTTCACCACACATTGCCCTCAGATATGACATCTCCACTGCCTCCAGCATTCTCCTCATTGCAACATTCATCACTCATGCTTCACACCCATATAGCAGCGTTGGTAAACAATACTCAACATTACTGCTACCCCTCCCTTAGCACTAACTCTCTCAGATACTCCTGATTTAATCCCATTTATTTCCCCCCACCGAAACTCCCCTACCCCCTTCAGCTTTGTTTCACTTAGGGCCAGGACATCCAACTTCTTTTCATTCATAACATCAGCAATCATCTGTTTCTTGTCATCCGCACTACATCCACGCACATTTAAGCATCCCAGTTTTATCAAATTTTTTCTTCTTTTTTACTAAATGTTTACAGGAGAAGGGGTTACTAGCCCATCGCTCCCGGTATTTTAGTCGCCTTATACGAGACGCATGGCTTACGGAGGAAAGATTCTTTTCCACTTCCCCATGGACAATAGAGGAAGTAAAGAAGAACGAGAGATATTTAGAGAAAAGAAGAAAAATCTAGATGTGTGTATGTATATATATATGCATGTGCTTGCCTGTGTAGTGTGACCTATGTGTAAGTAGGAGTAGCAAGATATCCCTGTTATCCAGTGTGTTTATGAGACAGAAAAAGACACCAGCAATCTTACCATCATGTAAAACAGTTACAGGTTTCTGTTTCACAGTCACCTGGCAGGACGGTAGTACCTCCCTGGGTCGTTGCTGTCTACATTCCTGCCAACCTACTACCTAATTTTGTAGAAATATTTATTTAAATACAGATGAATAAAGCTCCTGATTATTGTTATTATTTATATAGTTTATTTGTTAATTTTACCATCATGTATGTCAAGCAATTATCCTTCTATAACGAATTATACACTTGTGCAACACATGGGTAATTATCCTTCTATAACGAATTAGACACCTGTGCAACACCTGACTAATTATCCTTCTATGACGAACTAGACACTTGAGCAACATCTGGGTATCATTTTTGTGGAGTCCTGGTCATGAACCGGGTCGCGGGGGCGCTGACCACTCAGAACACCCTCCAGGTAAACTCCAGGTAACCAGTGGCTTCCACGGTCCAGTACAGAGGGATTGATCACCTCAAACTGATCTATATTGTTCTCTATAATGGACTGAGGAAGGCACTGGTTGGCGAAATGTTTCTGCACTAAAGAGTGTTGCAGAGTGTTGCAGAGAGTGCTGCAGAGAGTGTTGCAGAATGTTGCAGAGAGTGTTGCTGAGTTTTGTAGACAATGTTGCGGAGTGTTGCAGATTGTTGCAGAGTGTTGTAGAGAGTTTTGCATTATTGCAATGTTGCAGAGAATGTTGCAGGGTGTTGCAGAGAGTGTTACAGAGTGTTTCAGAGAGTTGCAGAATGTTGCAGAGACCGTTGTATGGTGTTGCAGAGTGTTGCAGAGAGTGTTGAACAATGTTGCAGAGTGTTGCAAAGAATGGTGCATATAATGTTGCAGAGTGTTGCAGATAGTGTTGCAGAGAGCTGCAGAGTGTTGCAGAGTGTTGCAGAGGGTGTTGCGGAGTGTTGCGGAGTGTTGCAGAGAGTGTTACATCAACCTTTCAGTTCTTTGAACCATTTATTTACATTTAAGGATCATCATAGCGTGAAGCTATTCTTTATTTTATTTAATAATTACTCTCAAATGTTTTACCAATCTACCCACACTGGACCACTACCTTGGAGTCCAGCTTGCTCTACACGTTTGATCCAAGGCAGCCAGCTTTCAGGGAGAAGGCTTACAGCTTTTCATCTCATCCCCTGCATGCATCAGCCTTACTAGAGATATTAACAATGCAAGGGATTCGCAAGAGCAGGCGAAATATACACAAACACTGATCTCTGGCTGAAGGAGACTCGAACCTACGAACCTCGGAACAAGGTACGCAGTGCTGTAAGCCTTCTCCCTGAAAGCTGGCTGCCTTGGATCAAAGTCTAGCGCAAGCTGGACTCCAAGGCATTGTCCAGTGTGGGTAGATTGGTAAAGCACTGCGTACCTTGTTCCAAGGTTCGTAGGTTCGAGTCTCCTTCAGCCAGAGATCAGTGTTTGTGTATATTTCGCCTGTTCGTGCGAATTCCTTGCATATATATATATATATATATATATATATATATATATATATATATATATATATATATATATATATATATATATATATATATATATATATATATGCAAAACAACCACTCTGAAAAAATATAGAGAAATTCCAAGCGCTTTCGTGACTACTCACATTATCAAGGAACTATAGTTCCTTGATAATGTGAGTAGTCACGAAAGCGCTTGGAATTTCTCTATATTTTTTCAGAGTGGTTGTTTTGCATATTCCGAAATCACCTTTTTACTGTGATCTTATTGCATATATATATATATATATATATATATATATATATATATATATATATATATATATATATATATATATATATATATATATATATATATATATATATATATATATATATATATATATATATATATATATATATCTTCAATACAGTGTCAATTCTTTCAACTACTCTGCACAGCTCATTCCTAATCAGCAATGTCTATATATATTTTTTAATCTACCATGTAAACTCTCACGTCTTCCCAGAATGAAGCTCACATTCTGTTTATCTGCACAAACAACATGTTCGTGCATATCAACAAAGATATTTTTATAGTTATGGACCTGTCCGCCGAGCAAGTAATGAACGACGCACGACCGTGGTCACGAAAGTGAAAAAATGGTCGTTGTTTATTTCAAAGATATAAAGTAAACAGTCAGACAAGTGTTCCTTAACGTAGTCCTAAACATGACTAAAATACGAACACAAATATATGTATGTGCACTAATGATATCAATCATATAACGACTTCTGAATATTTTTTAATTTAGCTAGGTAGATGATTTTTTTCAGGGAGGCTGGTAACCTCTGAAATATGCCTAATGAGAATAATATTAAAAATTATTGAAAGCAGAACTTGTAAGTGACTGACAATTAAAGTATGAATGGCCGTGATTTAATAATGAATTGAAACATGAGCAACTCATTTCACTCCTACGCATCTTCAACATCTTTATAAACGCTGGCTCCACTTACAAGCTGTTGGTCGTACATTAGATTTCATGCAGCCGGTAGTAACAGCCTGGTTGATCAGTCCCTGATCCACCACGAGGCCTGGTCATGGACCAGGTCGCGGGGGAGTGGACCCCGGAGCACCCTCCGGTACACATCAGGTATTTGGGCATGACCTACTACCTCTATTGTACTCCGCCCTCCAGCTACACCACATCCAACTGCTGCGCTTCACCTCTAGTTCCAGTATGTAAGTCTCCATCCTTCTGCCTCTGCTTTAGGTATGGGACTCAGCACCTTCAGTCAAGGCTAAGTGACTGAACACCTTAAGTCACAGCTCAGCACCTAAACATCTTTAAATTCTTCAGGGCTATGGGACTGAATACCTTAATTACTTCTATTCTTCTACCGTCTCCAGAATGACATATTGACTGAAAAATGAGATGAGACACAGTCCATAGCCCAGTTTCATTTTTTAATCAAAGAAATTATTTTTCGATTTATAGCTATTTTCTACGTATTTGTTGACTTGATTCAATTTAGATACACCACGATTTGCGTTGGGAATGTTATGAAGACTTTGTTATTACAAATGGGCAGTATGCAGACACACAAACAGAGTTAAGCCTTTGATATGCAACAAGCATAGGATTTGTTTCAGTGTATGTTGGGAGTGTTAAAACGTGTTTATTGTAACCTTTTGCTGTTAGGTAAATTTTAGTTTGTATGCTCATGAGGCGTTGAAAAACTTAGATACCGCATTTTATGATTATATTTAGTTTTAGTGAACTGCGGAAGGTTCGGTACTCAGAAATTATCCCGCTTTATTGATTGTGATATTGTTAATGCTTTAATATTTTTACGTTTTTATAAAGATCCTCCAAAATTAAAAATTACTTGGTAAAAAACATCGAAACACTAAACTTTTGTTGGCGTGAGACTTTACTACTCGGTACAAACCTTGGAGAAGGTACAAGAGGAATCTTACTACTATATGCCGACAGGCAAGCTTGTCTGTAGGTGAAGTAAGTTCAAGAGTGCGCCATCTTTAGGTGGGAGGCTGATAAAATATAAAAACTGGCATCAGAATTAGTAGACTTCAAAACTTGTGGGTTCATAGTCAAGAACCAACAAGGTTCATGACTCACGAAATCGTAATGCCATAACTGCAAAGAAACCGTACTGTAGTTTATTCACTTATTCGACTGAATGAAACTTTTGTTACTAGAAATTAGGAAAAAGCTGACTTTGTGTTGATCATATTGCTGCCAGTGAGCAAACCCCTGATCTAATTAGCGAACCTTCAATGTCTAGGTGAAAGAACTGCCAGGAGGGGCATGTCAAATCTTAAGCCCTCTGGATCAAGGTGTACCTCGTACCTGCTTGAGAGTGCATTTGCTTTCACATCTAGTGTGTGCACATCTTTCTTGGATTGCCTGCTATCCAGACACCCCCTTCCCCTTTCTTCCTGCTCCTTTCTTTCTCATCTCCCACTTTTGGACAGAATAGAGAACCGTGCATGGCGATTTATTTCTCATCCGGGCCCAGTTTAATTGACTCTGTGATTGCAACAGAACTTTCAACATCGAAATGACGTGGGTGACCTTCGTGTTATGTCAAAGGCAACGTTATCAAATTACCACACGTGGCTCAACTTTGTGGTCAGCCACACGACGACATCTATATCGCAAGAAGGCAAGTAAACAGTAACCACACTGTCTGTACCCTTCTCAAAATCACCATTGAGTAGGGTCTCAAGTAGACCAAAATTATTTGAGTTATTCGAATGATACTGGACTGTATTTAGTTGTGCTAATAAATCACTTCTGGAAGTGAGGAATATTGAAATTACCTCGTTTCGGAATAGATGTATTAACAACGACACATTTGCCTTTTCCTTTTGTGGATTATTGCTCTTGCAAGTGATGAAAGGATATATTCATTACAGGAAGATAATGCATTATTTTTTCTACTATATAATAAGAAATCCGCTTCAAGGCGACATGTGTTCATAGCTCTCAATACTTTACCTTAAGAAATTCCTTTAAATTAAATGAAGTAGATAACAAATGTTAGCTTGTAAAACAGTATTATATCCTAACCTACCACTGTGTAAAATAAAACAGTATATCCTAACCTACCACTGTGTAAAATAAAACAGTATATCCTAACCTACCACTGTGTAAAATAAAACAGTATATCCTAACCTACCACTGTGAAAAATAAAACAGTATATCATAGCCTATCACTGTTTAAAATAAAACAGTATATCATAGCCTATCACTGTGTAAAGTAAAACAATATATCATAGCCTATCACTGTAAAATAAGACGGTATATCATAGCCTATCACTGTGTAAAATAAGGCAGTATATCATAGTCTATCAATGTGTAAATTAAGGCAGTATATCATAGCCTACCACTGTGTAGAATCATAATTATATTATTAAGGCGATACTTGAACAAACCAAAAATTCAATTTGTACATGGGATAACAACAAACCAATGAGAATGAAAATACTCACAAATTATAGAGGTAACAAAATACAATTGATGATATCGTGCAACCGCATCAGTTGGCAGCAATAACAACAATAACGTGGAGGTAAAATGATATTCCAGGGAAATCTAGTTGGAGCTTAGTCCATGGATCATACTGACATTCTGCCTGTCACTTTGATAGGCCCCTTCTGCTATCCACCTGCCATCTCGCTATCATCCTCTGCCAACCTTCAACCATCAAGCTGATACTTCGAACTATCCACCATGCCATCCATCTACTGTCCTTTTTTTTATTCAACTGTTATACTCCTGCCATTCCATGGCAACCTTGTCACAACACTCCCACAATTCTGCCGTCTACCTGTAACCTTACTACAGTTCCTATTCCACTTTCCTGCCATCCCTCCTGCCAACTTTCTGCCATATTTCTGCTGACCCCTGTTGTCCCCCTGCCATTACCTGCCATCCCTTACTATCCCAAACTGCAACTTGATTCTCGATGTCCAATTCCTTTAGGAATTATCTACTCAGGTACATAAAACCTTTTCTACCTAATAACGATATTTCATGAATTAATGTTTATGTTTTATCCCCAAACTGCTTATTTTAAAACAGTATGGATTTCCTTCCACACCTCATGCACCATGGAAAGCAGCAAAGATGGATAAGAGTGTTCAACACTTCATTTAGCAGTTCTACCAGGATGATGACTTGACGCTGATGAAGAGTTCTTAACCCAAGAAATTAGAGCAACACTCCCATTCTATAAAGCAGAATTTATTATCTGAAATTCCTTAAGAACATAAGAACATAAGAAAGGAGGAACACTGCAGGAGGCCTGTTGGCCCATACTAGGCAGGTCCTTTACAATTCATCCCACTAACAAAACATTTGCCCAACCCAATTTTCAATGCCACCCAAGAAATAAGCTCTGATGTGAAAGTCCCACTCAAATCCAACCCCTCCCACTCATGTACTTATCCAACCTAAATTTGAAACTACCCAAAGTCCTAGCCTCAATAACCCAACTAGGTAGACTGTTCCACTCATCTACTACCCTATTTCCAAACCAATACTTTCCTATGTCCTTTCTGAATCTAAACTTATCTAATTTAAATCCATTACTGCGGGTTCTCTCTTGGAGAGACATCCTCAAGACCTTATTAATATCCCCTTTATTAATACCTATCTTCCACTTAAGAACATAAGAATGTAGGAACACTGCAGAAGGCCTACTGGCCCATACGAGGCAGGTCCTTATCAAAACGACATCTACCTAAAGCTACTCAAGAAACAACTCCCGCACCCCCCAACACCAATCAAACCCAGCCCCTCCCGCTCATATATTTGTCCAGTCTCTTCTTAAAGCTACCCAAGGTCCTAGCCTCTATCACCCCACTGGGAAGACTGTTCCACGCATCTACAACTCTGTTAGAAAACCAGTACTTACCTATGTCCTTTCTAAATCTAAATTTATCCTACTTAAATCCATTATTCCTGGTTCTTACCTGGTTCGACACCCTCAGTACTTTATTAATGTCTCCCTTGTTTATGCCCGTCATCCACTTATACACTTCAATTATATCTCCCCTCATTCTACGCCTCTCCAGAGAGTGGAGATTTAAGGCTTTAAGTCTATCTTCATACGGGAGGTTCCTTACACAGTAAATCATTTTAGTCATTCTTCTCTGTATGTTCTCTAATGAGTCTATGTCCATCCTGTAGTAAGGGGACCAAAACTGAGCAGCATAATCTAAATGAGGCCTCACTAGTGATGTATAGAGCTGTAAAATAACTTTTGGACTTCTGTTACTTATACTTCTTGAGATAAATCCAAGTAATCTGTTGGCCTTGTTGCGCACACTGAGGCACTGCTGTCTTGGCTTTAGATTTCTGCTTACCATGACTCCCAAGTCTTTTTCACATTCTGTATGACCAAGCTCTACTTCACCTAGATTATAGCTTCGAGGGTTATTTTCTTTACCAAGGGCAAGTACCTTACACTTATCCACATTAAACTTCATCTGCCATTTCTCAGACCAAGACATTAATTTGTTCAAATCGTCCTGGAGTTCATTGATATCCTCCTCAGAGTGAATTATACGGCCTAACTTTGTATCATCAGCAAACTTACTCATGTCACTAGTAATCCCTTCATCAAGGTCATTAATGTAAATTATGAACAAGAGAGGGCCTAAAACTGATCCTTGTGGAACGCCACTAGTGACTAATCCCCATTCAGATTTCACTCCATTAATGGTAACTCTCTGCTTTCTGATGAGAGTAAGACACATGTGCAACATCTGGGTATCTTTATTGTAGACGTTTCGCCATCCAGTGGCTTTATCAATACAAATTCCAGGACATAACTTGAAGACAGTAGAACTATGTACAGAAGATGACTTTCTATTGGTAAGCCATGCCTCAATCCATGCTAGAACTTTACCTCCTATACCATGAGCTGCCACTTATACACTTCGATCAGGTCTCCCCTCATTCTTCGTCTAACAAGTGAATGTAACTTAAGAGTCTTCAATCTTTCTTCATAAGGAAGATTTCTAATGCTATGTATAAATTTAGTCATCCTACGCTGAATGTTTTCTAACGAATTTATGTCCATTCTGTAATATGGAGACCAGAACTGAGCTGCATAATCTAGGTGAGGCCTTACTAATGATGTATAAAGCTGCAGTATGACCTCTGGACTTCTGTTGCTTACATTTCTTGATATAAATCCCAGTAATCTATTTGCCTTATTACGTACGCTTAGGCATTGCTGTCTTGGTTTAAGGTTGCTGCTCACCATAACCCCCAAGTCCTTTTCGCAATCTGTATGGCTAAGTTCTACATAATTTAACTTATAAATACTAGGGTTATGGGCACTCCCAAGCTTCAGAACCTTGCATTTATCTACATTGAACTGCATCTGCCACTTTTCTGACCAAGAATAGTGTTTGGAAATAAATGGTATAAAATACCGACACAATGGCAATATAAACACAAATGCAGTATAATGTGATCCTTTATTGACTACGTTTCGCCCACACAGTGGGCTTTTTCAAGTCACAAACAGAACTACCTGGGGTGCAAGCAAGCAAACAAGTTTAGGTAAGATCCCAATGGGATGAGCGGGGAAGACGGGACAGATGAAGAATAGCTCTGGAGAGGAGTGTTCTTAGTAAGAGAAATAGAGCCAGGGCTTAACCCAGCAGCTAAGGCGATCGTGGGGCAGACTTGAGAACAGGAATAGCAGGGACTGTTGCATTGAACTTGTTGTAGTTGAAGTCTTGAATCTTGAGTAGCTGGCAGCAGGCTAGGTCACATCAGAGGGTAGAACACATATGGGAGTTGTGATGAATGGTTTGAAAAACCGACAAGTTGAAGATTGAGACACTTATGCAGCATATGGAAATCTTTATTCAGGAAACGTTTCGCCACACAGTGGCTTCATCAGTCCAATACAAAGAGGAAGGCGTAAGGAGAGGAGGAGAATGAGGTAATCAGTCCCTCAACCTGGAGTCGATGTGTTCAGTCCATCAATCTTGATTGATTGATGGACTGAACAGATCGACTCCAGGTTGGGGGACTGATTAGCTCATTCTCCTCCTCTCCTTACGCCTTCCTCTTTGTATTGGACTGATGAAGCCACTGTGTGCACATATGGGAGTTATAGGAGTAACTGAGGAGGCAGGTTAGCAATGGAGCCATTTTCAAACTTTTTGAAGCTGCTTCTAGATAGGTGGTATAATTTAGCCTTGTTGCTGAAGGTGAAACGTAGAGGCTTGATGAACTCAAGAACTTGGGTGAGTGTGAAGTGAAGCGGTGATTCACATGCATACTTGACTGTTCCAGCACCGAGGCTTTTGTAGAGTTCAGTACAGGTCATGGTGTCAGTATTTGAAGGAGAAGTGTAAAAGGTAAGGTTTTCCCATGAGGGTTTACTGGAGTCGTCGTTATCTTCCTCTTCTGGAGTGGATTCACTGGGAGAATCTACAATGGTGGTAGCAGGTGACTGAGGTTCGACAGGAGCAGCTGTGAGGTGTAATGGTTGTGTAACAGCAGGCTGGGAGAGGTGGGAGGCGGTGGTTGAGGCAACTTGATCAACGTTGTCAGCGGTGGAAGTGGTTATAGAAGTTACAGGAGCAGTTGCTTGGGCAGGAGACAGGTCTGTAGGTGCAGTAAAGTTCAGGACGTTGGGAAGGATCTTGAGGATGTCTTCTGAAGGTGTGGAGTCCGGAAAATTGAAGGCAGGCATGTTGTTCAGACGGAATAGTTCGTTAATAGTGGTGTTGAAAGTGCCGGGGCTTGCTGCGTTTGCAAGGTGTGCATACACCATGCAGTACAGCACCTTGGAAGGAGCACCGTCGGGGAGTGGAGAGAGGGAGTTGCTGGGCGATGGTGCCTGTAGATTAGCGTGTAGAGTCTTGATGGCGTCGGTTTGTGGTTTGGTTATTGCAGCATATGTCGGTGAATTGGAGGTCTTCTTCAGAACTTTAGTTTTCTTCAATATGATTTCTTTCCTGAGTGGGCACTTAGCTGCAAGGGTATGATGATTACCCTTGCAGTTAAGACATGTTGGTGTTGTAGTAATGGTGCAGGATCTGAAATCGTGTCCATCATTCCCACATTTTGAACAAAACTTCTTATTCTTGATGGGGCAGTCCTTGGTGGTGTGATTATAGGAGTAGCAGGTCCAGCAGTGGGAGATGTATGTGAAACGTTCTTGTTCTATATGACTTGGGTGAATGTGGTAATATGAGATGGCCAGACCGTCAGAGAGAGCTTGGGCAGCCATGGAGATGTCTGAGAATGTAATCTTTAGCATTGATGTGGCGTTGGGGATCTTTGAGATGCTGTCTACCGAGGCCCACGTGTTTTGTTCCTCAATAGATGTCTTCAGTGCTTCAGTAGAGAGAGAGGTGACGATATTGTCAAGTCTTTTCACAAAGACCGAACGTTTCGACTTCAAGAATGGAGACGGGGATAGAGTGAATTGTTGTGTTTGTAGGGTCCTGATTGAAGAGTCGTCCATTAGTTTTAGTGCTTCCGTGTCATCTGTGCAGACGACAATGAAGGAGTCTTTCAGAGAGTGGATTGCCGTAAATTTGACCTGCAGGCAGGTCCTAACGACGGTAGCTAAAGCTAACTTCGAGGAGTCATTTATTGCACCATTCACAGGCTTGATTTTCACACGATTCGACAGCATTGTGAAAAGGATATCACGTTTGTAGAATATAAATTCTACACCCCGACGGGGTCGAAGAGAGGCTTCTTGCGGTGTAGAGCAACTGTATGATCGGACTGTGTGTTACCTGACCTGGGGTGGAAGGAACGCGAGTATTTATAGTCCGGCTGAGGTCAGGTGAAGAATGCTGCATCTGATGATGTACCGAGTGGGGTTATAGAGTCTAAAAACTTGGGTAGCTTGGAAAGGAGATTGGATAAGTTTGTGAGCAGACCTTCTACAGTGTTCTTATGTGGGATAGCGATGAAGAAGTTTCTTGGCAAGTGGTTCAGCTATGTTATAGAAGCCACTATTCTGGTTGAAGTTGTCGGATATAGAAATAAGTGATGATTCCAGGATTCTTCGGTATTGAGTGTTGTCTTCTGTGGCGATAAGTCTTGAGTTTCTGTAGTTTATCAAGTGGTTGTGTGAATTACGGTGTTGTACGCAGGCATTCCTTGTGTCGTCAGACCTGCTTGCGTATTGGTGTTCTGAAATACGTGTTTGGAGGTCCCTTGATGTTTCGCCCACGTATAACTTGTTGCAGTCATTACAAGGGATTATGTATACCCCTGCAGAGGATGGAGGCTTGTCCTGCCTACTACTGGTGATGTCCTTGATGGTCGTGGTTGTGGAGGTAGATACTTGGAATGATGTTTTGGCAAAGATGTTGGAAACATGTTTGGCAATGGAGTTGGTGGGAAGGACTATGTATCTCTTCTCGGCAGTGTCTTCTCTGGGTGTGTTGAAGATGTTTAATGCTCGCCGTCTGCAGTCTCTGATGAAGTGACGAGGATAGTGGAGTTTAGAAAATATTTGTTCAATTATAGTGCATTCTTCCTCAAGGAACTCGTTGCTGCAGATTCTGAGTGCACGCAGGAAGAAGCCTATAATTACACCACGTTTGGTTTTGGTGTCGTGGTGAGAGTAGAAGTGGAGAAGATCGTTTTGGTTGGTGGGTTTTCGATAGACTTTAAAACGAAGTTCGTGGTCAGCTTTGCAGAGCAGGACATCAAGGAAAGGAAGAGTGTTGTCGACTTCTTCTTCAAGTGTGAACTGGATTGAAGGCTCGACCTGGTTGAGCTTGTCTTGGAGAGCTTGAACGTTGAAGCGTTTAGGAGTTATGAGGAGAATGTCGTCAACATAACGGAGCCAGGTGACAGACGAAGGAATAATGGTGGAGAAACGTTCGGCTTCTAGATGTTCCATGTATAGGTTCGCCAGGACTGCACTGAGTGGCGAACCCATGGGTAGTCCAAAAGTCTGCTGAAAGAGGTGATTTTCGAAAGAGAAACACGTAAAGCCAACACATAGTTCAACAAGGTCGATGAAATCGCTGGCTGGAATGGGAAGATCAAGTGAATCGTCAATTTTAGGTACTTTGAATTCTCGCCAAACACCTCTCTAAACTCTTGGGCACTATCAGTCCAGCACATCTCAAACACTCAGGTGATCTTCTCAATCGCATTCGCAACATCAACATCAGGAACAAGAAACTTTCCAGCCTTGACGTGACTTCCCTATTCACCAAAGTACCTTCTACACAAGCCATCGATCTCTTGCGCAGGAAAAGACGATTCACTTGATCTTCCCATTCCAGCCAGCGATTTCATCGACCTTGTTTATGTGTTGGCTTTACGTGTTTCTCTTTCGAAAATCACCTCTTTCAGCAGACTTTTGGACTACCCATGGGTTCGCCACTCAGTGCAGTCCTGCGCAAGAGATCGATGGCTTGTGTAGTAGGTACTTTGGTGAATAGGGAAGTCACGTCAAGGCTGGAAAGTTTCTTGTTCCTGATGTTGATGTTGCGAATGCGATTGAGAAAAACGTGGTGTAATTATAGGCTTCTTCCTGCGTGCACTCAGAATCTGCAGCAACGAGTTCCTTGAGGAAGAATGCACTATAATTGAACAAATATTTTCTAAACTCCACTATCCTCGTCACTTCATCAGAGACTGCAGACGGCGAGCATTAAACATCTTCAACACACCCAGAGAAGACACTGCCGAGAAGAGATACATAGTCCTTCCCACCAACTCCATTGCCAAACATGTTTCCAACATCTTTGCCAAAACATCATTCCAAGTATCTACCTCCACAACCACGACCATCAAGGACATCACCAGTAGTAGGAAGGACAAGCCTCCATCCTCTGCAGGGGTATACATAATCCCTTGTAATGACTGCAACAAGTTATACGTGGGCGAAACATCAAGGGACCTCCAAACACGTATTTCAGAACACCAATACGCAAGCAGGTCTGACGACACAAGGAATGCCTGCGTACAACACCGTAATTCACACAACCACTTGATAAACTACAGAAACTCAAGACTTATCGCCACAGAAGACAACACTCAATACCGAAGAATCCTGGAATCATCACTTATTTCTATATCCGACAACTTCAACCAGAATAGTGGCTTCTATAACATAGCTGAACCACTTGCCAAGAAACTTCTTCATCGCTATCCCACATAAGAACACTGTAGAAGGTCTGCTCACAAACTTATCCAATCTCCTTTCCAAGCTACCCAAGTTTTTAGACTCTATAACCCCACTCGGTACATCATCAGATGCAGCATTCTTCACCTGACCTCAGCCGGACTATAAATACTCGCGTTCCTTCCACCCCAGGTAGTTCTGTTTGTGACTTGAAAAAGCCCACTGTGTGGGCGAAACGTAGTCAATAAAGGATCACATTATACTGCATTTGTGTTTATATTGCCAAGAATAGTGTTTGTTTAAATCCTCCTGAAGTTCCATAACATCTACGTTTGAATCAATTATCCTACCTATCTTTGTGTCATCGGCGAATTTGCTCATATCACTAGTAATTCCCTCATCAAGATCAGTGATATATATTATAAACAACAACGGGCCCAAGACTGATCCCTGTGGAACGCCACTTGTTACAGATCCCCACTCGGATTTAACCCCATTTATGGACACTCTCTGCTTCCTGTCAGTGAGCCATGACTCGAACCACGAGAGCACTTTTCCCCCAGTGCCATGAGCTGCCACTTTCTTTAGCAGTCTATGGTGCGGAACTCTATCAAAAGCCTTACTAAAATCTAAGTAAATAATATCAAATTCTTTATCGTGGTCAACAGCCTCAAAAGCTTTACTGAAGAAAGTTAATAAATTAGTTAGACAAGACCGGCCTCTTGTGAAAATATGCTGAGTATCATTAATCAAGTTATGCTTATCGAGATGGCTTCTTATAATCTCAGCTATAATTGACTCTAGTAATTTGCCTACAATTGAGGTTAGGCTTATTGGGCCGTAATTTGACGGTAACGACTTGTCCCCTGTTTTAAAAATAGGAATTACATTAGCCATCTTCCACATATCAGACACTACACCTGTTTGAAGAGATAAATTAAAAATATTTGTTAATGGTTCACAGAGTTCCATTTTGCATTCCTTAAGAACCCTTGAAAAAACCTCATCAGGACCCGGCGACTTATTTTGCTTCAGTCTGTCTATCTGCTTCACAACCATTTCACTAGTGACTGTGATGTTACATAATTTATCTTCTTCTAGCCCACTATAAAAATTAATTACTGGAATATTGTTAGTGTCTTCCTGTGTAAAAACTGAGAGAAAATAATTATTAAAAATCGAGCACATTTCATTATCTTTGTCAGTAAGGTGCCCATAGGTATTTTTAAGGGGACCTATCTTATCTCTAACTTTTGTTCTATAGACCTGGAAAAAACTTTTTGGGTTAGTTTTAGAATCCCTAGCAACTTTAATTTCATAGTCCCTTTTAGCTTTTCTTATCCCCTTTTTAATGTCCCTCTTAATGTCAATATACTGATTCATAAGATGACCCTCACCTCTTTTGATACGCCTATAAATTCCTTTCTTATGCCCTAATAGATATTTGAGCCTAATATTCATCCATTTTGGGTCATTTCTATTTGATCTAATTTCTTTATATGGGATAAACGTTCTTTGAGCAGCATGTATAGTGTTCAGAAAACTGTCATATTGATAGCTCACTTCGTTATCCCAGTCAACAGATGATAAGTGTTCTCTAAGCCCATCGTAATCTGCTAAGCGAAAATCTGGGACTGTTACTGAGTTATCGCTACTATCGTACTTCCATTCAATGCTAAATGTAATTGATTTGTGGTCGCTAGCACCCAGTTCCTCTGAAATTTCTAAATTATTAACAAGGGATTCATTGTTTGCCATAACTAAGTCAAGCAGGTTATTTCCCCTTGTAGGTTCTGTCACAAACTGCTTCAAAAAACAATCCTGAACTACTTCTAAGAAGTCGTATGATTCTAAATTCCCAGTCAAGAAATTCCAATCAATATGACTAAAGTTAAAGTCTCCTAGAATTACTACATTATCGTGCCTTGTGGCCTTAACAATTTCCTCCCATAGTAGTCTCCCTTGGTCCCTATCTAAGTTTGGGGGACGGTATATCACTCCTAAAATCAGTTTTTCATGCCCCTCTGAAAATTCTATCCAAACAGACTCTGTATGTGTTACTTCAGACTTAATACCCGTTTTTATGCAACAGTTCAAGCGATCTCGGACATACAATGCCACCCCACCCCCCTTCCCGATACTTCTATCTACTTGGAACAATTTAAAACCCTGAATATGACATTCCGCAGGCATGTCCCGACTTTTTGAATTAAACCACGTCTCAGTTAAGGCACATACATCAATGTTACCTGTACTAGCAACTAATCTCAACTCGTCCATCTTATTCCTAGCACTACGGCAATTAGCATAATAAACATTGAAAGACTTTCCTTTCTCTTTACCCTTCCTGCTCATTTCTGTTTTTCTACTAAACCTATTACTGTCCTTATCACCCAAAGTTCCTGGCTTTTCAATATCTACCTCGTTCTGCTTATTACTAGTTCCCCTAGAGCTCGTAATATTACTACACTGGGACTTCACTGTTTTCCTGCCAAAACCCATACCACTAACTATTCCTAGTTTAAAGTCCTAACTGCTCCCTCCACTGCAGTTGCCAGTGCTACCACCCCAGACCTAGATAAGTGAACCCCATCCCTGGCATACATGTCATTTCTGCCATAGAAGAGGTCCCAGTTGTCAATGAATGTTACCACATTTTCCTTACAGTATTTGTCCAGCCAGCAATTGACACCAATTGCCCTGGACAACCATTCATTTCCAACTCCTCTCCTTGGCAAAATACCACATATGACAGGGTTCCCACCCTTACTCCTAATTATTTCTATTGCTGACCTATACCTGCTAATCAGGTCTTCACTCCTACGTCTGCCAACATCGTTGCCTCCAGCACTGAGACAGATAATAGGATTGCTCCCATTACCTCTCATGATGTCATCCAGACGGCTAACAATATCCTCCATCCCAGCCCCCGGAAAGCAAACTCTCTGTCTCCTATTCCTGTCCTTCAAGCAGAACGCCCTTTCCATATACGTAACTTGGCTATCCCCAACAACAACAATATTCTTACCTTCCTTGGTGTCGTTCGTCGTGATGTTCCCAGTAGTCGACTCACATTCGTCCGGTAGCACAGAGAATGTATTAGATGTTTCCACAACAGTTTCCACGGCAGTCTCTTTCTTCTTCATCGTTTCTACCTTTCCATTCGTCTTCTTGATCGTCAACTTCGTTCCCTGCTGTCCAGCCACTGACCAGTTTCCCTTCTTGACCTGAGGACTCAAAACAGGAGGACTACTACGAATCTTCTTGTTTTCCTCGGTCAGTCGCCGAATCTCCACCTTCGCCAACCTCAATTCTTCCTTAAGCTGTTGGTAAAGTTGCTCGATGGAGGGCATCTTGCTTCAATTCGTAGAGAGCGCGCAAACAGGTCTTCACAGAGCTAAGTACGCGTCAACACTGCGCAAAAGCCAACTCAATCAGGAGCTACTGTGCAGCACGTCCGCACGGCCCAATAGCGTTGTAAGACTCATCGTGGATTATCGCTTCCTATAATTAATGTATTATTATTTAATTATCTCCCTAACCGGACTGTCTGAACGAGCGCTGTAGCTTGCCTCAGGGGTAATTAAACCGCTTAAAGATTTTGCACAATAATTAGACATGACAACACAAAGTAATATTCAGATGAAAACTGGTATGATGATAAGATAAGATTTCGTTCGGATTTTTAATCCCGGAGGGTTAGCCACCCAGGATAACCCAAGAAAGTCAGTGCGTCATAGAGGACTGTCTAACTTATTTCCGCCAGGATGCGACCCACACCAGTCGACTAACACCCAGGTACCTATTTGCTGCTAGGTGAACAGGACAACAGGTGTAAGGAAACGTGTCGAAATGTTCCCACCCGCCGGGAATCAAACCCGGGCCCTCCGTGTGTGAAGCGGGAGCTTTAACCACCAGGCCACCGGGCCGACAAATTGTGGAAAAAGACACTTGTGTACAGTTCAGGACACAGGAAACGTTTCGCCACGAGTGGCTTCTTCAGTCCTAAAACAGACAATTAAGAACAAATATACATAGTGGCAGGAGTGTTGAAAATGGTATAAAATTCCGTCAAGTTGATGATTAAGACTCATGTGCAACAGTTAAAATAATTCTCATACAAAATAGGCTTCTTCAGTCAAATTCAGAGGCAGCGGGTGTAGTAATGAAGTGAAGATGCAACACTGGTCAACAACCAAAATGCTTCCGAGACCAGAGTAGCAATTTCCAACTAATTTTAGGTCACTGATAATGAATATCATGGTTAAAATTGTTTGTTAGCTCTACTTTTCAATAGGCTTGTGGCAGTGTGTTTCTTACCACACACAGTCTCACTAACCTTCGTTATTGTTCCAGCAGTCATAGAGGGTGGTTGTGCTGTCCAAGTTTGTATTTTTAGGTGAAAGATAGATGATTTCCTTAGCCAAACACTTTTTAAATTCATAATAAATGTGATTGGGACAGCCGTGCAAGAGATCCCACTAAATCAAATGAGACTGGCCACCTCGTCAATCATTGGAGTCTGGGATGAAAAATGTTCAACATCCACCTCTCATTGAACCAATCAAAATTTTACTACCACCACTACACATAAAACTAGAGCTCATGAAAAACTTTGTAAAAGCTGGCTGGTCGTGGACCGGGCCGCGGAGGCCTTGTGCCCCAGAAAACCCTCCAGGTAGATTCCTCCAGGTAAATCCGGTCAGGGATTGAAGTTTTTAACATCAAAATTCCCCTCACTGAGCGATGCTAAGATAAGAGGGAGTTTTCAATGGTCTTCAGATTCGAGAGCTTCTTATAGATGGTGACTGATTCAGACCTTCATAGAGAGGAGAAAGGTGCTTGGGAAGCATTCAAGATAGAGGCGAGGGGATTTCTCGAAAATAGAAGGAAAGGCAACTATGAAGAATTGGTGGTAAACCTCATGAAAGCTTACAAGAACATGGGATGTAACATGTCACTTAAAACCTACTTTTTGGACTCACATGTAGACTTTTTTTCCAGCGAACTGTGGGGCAGTTAGTGACGAACATGATGAAAGGTTTCACCAAGATATTTAAACCATGGAAAATGGTACCAGGGCAAATGGGACACAATAATGCTTGCTGGAGTAGGTACGGATTAGAGTTTAAAACATATTGACACATACTGTACTTTTTAATAAAAAATCAAATATTACATGTCTCGTATATTTAAACCTATAACCAATAATCATTTTTAAGGTGATATTTGGACTCAGGACATGAAAATATGTAAGAATTAACTAATCTCATTGAAGAAGCATACAACTTTTCAAAAATTGTTGACCAGTGATAATCGGTCCATCAACTTTGGTGAAATAGTGTTGGAGGTGGTCAGTCCCTCATCCTGTAGAAAAGTTCAGCTCCATGGTCTGGAACAATATGAAGCTGAAGCGTGAGAACGGAGTCTTAAACACTGTCGAGGTCTGCAGTGTCAGACACTGCAGAACAACAGTGATCCTGGTACAGAGGACATCTTCCACACTTCATCGCCTAACTACTAGTTATAAGTGAGAAGGGTTGGATTCCAGAGGGACCTGCCTTCTTACTTTACTTGTGAATTCCGTTCCCTGCATCGCCTTCGAGATCTTCTACCTCACCTTCGACAGTATTCAAGGCGCCATTCTCATGGTTCAGCTTCATATTCGTTCCAGACCATGGCACTGAACTGCTCTCCAGGCTCAGGGGCTGACCACCTAAGATACTATTTCTATTTTCATTTCACTACTACACCTGCTGCCTCTGTATCTGACTGAAGAAACCTACTGTGCGGGCGATACTTTTCAACAATAAAGGTACCTAACTGCTGCATATGAGTCTTAATCTTCATAGTGGCAGGAGTCAGGTTGTAAGATACGAGCGGGTAGTAGTAGTAGCAGTACAATTGTGCTAACTTCTTCGGACATGCCAAACCATCCGCAGGCACTAACTTCAGACTCATCAACAAAGTACTCCACGGCACCCTTTATGCTGCTACAATTCACCTGGAGAGGAAATACGGCTTGAAGAAATCAGTTCTATGAGGTACTGCAGGTGAACGACCTCGAATCATCACTTGTTTTCACATAGAGTGGGTAACAAAAGGCGTACTAACGCGCTTTCAATTTGACATACCTCTCGATGCAATCTGTAATAACCGATACATCCTGAAAGCTAAGCGGTTCCGAGCCAAGAAAGACGCCAACGTACCTACGAGACAAATCTTGATCCAGCATATAGAACATCTCCCAGTTCAATTGGATCTAAGTTGTTGGGAAAAATACCAGGTCAGGACATACAACCCAGAACGTTTGAGGTACCTCAGGTACCAGAGACGCAACCACCTCATCACCCGATATTAGTTTAAGGAAATAAGCTGCATGTGCAGCGGGTCTCACCCAACCAAGGACTGCTTGAATAAATTGAAAAGAGGATAGGCTATGGAACCTCGTGTTCAAATTACGGCAAGAATCATCATACCTTATTACGAAAACAGGTATAGTAATGCCTGCGACCTGGTCGCAATGTGATTCAACGTGGAGCAAACAAAACTCAACAATATTATATGACTTGAATTTTCCTTCATGAGATATAATTTGCCAATTATATACAAGCATGTATACTAATACAGATGTGGAAGAGCAAATGTACACCATGGTGACAAAACATAGCAAAAACAGAAGCCAGAGAATGCACCGTGCTCAACCAGCGGCTCAGGCAAGTCTTTGAATTCGCTTGGCACAAGTAAACCACCTTGCTTCAGTGGGCTTGTCTGTGATTGGCCAATGAACCAAAGTACTGATTTAACGATGGGTACCCTATTGATCGTTAAACCCTTAGCACCTGGTTCGCAGGCTGGGAGGCAGCCTATATGGGAGTGTGGCATACGCCGAATAAATGTAACATACTTGTAGCATGCCACATTCCTGGAACCTGCACTGCCAGGAGAGGTTCCATCGGGTCAGGGCAACATGAAAAACCCCAGTTGTCCAGCCGCCAACATCACATAGAGCTCTTACCACTGAACAACAGCCTCATCCAGAGAAGGCTACAGTATGAAGGAACCCAGGGTCACTTTCCTTGTCACGGGAACGGAAGAAACCAATGAAACATCATCGGTAAGGTCACGCCCTTGCCCAGCCGTTTACCGACACTTTTGCTCAAACTACCTCCTTACAACGGCAGCCAACAGGCCCCATGCCGCAGGAACAGACTATCTCCAACACATCAACACTAACATCACAACAGCCACCAGTGAAGAGAACTGTAGTAAGAACAGAGTAAGCAATGCCATATTACTCCTGAGCGGTCAAATGATTTCGACAATCACTTGCTTCGTCGAGATCACATATAACTTGAGAGACTCGGTAGAAAACGAAGATGTTTTCAGAAGTATTGTGAAGATCTTCTTGTATATATGCATGACGGACAAAACAGAGTCCATATGTGTATTTGCCAATGTACCCGACCACTCAACACAGGGCCCATAGACAATCATGGGGGACTTTATGGCCTCAGCTCATTGTAGTACATAAAATGTTTTGTACAAGGACGACGATAAGACCCTAGTCACGGACACAGAGCAGCTGAATTAGATCGACATCTACTCCTCAGGTAAGAACGTCTTAGCTTTCAACCTCAGATTCTCAAATACATCTCATTCGATATTCTCGGACTGGTCATTTTAGGACGTAGATCCTGGCGAATCAATCAATAAATATTCTGTATTAGGACTACAAAAAGCGACTTGTTGTCAAACGTTTCTCCTAATCATTATTCTAGACTGTACATAAGTGTCTTTTTTTTCACAAAAATCAGATATCGCAACACGCCACAACAGCTAGACACGACCATAGCAGTCTGGCAACATTACAATTCAGTATAATGCCACACCTTCCTGGAGGGAGGAGTAGGCTACATACCTAGCCACCAGTCTGCTGGGAGGTGCAGACGAGTCAACACTGCTGCCCACAACACCATCATTTCGTTGGAAGGTGTGGACAGGTCAACTGCTACACAACTCGCTTGTAAGTAATACTAGAGAAGTGGTTAATAAATCTGACACTGTTCGCCAGGAGAGTGACTTTATGTGTATTTAAAAATTGTTAAAGGAATGGAAGTTGCAGCAAAAGATATTGTTTGACAATGAGTAAAGTGCAATAAGATATCTCCATTCCTCTTGGCACACCAGCAATGTTATAGAAAATACTTATAATAATACATATGCGTTAACATACAATGCACATATAGCTTTCTCTAATGACAAAAAAAGTAAACAAAAGCCATCCTGCCTTAGTTACCAATGGCTTCACCTGACCGATTACCAAGTATGGAATAAGTTTTTGTTCGGATAAACCAGTAAGGTAAAAACAAAAAATAGGATAACCAAATAAACTCAAGATGCTATCAAACTGCCCCATTTCCACAGGTCTCCTTAAATTTTCTTTCCCAGGATACAACCTGCACTAGTCACTTGGCATCTACTTTAGGGTCATATGTGGCAATTTATCTCCAAATTTATCTCCAACTGCTAGATGTCGATGAAGATAGGGAAGCTAACATTTCGTGCATTGGGCAGGGAGGTATTACATCTTGTAGGAGTGAGGAACAGTCAGTTGTGAGTGTGGGTGAGGTGCATGAGACAGTGGGTAGAATGAAAGAGGATAAAGCAGCTGGGACTGAAGGGATGAAAACAAATTTTAATATCAGGTGAGGATATAGTTTTGGAATGGTTGGTGCTTTTAATTAATAAATGTATGAAAGAGCGGAAGGTGTCAAGGAACTGGCATAGAGCATACATAAATCCTTTGTATAAGGCAAAGGAAACAAAATAGAGTGTAAAGAATTATAAGGGAATAAGCCTGTTGAGTATACCTGGTAAAGTGTATGGTAGAGTTCTTATTGAAATCATCAAGAGTAAGACGGAGAGCAGGATCGCAGACGAACAAGGAGGCTTTAGGAAGGGTAGGGGGTGTGTAGACCAAGTGTTTACAGTGATACATATAGGCGAACAGTATTTAGATAAGGGTAAATAGGTTTTTGTGGCATTTAAGGATTTGAAAAATGCGTATGACAGGGTGGATAGGTAAGCAATGTGGCAGATGTTGCAAATGTATGGAATAGGAGGTAGGTTACTGAAAGCAGTGAAGAGTTTTTATGAGGATAGTGAGGCTCAGGTTAGAGTATGTAGGAGAGAGGGAGATTATTTCATAGTTAAAGTAGGCCTTAGACAAGGATGTGTGATGTCACAATGGTTATTCAATATATTTATAGATGGAGCTGTAATAGAAGTGAATGATCTCTTGTTGGCAAAAGGTGTGGGATTAAGAGATAAAGAATCTAACACAAATTTGAAGTTGTCGCAGATGCTTTTTTCTGATGACATTGTTCTTTTGGGAGATTCTGAAGAACGGACATTGTTCTTTTGGGAGATTCTGAAGAACAGTTACCGAGGTTTGTGGACGAGTTTGGAAGGGTATGTAAAAGAAAGAAATTAAAGGAACGTAGGAAAGAGTAAGGTGATGAGGTAATGAAAGACTGTATATCGGACTGGAGGGAGGGGGTATAGAGGAAGTAAATGTTTTCAGATATTTGGGAGTGGACTTGTCAGCAGATGGGTTTGAAAGATGAGGTGAATCATAGAATTGATGAGGGAAGAAAAGGTAAGAAGAGCACTGAGGGGTCTGTGGCGCCAAAGAACATTATCCACGAAAGCATAGAGGGGAATGTATGAAAGTATAGTGGTATATGGATGAAAGTATCTGTGGTGAATGTTTCAACAAAGGAAAAGAATGGTAACATTGGAGACGTAGTGTTTGAGGGCAATGTATGGTCTGATTATAATGCAGAGAATCTGTAGCTTGGAGATTAGAAGTAGAGGTGTGGGGTTTCTAAAAGTATTATTTACCAGGCTGAGGAGGGGTTGCTGAGGTGGTTCGGACATTTAGAGAGGGGTGAGACAAAATAGAATGACTTGGGGAGAGTGTATAAATCTGTAGTGGAAGGAAGGCGGGGTAGGGGTTGTCCTAGGAAGGGTTGGATGGAGGGGTAAAGGAGGTTTTGTGTGTGAGGGGCTTGTACTTCCAGCAAGCGTGCCAGAGCGTGTTAGATAGGAGTGTGTGGAGAAAATGGGTTTTATTACTTGATGTGCTGTTGGAGAGAGAGCAAAGAAACTTATAAATAGGGATTCAGGGAAACCAGTTAATCCTGGAGATCGGAAGTTTACTGCCTTCTCTCCAGAGGAAGGGTGTCGATATGTTGCAGTTGTTTAACTGTAGCATAGGCATGTTTCTGGCAAGACAGTGATGAAGTGAATGATGATCCAAGTGTTTTTCTTCTGATCCTCAGAACTCAAGAAATGGTTCTAAATGTGTTTGCCTGAATAAGTTCCTATTCATTAGCTTTATTAATAGCAAGTATAAATAATCTCTTAATCTAATTCTATATCTAGTATGACTCATTTAATGTAAAACGCGTCAGAATCAGGGACATTGGTTCCTTGACGTTGTGTTGGCTGGCATCAATGCTTTTCAGACATTGTCAACATTTTTACGTCTTTATAAGAAGGCCCAGACGACTCCAGGACATCAAGTATGCAAGACTTGCAATATCAATCTGAGTGAAATGGTAAACTGTGGCAGAGCATTACCGACGATCACACAACGTAGATATGCAAATTCCTGGCCAGACCAAGTAATCTCCGAGTTGCTTATTCATGCTCCAACGATCATTAAGGAGAACTGAAGGAAAGATACAGTGTTGAAGTGCCAGTAACTGAGGTTTCGCCAGTAATTTTCCACTGTGGAAATATCCACGGATCCCTTAGGCGTTCACAAGTCAAAACTGAAGGTAATTCGAGTGACAGTGAAAATAATTTAAAAGGTATATGGCATGTTGAATAAACCTGGGTTTGAGCGACTGTCCAAACCCAGGTAACATACCTGATGATATATCTGAAATACTGGAGAATATAGTTCATTAGCGCGAGTGTTAACCCTGGTCACAATCGCTCTATTACAGCCTCGTGTGACATATATAACTGACCCAGCTGAATGGTCGTAATAATGCTGACATAATATCTGAAAAGCATGGATGCCAACCATCACTACGTGGTTGAATCAAGCTTATTTCTGCTTACTATTAATAACGCTAATGAATAGGGATTTACTTAAGGAAACACTGTTAGAACCATTTCGTGGGTTCTGAGGAGCAGGTTCACGCCCCAGTCTGGCATGTGTATCTCATCCACGTCCGGTTGCAATTTGAATATGGTTGGTAAGGAACATGTATAAGATGCGAGCTGTTGTTTTGATGTTGATGGCGATATAGTAGTGCAAATTAAGAGTTTCTGTAAGATTAAGTGATAGGAATACGCTCTTAAATTCTGACGTCTGGCCAGAGAATATTTTGGTGAATAAACTTCATATCCTGGAGTTTACCTGGAGAGGGTTTCGGGGGTCAACGCCCCCTCTGCTCGGTCTGAGCCCAGGGCTTGTGGTGAATCAGGGTCTGATCAACCAGGCTGTTATTGCTGGCCGCACGCAAACTGACGTACGAACTACAGCCCGGCTGGTCAGGTACTGACTTTAGACGCCTATCCAATGCCTTCTTCAAGACAGCCAGGGGTCTGTTGGTAATCCCCCTTAAGTATGCTGGGAGGCAGTTGAACAGTCTTGGGCCCCGGACACTTATTGTGTTGTCTCTCAGTGTACTCGTGGCGCCTCTGCTTTTCATTTGAGGAATGTTGCTTCTCCTGCCGAGTCTTTTGCTTTCATAGTGATTTTCGTGTTCAAGTTTGGTACTAATCACTCTAGGATTTTCCAAATGTATATTATCAAGTATCTCTCTCGCCTGTGCTCCAGGGAATACAGATGGAGGGCCTTCAACCTTTCCCAGTAATTTAGGTGCCTTATCGTACTTCTGTGTGCCGTGAAAGTTCTTTGTATACTCTCCAGGTCAGCAATTTCCCCTGCCTTGAAGGCGGCAGTTAGTGTACAGCAGTATTCCAGCCTAGAGAGAACAAGCGATGTGAAGAGAATCATCATGGGCTTGGCGTCCCTAGTTTTGAAGGTTCTCATTATCCATCCTATCATTTTCTTAGCAGATGCGGTAGATACATTGTTGTGGTCTTTGAAGGCGAGATCCTCTGACATTATCACTCCCAGGTCATTCACATTACTTTTTCGTTCTGTTATATGGTTAGAATTTGTGGTATACCCTGATAAATTTTTAATTTCCTCAAGTTCCCCACGTCTGAGTAGTTGAAATTTCTCTTCATCCTAAGACCAAGAATAACAGGATAAAGGAGTTAATATTTTATTTTTCGTTACCAAATATCCAAACTTTTTCATATTCATGTAACTTTACCATCTTTTATGCAGGAACAGAACCTTACTTAAATTATTTAAAAAAAATCGTATTTAGTTATAGATTCCTCTTTTGTTTTTGTTTTTTGGTAATCAGCTTTTGTTAAACTTTTGTATTCTCAAGAACTCAGTAATATTTGTCATACTAAGGACATGATTTATATCCATAAACAACAACTACTTCATTTCACGTTTTACAGAGCATATCCACCTCAATTTTTTTTTTTTTTTTGCATTCGTATTACTATTAACACAATTTTATTATCTGTATTACTTTAATATTAATCTTCATTTAGGTTTTTGTTTATACATACAAGCACTGACTCTGATCATTTATATTCATACATTTATTATCAAGAGTAATTATCTTCTCTCTGCTTGTTTAAATTGACCCAGAACGAAACAATTTAAATGATATACACACCTGTAGGTGTATATGTCATTTAAATGCAAATTTCGTAAGAGGACAGTCAAATGGGAGGCTTAGTGCTAGGCCCTCAAAGGAAAATGGTCTCCTTAATTAACATTTGAATAAGGCTATTGATCCTAGGATTTAGATCTCGATTTAAAGTGATCGTTATAAGGTTATCCGTCTCATTTTGTTGAGGACCTTTGTGGTAGTGCCGTTTGTCGTGGGAAATGAATTGTCTTGGGATGTGACTGGCCGCCCCCCGGGCCTTGCGTGCCCTTGGATGACCGAAATTTTTTTGGAGGTTGGCTGCCGGTTCCATAGTGCGGCAGCAAAGGAGGGTACGACTTCCGGCGTCTCCGGTAACCCTCCTCTTTTGTTGACCGAGAATGGCTCAGTTAATTTTAGAGGTGCCATCCTGGTGTGCTGATTTACGGATAGGGTAGGAGGCGGTTTCCATGCTGCATCAACACTGCTGACATCCTACTGTGCTCGTCCTGGTCTTACGTGAGAAGTTCTCCTTCAGTGGAAAGCCGCCGTTGCCCTACGTTTTAATGAGCCATGCACTTCGGTCCTTGACACCTCTCATTACAGATCCATTGCTTTTTCTAATGCACTTTGCAAGTTGTTATAACATTTGGTTAACAAAAGTTTAGAAAGGTAATGAAAGCCTATAATTCTCTCCCCTCAATAATTTATTTTTTTGTTGGAGCCGTTCTACCCCCGACTCCTTAATCTGTTGGGATACCTATGTTCGCAGTGCCTTCACTAATAATCACTCGGTTATTGTACTCTTTTATTGATCCCAAAAGGTCTTTTGATTCCACCTGACGTTACAATATCATAGCCCAGACCCATTTTTTGGTCCTCAGAGAGAATCTGGAAGGCATGTCTCTCCTGGTAAATAATAGATTTCACCCATGCAGAAGGCGTCTTCAAAGTTGTGTTCTTAGCACTACCCTCTTCCTGCTTGATATTAATGACGTTGTCTCTATTCTCCATTCCGATATTTGGTCATCTCTTTATGTCGACGATGACACCCGAATCTGCATGACAGTGTCTTCCATTGCAGACACTGCAAAGCTCCAGGCAGACATCAACCAAATCTTTCAGTGGGCTGCAGAAAACAATATGAAGTTCAACGATGAGAAATTTCAATTACTCAGATATGGTAAACATGAGGAAATTAAATCTTCATCAGAGTACAAAACAAATTCTGGCCACAAAATAGAGCGAAACACCAACGTCAAAGACCTGGGAGTGATCATGTCGGAGGATCTCACCTTCAAGGACCATAACATTGTATCAATCGCATCTGCTAGAAAAATGACAGGATGGATAATGAGAACCTTCAAAACTAGGGAGGCCAAGCCCATGATGACACTCTTCAGGTCACTTGTTCTATCTAGGCTGGAATATTGCTGCACACTAACAGCACCTTTCAAGGCAGGTGAAATTGCCGACCTAGAAAATGTACAGAGAACTTTCACGGCGCGCATAACGGAGATAAAACACCTCAATTATTGGGAGCGCTTGAGGTTCCTAAACCTGTATTCCCTGGAACGCAGGAGGGAGAGATACATGATTATATACACCTGGAAAATCCTAGAGGGACTAGTACCGAACTTGCACACGAAAATCACCCACTACGAAAGCAAAAGACTTGGCAGACGATGCACCATCCCCCCAATGAAAAGCAGGGGTGTCACTAGCACGTTAAGAGACCATACAATAAGTGTCAGGGGCCCGAGACTGTTCAACTGCCTCCCAGCACACATAAGGGGGATTACCAACAGACCCCTGGCAGTCTTCAAGCTGGCACTGGACAAGCACCTAAAGTCAGTTCCGGATCAGCCGGGCTGTGGCTCGTATGTTGGTTTGCGTGCAGCCAGCAGCAACAGCCTGGTTGATCAGGCTCTGATCCACCAGGAGGCCTGGTCTCAGACCGGGCCGCGGGGGCGTTGACCCCCGGAACTCTCTCCAGGTAAACTCCAGGTAATACCTAGTAGCGGCCTTTCTCCAGTTTGCTATCGACTGCGCTTCTCACTGGGCTACCTCTCCTGGGCTTTAACTTTTTTGTTGCTACATGCAAAACATGTTAATATTTTAACAAGACGCCCTGTTGTCCCTTACACCGTTCTATACCTGTTAGGTTACAACATTACTGAATAGAATATGATCTTCTGTTTAATCGATGAATGTCCTGGAAACCTCACGTGTCCTTCCTGAAGGCTTCATGTCACAACCTCCTGAACCTCCTTAAAACTCTGGCCCATCTTTCTTGCTGGGGCTGATATACGATCTTTCTTCGCTTTCATTCCGCCTTGACTTTTCATACATCGGAGTACGATGACCATCTATTTTTCTGTCTCCTCGCTACCTTATAATCTTCATCCTCATGCATCATCACTGCTCACGTCTGTGTATCTGGGTTTCTCGAGCTTGACTGAGAGCCTATTTTCCTCTCTGCCTGATCGGCACAATGCTCATTGCCTCCCTTATTTTGTCCACTTCCGTGACTTTGAAGATCATTTCACGTGTTGGGTGATAACCTAGTAGTAAAGCTAATTTTGTTTACTCGTCGCCCCATTTATTGCGTCCCATTTCTCTGAGTACTCGCTCATTGTTGGCTTCCCTTAGTTTACCTTCCTTTTATGTTCACTCTGTATCTTACTTTCCCCTCCCTTCTTGGAACGTCCCGATGATTCCTATTTATTCCTCCCGACGTCCATCCGTGAAAGATCAATTGACCTCTCTCTCTGTTACTCCACTCTCGCTCATTATTGACCACTTTCATTTTCATTCTCATGTTATTGCAGTGTACACTGTGCTGCAGTTTTTCGTGAGAAAATATTCCAGGTTTATTTGCTAGACTCCGCTGAGTTATATGCAGCTCACTGCTATCATATATAATACGTCGATGTCCTCTTCTTCCTCTAGTTATTTCGGACTGTTGAGGTGCATTTCCTGCTATCCAGAAATTCGTTTCACTCTTATCCCATTGACTTTCATATATAACTTTGGTTATGTCGCAATTCTAGTGAACACATATTATTTTTTGCTGGGTTCCTGGACTCGGCAAAAAACGACTCAATAACTCGGTCAGCTGTTCGTCGGCAACTCCACAACCGCTAGCAACAACGAAGGTCCGGGTTGGGCTGCAACAAATTGTTTTCTGTTAAACCACGTTTGAAATTCTAGCCATATTCTTCCACCGTTGTGGTGTTTGGGAGACGATACTCTCCCGCTGACGTATCTGCTACACACGCCTCGGATACCTCATGGAAAGATTCCTGGTACCGCTCTGCAAGAACTGTCAGTTCCCCATGTCTTAACAGATTGTCAGCAGTCACGCTGAATCCCCTTCTGAAGTCTCCACCACCGTAACATTCGCTCTGACTGCCACACTGAAAGTTCAACGTTTTGATGTAGACTGATCTTTTTAAAGGAACTAGCTTGCACACAAGCAAAATTTAATTGGTACATTAAAGGGGATAATAATTTTACACTTTTACACATAAAATGGTAAATTCTGCACCAGTAAACTTTTTCCGATCATTTGAAGCTTCACCTCTGAGGGTTCTGGAAATTATCCGAGCTATTCAATGATGCTGGGAATGGGTTCAACAATTTTGGTCATAGGATACGTGAGCATGCCAGTTAACCCAAGAATCTGATCTTCTTTGCGGTACATAGCTGTTGAATATTTGAAGCACTTTAGATGAGGCATTATCGAGTTAAGAGCGAAATAAAATCGAAAAGGTCGAGGAAGAAGAAAAAAAAAAACATGCAACCTCTTAAAGGTTCCCCTTCGTGGATACCTAGCTAGGAAGTTAGCACTCTCATGAAGCAGCTCCTGTTCTTGTAACAGCTGGATCAGTTGAAGTCAAAAGCACAATATTACGTCACTTTTCCCAGGTTAACCGTGGCCACACCTTTTTCATGTTTATTTAATTATAAATCCCTTGGGGGACCAGAACTAGATCTGATGTACAGCTGTGGAAAAAAAAGTTCCTGGACACTCTCTTCTGGGCAGAAATAATATCAAGAAACTCAGACATAGAAAGGAATTAGCGCAGCTTGTAATGACGATGGCGATTGGATGAAAAAATTAATTGCCGGTAATTTCTGTGCATCGATACAGAAACAGATTTATGAATGCAATACATGAATGAAATATCGTCAGATATCGTATCCAGTATTACAAAAACAAAATTTTTTTGAAAAGGTGACCGAAGTGAAGTGTTATGATTGATAACAGTTCCGTAATCATACATCAGTCATAATTACGCATGTAAAGCATAATTTTGATGGACGAGGTCTACATAATGTCTTACAGAATACTGTTAATTTGAATCATATATAATTTAAAATAATACTCCATATATATATATATATATATATATATATATATATATATATATATATATATATATATATATATATATATATATATATATATATATATATATATATATATCTGGTTTCTCAAAACCGAGATCCAAAGGGCTCGTTATCCTGGCTATCAAGGAGAATTTCTTACACAGTGAACATAACCATCAGGTTTAAAATACAATCCTTGGAAGCTACCCTTATGTCTCACTAAGGCATACCATTCCCGTGAAACATAGCTTACCATCCAGACCAAACTTCCACTACCTTCCTTTTACACACCACAAATACTCCAGCGGCAAAAAAAAAAAAACCACCCCCCTTTACATCCCCCAAGAAGGAGACCACCCCTTTGCCCATCCTCAGGGACCCCGACAAAGGGTACCCACAGTGAGGCTCCTATAACCTTCCGGGAAACTTTTTTCCCAGAATGCCCCATAAACCAGCATATTCCTACACTTCGTCCAATAGAATCTAGATGCCAATGCTTTTATCCTCATATCACCCCTTAATTCCCTCATTCCCCATGAGATATCCAGATAATCTACTATGACGTACATTATAGCCCTTCCAACATCCTTAGGCACTCCACTTACATCTAAGAGTAAAGCCCTTAAAAGCAATAAGCATCCCCTCCCCCAACAATCTGATAACCCCACCCATCCATGATCTCACCCCCTCCAAAGAGGGACAGAAAAAAGACCACATGAAATGCCGTTTCTACATCATCAAAAAAACTGACAAAAAGCCTCTTCCACGAGCCCTATGCATCTTAATACCTCCTTGGAGGCCAGAATCCCCATGATGAATTGGTACACTAATTCTCTTACTCTAGCTGGTATCCTAAGCTTACTAAAATCCTTCCAAATGACCCTCCAATCATATGTTGGATACACTGCTACCCCTTGCAAAATTCCCTGTCCTCCCACTACCCTCACCAACCTTTTCACTTTGAGGTTATCCACCTGTTGCACTGTTAATAAAAACCTCAACATATCTTCACAAACCCTCAAGTCCTTGCCACTCCACCATTTACGTGCCTCCTCCATAACCCTTCCTACTTTAGTTCCCCTCGCACCCCCTTCCCTAATATACCTCCGCTTGATACATATAACCAGTACTCTCATTCCTAAAGGCAGCAAACCTAAACCCCCTCTTTGACCATCCGTCATAACTACCTCCTTATTTAACCACGCCCTCCCAAACCCCCATACAAACTTTAGTGCGCTCCTCTGGATTTCCACAATGTCCTGTACCTCTAAGGGAAAAACCTCTGCCACCCCCTATACCTTGCTATAAACAAGTGAGTTTACCACCACTACCCTCTGATGCAAAGCTAGGTCCCTCGCACTTAAGCCTCCAAGTCTACCTAAAATCTTACCCGTGACAGACTCCGAATTTACCCTCCTGCAGGCTTGCACCTCCCCCATATACCATATTCCACATACCCTGATTCTATCAACCACTGTCCATCCTGACCCCACCCCAAGCCCCCCCTCTATCCAATTACCCACCTCTAGTAACTTTGAATTCACTGTATTAACTCGCATCCCCGTATTCGTACGAAACATCTGAATCACTCTACCCACCCCCCTCAACTTCTCCTTACCCTGTAGCAAAACAGTAGTATAATCCACATACCCAACTATGCCCCCTTTTCCCCCCCCCTCCATCTCCTGTTTGTCCATCACCCCCTCAACAGACTCATAGAAAGATTCTGCACACACGCAAAAAGCAACTGCGATAGCGGGCAACCCTACCTCAAACCTCTCTCCATCAGTACACTTTCACCCTACCTCCCATTGACCTATACCCTCACCTCCACCCCAGAATGCAGGGTATTCACCCATCTCACTACCCCCTCCCAAAACCCAAAGTGCTCTAAGCAAACCCTTAAGAAATCTCTATCCACGCAATCATATGCGTTCTCCCAATCTAAGTCTAGTATTCCTCCTCCAATACAACCCTCTAGAAAATCCCTAATAAAACCATGTCCATCCCTCATCCTTCTCCCCGGTATTCCAAACTGCCCTCTATGTATCACTAAACCCAACACTATCCTCATTCTGTTGCCCAAAATCTTAGCAAAAATCTTGTAATCCAAGCACGGTGCCTCAATATTGAGGCACCAAAAGCATGGTTTTCATGGCGCCATAGACACAAAGCATATGCTCACCGAGACTTTTTGCCTCAATCCAGCCAATCACAAACCTTCTGGGCAGAGCTTGAAGGTGGCATCACTTGGGTATTGTCCTCTTCTATTGGCTGGGAGCTCCTCGAGTGTTCATTACTGCTTGACTTGTTGAAGGAGCAGCATTTCGACCCTTACTCTCTTGATATTTTACCAATTTACACCACTCCAGAATGGCGGTAAGTTTCTGAATGCATTTCCAGTGCATTATTGAATGTTTGAACCTCATTTGGAGATGTAAATGAATTGCCTGAGGCATTGAGAAGTAACAAATAAATGCACTTGAAGTTTTTTTTATCTTTTCGGTATCAATATTGAGGCCCAGCCTGACAATAGTAGATTATCACTTACCTTTTTTGTATCAATATTGAGGCCTGGCCTGACAATGGTAGATTATCACTTACCTTTTTTGTATCAACATTGAGTCCTGGCCTGACAATGGTGATAAGAAATGTGCCAATGAAGGTATCATATATCATAGATTAACAGATCATAATTATACCATCTTTTTCACTGATAGCTAACAATTGCATGCTGAATCAAGTTCATTGATATATGAGTACTTTTACCTTGTAAATTTATAAAATTTGCTCATTTGGAATGCTCATTTTGTGTTTTCTGTTTATTTCAGTTAAACACAAATGTGTTTTATGGATCAAGGGCTCAAAGAAGAAGGGATTACATTGTGCCAGAGTTACATGATGACAGTGACAATAATGAGGAAGTGGATTCTGGAGATGATTATGAGCCACAGGCAGATGCTTCTGCTTCAAGTGAAGATGAACATGAAGATTTGTCTAAGAGAAGTGGGCAAGTTAATGTAAAATGAAGAAATGTACGAAAACAAGCAGTTCAAGATGGCGAGTTTGAGGTTGATGAAACAACTATCAACAACACTAATGCCACCTGAAGCAAACTTGACATAATAAATACTCCATTACCTGACTACAAACATGAGGTACCAACACATATCAAGGAACCACTTGAATATTTTTGTGAATTATTTACTGCAGAAATGTTAGAAAGCCTTGTATTTAACACAAACTTGTATGCAACACAGAAAGATGTTAATGAAGAGCTTATGCAATTTGTTGGAATTCTGATATTCATGAGTATGGACAGCCTGCCCTCTTTAGAGGATTACTGGTCCCATTACCTTTGTCATCCTGATATTACAACTGTTATGACATCTAAAAGGTTTAGGTTACTAAGGACAGCTATTCATATAAATGATAATACCAAGGCAACAGCTGACAGGTTCCATAAAGCAAGACCACTGTTTGAAGGTCTAAGAAAAGCATGCCTAACAGCTCCAGGTACACCAAGCAATCAGTTGATGAGGTAATGGTGGGATATAAGGGAACAAGAGCAGGAAATCTCAGGCAATATATCAGGACCAAGCCTGATAAATGGGGATTTAAACTTTTTTGCCGGGCCAGCGATGATGGATTTATACATGACATAATGATGTATCAAGGTCAAACAACATTTGATTATTACAGTGCTAGCCTAACAGAGGAGGAGAAAAAAATGCCTTGCAAAGACTATGGACCACACACAGACCAGTGCAATTTATGCAGATATCTTCTTTACCAGATTGCCTCTAGTGAAATATCTGCATGCTACATTCAATTGCAGTTACACAGGCACTGCAAGGGACAGCAGAACTGGAAAACCACCACTTATGTCTGTCAATGACATGGAAAAAACAAAGGTGAAAAGGAGTGCTATGGACTACTGTTCATTGGATGGTGTCCTTGCTGTACATTGGAAAGACAGTAAGGTTGTTACTTTACTGACTAATGATATTGGCATCAACCCAGTGACAAAGATAAAGAGGTACAGCAAGGAGATCAAACAAAGGGTGGATGTTGACTGTCCTGCAGTGATAAAGAATTATAATGCCCATATGGGGGCATAGATAAGAATGATATGTTGGTGCATCTCTACAAGTCTCCACTCAAAGCAAAACACTGGTACATGAGGCTCTTTGGATATGTCATTGATCTTTGTTGTGTCAATGGCTGATTGTTGTACAGGCGTGACTGTGGTGATTTGAAAGAGAAATACATGAACCTCAAGGAATTTCGGTTTTCCATCTCCCATTCTGCAAGAAAGTCAACTAATGGAATCCAAAGGAGCCTGAGATCTCCAAGTTGTTCAACTTCACAGTCTTCTTCAAGTTCTTCTTCACTTGACGACATTCCCAATCGGCATAGAAAAAGGCATCAAGATACAATATTTGATGAAACACAAAAACACTGGCCAGTTTGTACAAAGAGGCTTTCATGTAAACATTGCAACACCAAGAACAAGAGGACCTACTCTTCCTTTGCTTGTTCCTTCTGCAAGGTTAATTTATGTCTAAATTCAATGAGGAATTGTTTCCTGGAATTCCATAAGCAACAAGATGCTTAAATTCCTCTGATAATATTTTTTGTAATATTTTTTTCATTTTTTTTATAAAATGTCAATTACTAAAAATGTGTTAAATTTATTGAAATCAAGTTTCTGTGCCTTTTGTTTGCCCAAGTTATTTTTTAATAAACCTTAAATGTATATTTAAGCCTTTAATTATCAGTTGTAGCAGCTGTTATGATTCTTTTAGACAAATACCATTGTCAGGCTTGCATCAAATTTGATGCCTGATCTATCACCTACAGTTTAACCATTGTTGGGGAGTGCCTCATATATGATGTGGCTAAAAAGGGCATTTTATGGCCCAAAAATAAACTCAAAAAATGATCACAAGTATGTATTAGAATTGTGTATACTATCACAATATAGGTTGCAACTGCTGCATCTGCTCAAATATGAGGCATAGCCTGGTATAGGGTTAATGAGATCGATCGATAATCATTCAAAACTCGGCATTCATTCATTCATTCACTCATCAGAGATTTGCCGGTACTTCCGGCCCGGGTCTTCTCCAGATGGTGACCCGGCGGTGGCCCCTGGGGTGGGGGTGTTGTTCGTCTTCTTCATTCTTTTATCTTCTCTCTTGGGCCCTCCAGTTGGAGGGTAACTTCTTCTATCTTGCATTGACTCCCCAAGTGGGAAGTGTCTTCACGCTTGGCATCTTCAGTGTCACAGTCGGGCAGAGGCCGAAATCAGGGCTCAATGGAGCCACACCCCAGCTTTAGCAGACAGCAAAGTGCTGGGGAAACTTGTCTTGATAGCAGTGCTACAAGTGGGTACCATCTTCACGAGTCCCATGCGCGGATGTCACCTTCTTCAGTTCTTTCTGGTCGAATCTGGTGAGGCGGAAGGAGTCGTAGATCATTTGGGCCAGTTCTTTGTCCGTGATGCCTAGATTACTTTCTGGGGTTTGCATTTGGTTCTTCTTCTGGTTGGTTGTACCACTCTTGACCTTGGCTTCTTGTTGCAGTGGGGCAGTAGTAGCGGCCTGGGGAGCTGCAACCCTTGGTTCTTGAGTTTTAGCTTTCTTGGCTGGTGGTTGAACTGTGATTATTATTATAATAAAAAAGAAGAGCTAAGCCACAAGGGGTTGAACTGTGAGAGGCAAGGCCTCTGCTTGGACAGTTGCGGTGACAGTGGAGGCAGGCGGAGGTGGACTCTCATTGGTGGGATTTGCCGACATATCAGTGGTCTCTGATTGGTCCATCTCTATGTCGAGTGGAGGTTGTGTCAGTGGTGGAACAGCGGTTATGCTGGCAATATTTGTAGTAGTTTGTAGGATCTCAGTGGAAGGTGGTGATGCAGGGAATGTGAGGCCAGGCGTGTTGTTTAGTTTGAATAGTTCGTTGATGGTGGTGTTGAAGGAGCCAGGCTCAGCTGCATTCTGTACATGAACATACATGATGCAACATAGAATCTTAGTGGAGTTGGCAGCAAGTGCTGGGAGGAAAGTGGTGGGAGCAGTTTGCGTGGCTTGTAGTATCTTGGTAGTGTCTGCTTGAAGCTTGGCAATAGCAGAATATGTGGGTGCTTGTGGGTTGGGCTTCTTTTGTTGTTGTTGTTTCTTGAGTATGTCTCTTCTGATAGGGCACCTGGCAGCAAGAGTATGGTGGTCATTCTTGCAGTTCAAGCATTTCGGTGGGGAAGCAGTAGTGCAATTCTTGAAGTCATGACCCTCAAGGCCACAGGTGGAGCAGTACTTCTTGTCTTTGGCAGGGCAGTTTTTGGTGATATGCTGGTATGAGTAACAGTTATAGCACTGTGGGATTTGTTGGTACTTTTCTGCTTCGATGAAGGCTGGATTAATATGGAAGTAGTGAATAGCCACGCCCTCAGTGAGGGCTCTGGCAGCCATGTTTACGTCACTGAAGGTGACCTTTAGCATGGAGGAGGCGTTGGGTATCTTGGTAAGAAATTCCACCTTGGCTCAGGGATTCTTTGCTTCGATGGACAGCTTGATCTCTTCAGTAGCCTGTGTAGTGATGAGTCTGTCGAGTCTCTTGAGGAACACAGTTCTCCTGGCCCTCAGTGCTGGGGAAGTCAGGACAGAGAATCCATATTTTCGTAGAGTGGACATAGCAGTAGTGGTGAGCAGCTTCTCAGCCACGGTGTCGTCAGTACAGATGACAACGAAGGCTTCTTTGAGTGATAAGATCACATTACATTTAACCTGCAGTCTGTCATTAACGACAGATGCAAGTGCTAGCTTAGATGAGTTGTTGATTGTTCCACTCGCTGGTTTTATCTTTACTCTATTAGAGTAATACATCGTGGGTAAGCAGTGTTCCCCTCCCCAACGGGGATCGTAGGGATGTCTAAAATATTCTCATGTGCTCGTGGTAGAGGCGTCGTTGATTGGTCAACGCGGTGACCAATCACAGAGGCGCTCACACTGTGGCTAACTCGCCGGCCGGTGCTATGCGCAGGTCCACACCGTCGGCTGGCTGCTACTCGAACGTCCGCATTTGCTGCTGGAGCTCTCTCTCTCTCTCTCTCTCTCTCTCTCTCTCTCTCTCGGCGCGAGTCACTCTGAACACTGAGCGATCCACTTTGAACACTGAGTGCACCATCCCAGGCGGCTGGGGGGAGGGGGAGAGAAGGATGAGTGACCATTAGAAGTGGGGGAGGTGTGTGTGTGTGATGGGATTAGAAGGGGAGGGAGGGGAAAGAAGGCTGAGGGTAGAGTGACTGCTTGATAATGGGGTCCTTATGGGTGTGTGTGTGCATGTGTGTGTGTGTGTGTGTGTGTGTGTGTGTGTGTGTGTGTGTGTGTGTGTGTGTGTATGTGTGTGTATGTGTGTGCGTGTGTGTGTGTGCCTAGTGCAGGTGTGTGTGTGTTTGTGTATGTGTGTATATGTGTGTGTTTGTGTGTATGGGGGAGGTCTGAGGGGGAGATACTGCTAATACATACCAGTAATTCTGAGTTATAAAAAGCAGAAATTGCTACTAGGCTCTAAAGCTTCTATGAGTGTCTACCCTTGTGTGTGTGTGTATGTGTGTGAGGGAGAGATGGTTAGGGGGGTAGGGGAGGGTTGTTGTGGTTGAAAGATCTGTTATGCCTCTCTGTCGTGTAGGCTCAAATTTAGTCCCAGCTGTCTTTCCTAGTATTGCTACTCTCTCCACTTATTGCCCTTTCTGGATTTAAGTATCAATTACTGCTGTTTATTATCCTATTCCTTGCTCACATTGAGAGAGGACTTCCTAGCTTCCTAAGTATTCATACTGCTAATAACTACCGGTAGTAATACTACGTTACCCCTCGCTAGTCTGCTGTCCTCACACTCTCATCAACACTATCTTCACTTTATCTATGCTATTTCTACTCTAATTCTTGTAATAGCTTGCAGGAGTGAGTGACCAGTATCTAACAGTGATGCAAGACCAGAATCCAGAGCCAACATGCAACCACAATATATGAGTAATACTTGTGCTGGCAGCGGTGCGGTGACAAGTTGCCAGATGCTGATGATGTAGTCATCGTACATAGGCCTTCTATCACTATTTTGGAGATCCTTCACCCGTGATGTTTATAACCATATATGCTCATACATCCCACATTCCTCACGCGATTTCACTTTTCACTTATGATAGTATACACTTCACATTATATACACTTCACTTTATATGAATAATGGCACACAACTTGTTGTGACGTCACTGCTTCAGCAGGCCTACTCTGCCACTTTCCCTATTTTATATGTTTTATTTTTCCTTTCTCCTTATGCTAATTAACTTTTTCACTCTCACTGTATGGTGCCCCACATTTCACTTATTATCTAAACGCTGGTAATTCTTGAACACCCGCTTCCACACTCACTTTGATCTTTGTATATTTGAATCTGTGTGGCAACAGGTGCCTACTGCCCCTAACGGTTTGGCACTTTAAAATATTAATGATTTTAGGCTTCCTCTCGACTTTTTTTTTAACTAATAACTTTAGTTGTCACTCATAGGATTGTGTGTGTGCATATATATATATATATATATATATATATATATATATATATATATATATATATATATATATATATATAGATATAAACACTGATCTCTGGCTGAAGGAGACTCGAACCTACGAACCTTAGGACAAGGTACGCAGTGCTTTACCAATCTACTCACACTGGACAATACCTTGGCGTGTAGCTTGTGCTACACGTTTGATCCAAGGCAGCCAGCTTTCAGGGAGAAGGCTTACAGCTTTTCATCTCATCCCCTGCATGCATCAGCCTTACTAGAGATTTTAACAATGCAAGGAATTCGCGAGAGCATGCGAAATATACACAAACACTGATCCTTCAGCCAGAGATCAGTGTTTGTGTATATTTCGCCTGCTCTCGCGAATTCCTTGCATTGTTAAAATCTCTAGTAAGGCTGATGCATGCAGGGGATGAGATGAAAAGCTGTAAGCCTTCTCTCTGAAAGCTGGCTGCCTTGGATCAAACGTGTTGCGCAAGCTACACGCCAAGGTATTGTCCAGTGTGGGTCGATTGGTAAAGCACTGCATACCTTGTCCTAAGGTTCGTAGGTTCGAGTCTCCTTCAGCCAGTGATCAGTGTTTGTGTATATTTCGCCTGCTCTCGCGAATTCCTTGTGTATATATATATATATATATATATATATATATATATATATATATATATATATTATTGTACCCACGGAACAAGTGGTATTGATCAATAACAACACTGCACTAACCAAGGAGTCTTACCCATTCTGTTTTGGCCCGCCTCATGGTGAGAGAAAACGCATGACGCTTTAGACCACTGGGTTGTGTGGTCTAGTGGTCTAAAGCTTCATGCGTTTTCTCATACCATGAGGCAGGCCAAAACAGCATAGGTTCGACTTCTTGGCTAGTGCAGTGTTGTTATTGATATATATATATATATATATATATATATATATATATATATATATATATATATATATATATATATATATATATATATATATATATATATATATATGTATATATATATATATATATATATATATATATATATATATATATATATATATATATATATTTATAAATATATATGATGAATGCTATTATTAATTATGTGTTGAATAATAGCATATAAAGTAGCTACAACATGGTTTTATTAGAGAATACATTGGTTAGTGGATTATTATTTTAAATTATATATTATTCAAATTAACAGTATTGTGTTAAGACATTATGTAGACCTCGACCATCAAAATTATTCTTTATGTGAGTAGTTATGACTGATGTATGATGATTACGGACCTGTTATCAATCATAACACTTCACTTACAATATATTCGGCCACCTTTTCAAATAATTTTCATGTTATTGTAATACTAGGTATCATATCCGAATTGTAAATAACTCATGTAAATAATGTACGCATTCATAAATCTGTTTGTTTATAGATGCACAGAAGGTACCGGCAATTCATTCAAGAAAATAGCCTTGTCTCCTCTGTTTACTACGTCTGAGTTGCCTGATATTTCTGCCCAGGAGAGATTTTCCCGGAACTTTTTTTCGCAGCTGTATATATTCTTATCCCTCACATTACTGGCTCATAACTCTCGCTAGATAGATTTGCAAATTAATGGAACTT
>NC_091328.1:25242988-25362988 GCF_038502225.1 Cherax quadricarinatus
GCAAATTAATGGAACTTATGAATAATGGAGACCAGTGTGGTACTTGGAGATGCACAACTGTATATCCATACCTTAGTCGATTCATATATTTAGTTCGATATATATATTCGCATTACCTTTGCAAGCGGCTGGTTAGTGATGGCAGACTTTTTTTTTTTTTTTGCCTTGGAAAAATGATTCGATACGACATTCCTTTATCATATATTAAGTCCATTCTTGTGGCCTAAGAAACAGACTCACACATTTCTTAAGACCTTCATGACAGAACGATAATACCAGCTTCTCTTCAGACGTTGCTCAAGTAGGCTTTCCACTCGGTGCATTTTTAATACATCCCTGTCTGCATTACCTATTAACAGTCTAGCTATAGTGTTATTTCTTGTTTTGGCATTTTGATGGGTTACGTCACATGACTTCAAATTCTCACTATCTAAAACGAACTTTATTCAATTTACTCGGCTTCCTGTTATTCCCGTTTCTCGGTCTGCCAAACTGATGAATTTATTGTCCTCCATTTTAACTAGAATGTCATGACAATTACATGTGACAGCTCCCTAAAAGCGCTTGTTTTAGATTTAATTTACTCAAAATTATTTAACATTTTATCTGGGGTAGAGTGGTGGATGAGAGGCCACAGATCAGTACATAATCTTCATAGGATCTTAGTATTATAGCGGACAGCGTCTGTGTCTTAGTGCGTTTCGCTGATCCCCAGTCCAAAGCCTTTATGTAGAGCCTAATTTTTGTTGCTGTCATGATCTACATAACCTTACGACCTATAGAATAATTGCAAAGGTTAGTGAGACTGACCCTTTCCATCGTCGCTGTCCTTCATCACGCATCTTTAACCTTCTCCCTCAGACTTTAGTAACTTCGTTAAATCCATCTCCATTTTCTGTTCACCCTATTCATTTATTTTCATTTTAACTTGAGAAGTACCGACGATTCGAGTAAGTCATTATTTGTCTTTCCTGCCCCATACGAATGTACATTCTTCCTTGACCATTCTGAGTGGGCGTCGCATGCCACCGTTGTGTACACTGGCGCTCTGACTCCTCTGATAGTGTAGGATATGCAGCTGTTTTTAGAAAGTCTGATATTGGGACGATTCCGGATTTGGTTAGTATTTTCGCCTCTTTCTCTGTCTCTTTTTTTTCTGTCCCTTTTCCTCTGTCTATTTTCTATCTCTCTCTCTCTCTCTCTCTCTCTCTCTCTCTCTCTCTCTCTCTCTCTCTCTCTCTCTCTCTCTCTCTCTCTCTCTCTCTCTCTCTCTCTCTCTTTCTCTGTCTCTCTTTCTAGTGCATGACAAACAATTCCGAGTATCGTCTCCGTATCCATTGTTCATCGCATTCACCGCCGTGTCGCCTCTTCAGAAGGAATGTAAACATCGTTTGTCATTGGCTCCCTGGTTATACTGGCGTCTCACGCGAAGAATTTGCAGATTCTTTTGCACTATGCACAGTGCATTTCAGTGCACTCATTTCTCGCACAGCTATTTTCTAAGAACACCCATGATTGATGTCAACGTCCTTGGTCCAGGTTAGAGAATAAGAAGTTCTTAATAAATCCACAATTGGGTTACTAGTCGACTTCCTTTTTATCGTTTTCGAGTTTGGAAAAAAGCTCTTGAGCTGTTGCCTTTAACCATATAAGATTGACTTACATCATTTACACGGAGACGAGCCCGGCATCTCTCACTGTGACTTGTCAGGTTTCGTTGGCAGTCGAACACATTTTATTTAATTGTTTGATTTACCAAAGAACAGTCTTACAGTACAGGAGTGCACTCTTGGACTTCTTTACAGAAAAGAGTTTATCGAGCCAACTTTTGCTTTCCTTGTTAGCTCGTAAGTTCATCTGTTGCTCTAATTTCCTTAGCAAGTTCCTTACCTCAGCCTTTGTGACCCATATGGATGTATCGCATTTTCTAAATATACTACCAATAATGATTTAGAGTAACCATCTGCTCTCTGACCAAATTTTTAGTACAGTAGAATAAACAGTGCTGGGTTTATCCTTAACAAAATTGTTAATGATAAACTCAGCACCTTATAACAGCCAGACATCATTTTATTGCAGATTCCATAACACACCAATCACATGAGATAAATATCATAACCGCTAGATACGACAACACACAACTGTCGTTTTCTGGCAGATGGATGCATCGGGGATGGACATTTTTAAAGATGGTGAAATATGGGACATATGTTTAGTACACAGCACAGACTGATTCTTAAAACGTTGCATAAATGAATTTTTTTTAAAGATCTCTAGGAAAGAATTTCCTAGAGGAAAGATCATGTCTTGCTGAACCGTGGAAATACGTGGAAATAGCATGAACGTAAGGATCCGTGGCTATTAGTTCTTACTTGTGCTGTATTATAATTTAAAGGAAAACCGAGGCAGGTATACAGCATTGCAGCGCAAGTTAAGTGACACTGTTTCGTGTCCGCGGTTAATGATGTGGTACATCGTTAACCGCGGACACAGAACTGCAGATGTTAAGGTCAGGGTGTCACAAAAATATGAACTTGACCTTTCCAAGTGTCGTGACAAGTGGGCGATCTGCCCACACTAGTAACACCGCGTAATCTCACCAAGTGTCATACACCTGATAGAGCAGATTAACTCGTCACTTCCCTATTCCAGCTACGTGGGACTGAAGACGCTTACAGAGAAGGGAAGACGGGAGGATCCAGATGGTGTTGGGTCTGGACTAATTGAGAATGTTATTTGCAAGCCCTAAAAAAAATTCACCAAACTGTGATATTCTCGACATTTTAACATGGACTGTGCATGACGTCATTGTAACATTGTCAAATCGCCAAGACTAATCCTTGATTTTCTGGGGAAAATCTTCAAGAATTTTTTGAATATTTTGAAAGGATCTGAAGAATATATGAAATTTTTCAAAAAAAACTTCAGCAGTGGAATCAAGTAGACAGTTGGTAATATGAAAAAAACTGCCTCTGGAAGAGAATGTCTAAACTGGAAAGATAACTTGGTGAAATCACCAAGAGGAAAAGCTCTAGAGGCAATTAAAACATATTATATCTTCACACACTTCGGCTTTGTTTTTTTTTAAATGTTTTGAAAAATCATACTGCTGTTTTTAATCATACTATAATAAAGCTGCTAGAGGAAAATCACGAAGCCTAATTTTAAGAAGACTAGCTATCAAATGGAAGTGAGAAAGTACACCACAAAATTCACCTTTTTTTAAGATTTTCAGAAAATCTCACTAAAATTTGCTGTTGAACTGTTCACTGAATTGAACAGTTGACGGTATAATCAGATAGAACAGTCTCACCATATGATCAGGTATGATTCAACATTCACACCTATATTTGTCAACACGGAAAATGAGATGAATTAGGGCCGATGGAAACATGTGGTAGCTCATCGAAGTAGTACAAATATTTAACGAATGAATACGCATTCAGCGTTGTAACAGAGGCGATGATTGGTATATAAATTCTCAATTTCTGTATATAAAATTAATCCATAGTGATTTAGTCTAGAGCCTAAGAGTAAATATTCCCTCTGACAAAGAATATAAAAACCGGTAATCATAGTTGGATATTCGTATTCTTGTTTTACACCTGTTTTACAAGGTAAGGTTAAGGTTCCTAACTTTACTCACAAGATTAAAAGCTGTTACCTATATCAGCTGATCTGAAAGCCTTTTCATTTTTAAGAAATATACAGTTTGGGTAAAGGATGAAACTGAAGCTGTATTTGGGCCAGCGATTTCATTTGGTCAACTGACTTTATTTAAGAACATAAGAAAGAAGGAACACTACAGCAGGCCTATTTCGTTGATGTCATTATACTATATGGATATGTTAGACAAGAATCATCCGAGGAATAAATGATCTTGGATGAAGCGATGTCCTGGAGAAGGGTACAGTGTAGTTGCTGCTTGCTGCACTTATTATTGTGTATAAGCTCAGTTCTTGCTGTCCTCGGAGCGGACAGCAAGAACTGAGTGTTGGCCTTTTACAAAACAGTAAGGTCACCTACATCCCTCTTGTGTTGAAGGCTCTGCTGTAATGGCTGATCTGTCCAGGCTGGGTCCAGGCGACAGATGAGTCGTCTTGCTTTGTTCTCTATTCTGTCAAGTCGAAGATGAGACGAGGGGTATTCAGTCCAAGGAATTGGAGCATATTCAGTGTGTGAGCATACATGTGCCTCGTACAGAATCTTGCAACTTCTGTTATCAAGCAGATACGAGATAAGTCTAAGTGCTGTAGCTTCCTGGCTTTTTTTTTTCCAAGATTTAGAACGTGGTGCTTCATAGTCAGTTTTGAGTCAAATTTAACCCCAAGGAATTCAACTTCATTTCCGAGTACCAACACTTCCCCATGCATTCTTACCACTGCTATAGTAGAGCCCAACCTTTGTGTTTTCTCAGGAGCAAATGTGACCTGCCATCGTTTTCCCCAAGCTGATATAGCTGTAAGCTAGTCATTGATGTAATTTATGGTATTTCCTCTCTTGGATAAGTAAATGCCAGAGTACAGTCGTCTGCATATGCATAGGATTCTGGGATGAGTTGAAGGTTATTGAAATAGACATTCCATAACAATTTCCCAAGCACACTTCCTAGTGGAACACTTTGCACCAATAATTTCTTCTTGACTCTGTCCCGTTGAGAATTACTTTTTCAGATGTACATTGAAGGTAATCACTGAGGACACACAGTGAAGAACCGTCGACTCCTAGTGCTTGCAGTTTTGCCTAGTCTCTCTTCTGCCATACGCGGCCGAAAGTACCAGCAATGTCCAGTGCTATTACATATATATGTCGTGCCGAATAGGTAAAACTTGAGATTTTGGCTGAAATAGCAACGCTCTTCTTGCCGAATAGCTAAAGCTAAAATTTGTGTACGCAATAATTTCGCAAAAAATCATTCTGAATCTAACGAAGAAAATTATTTTTGTGATTGTTTATTATTAAATTATTGTAAACTTATTTAAAATACATTTAGTTGGATTAGGCTAAATTAAATTGCGCTTGTTATAATAAGGGTAGATAAGTTTTTCTTCAAACGTATAAGAGAAAATTTTAGAATGGACTTGATTTTAAATGAGGTCTTCCTAATTGACCAGTTTTACCTATTCGGCAAGGCATACACACACAGACACACACACACACACACACACACACACACACACACACACACACACACACACACACACACACACACACACACACACACACACACACAATACTGAAGTGGTACTGCTCATATGGGGAGATCAATGCAAACAATGGAGGGCATTTACGAAAAGCGATGGTGAATGTGATTTGACTTCATTACGTAGGCACACAGCACCAGCTTTAGCTTACTTTTAAACTGGGTAAAACTGTTGCACTGCTTCAGTTGTCAATATCTTTGTTTCTGGTGTGATACCTATCTCTTCTGTTACATTTATCTACCAAGTGCACGAGTGCATTGTCAGAGTTAGAGTGTAATGTTCTGATCATGTGAACTGAATAGAAGTTTGAATGAACTGTCTTTATAAGTTGGGTGGTGGTCAGTAGTGTTATCCGTGATGATACCTGCACTCTGCGGCGCTGCTGTTGGTCCAGATATGATCGAGAAAAGAAGCAGATGTTTCACTGATTCTAGTTGATTTAGTGATGGAATCAAGAGCCATGACTACATTATAGAAAAACTAATACTTGAGGACTTACATATTTTGCAGAGGTTAATATCAGTCACCTGTAGCTATCATGTTTCTAGGTTGTCACTGAACATCTGAATGATTTTTGTGGGGTATTCTATAAATTATACCTATTGTTATTGGATTATTATTGTTGATTTTAAAATCAGTAAATATATATTCTCCATATTCATCAGAAGTATTTATAACAATAACACATTTGAATTCGTTAGTATTGTAAAATACTGTTCCACTGCCTCTGTTATTTGTCCTTCAGTTATTAATACCTGTGTACCCAGGTATGTTGACTACACTGGTGGTTTTCCTGCTTCAAGTAATGTCATCATATTGTATTTGCTTACTGACTTAGCATTGTATATGAAGATGCTAAAACAATTTACATTGTTGTTTGTTGTAAACTGTTAGTTGCTAAGATAAAGATTTTTAACATTTTAAAATAATGTACATTAGTGCATACTATAGATTACGAGCATAACTAACAAATAAATAATCATTACATAAGTAAAATATTATAATCAGTATTTCCTCTCTCAAAACCAACATAGTCTAATATTACGACTTCACAGCTGTTCCCAGAGTGGTAGCAATATTGCTTACGGTAATAAACAATTTTCCTCCATTAACTCGACTAACAAAGATTTATTTTTATTGAATAGTCAAGTGGCAGCGTCACGTAAACAATATTTTTGAGTCAGACGATATAATTATCAGTTCTCAAGTAGTATGCATGGATTATGAGAAGGGGCGTTGGAGTGATGGGGATAGTGTAGTTGAATAGTGTCATGGATTAATAGAGATGACCTAGTGGAGTGATAAGGGGAGTATGATTGGATTTACACACGCATTTATATCTCCTAGAATATATAAACTGATAGTTTATTTGTTCCTTATTGAATCTATTAATGTATATCGTTGCACTATTTATCGGCGGTTTAGACAGAAACTGTCGTGACTTCCAATTACTTAAATCGTCAATGCTATCATCTGTTTTTTTTTTCAGTGTCGAATGTCATATTCCATTATTTAGAACTTTTTATTAGTTTTCATTAGATCATTAACACTTCAATAACAAATTGTAATATAAAGAATAATCTTCTCTTCTTTCAACAAACTGGTCGTACCCCACCGAGGCACAGCGGCCCAAAAGTCAAAACGAAAGTTTCTCCTCTTAAATTTAGTAATATATACAGGAGAAGGGGTTACTAGCCCCTTGCTCCTGGCATTTTAGTCGCCTCTTACGACACGCATGGCTCACGGAGGAAGAATTCTGTTCCACTACCCGATAGGGATAAAGAATAACATGATTAATGTAATAATATAAATAATTATATAATAACAATAAAAACTATTATAAACAATTTATTTATTTATTTATTTATTTTTTATTTGGACATGATACATAGTTGTACAAAGAAATACAGTGATTGAGTGTACATGCCAAAAGCCCCTTGTATGCAGAGCATTATGGGCAGGCTTAAAATTAACTTAAGATTAACTAAGCAATGATATATTCAGTGGTAAAAATTACAGTAAACAAATTACAACATGAAGTACAAATGAGTATTTCAAATAAGAAGCATTCAAGTTCTACAAATTTGTAGCATAACAATGTATAATATAATTGAATCAGATCGAGCAAATTCAATGATTTGTAGTGCATAACAGGTCATATGGTCATTAGATGAGTTACTGTGCATTCAAGAGAATGGAGTACTCTATTAGGTAATGTAATTAAAAAAGAAACATAGTTTGACAGGGTCACAGGTTATATACATTTATGTGATTCAGTTATTCATTATTTATTAAGTTGTGGTTGAGAAAGTGGTTTTTAAGAAGTCTTGAATTTTTATTTATTTATTTATTTATTTACAATTTGAGCATACATACAGAGGTACAAAAAAATACAGATAAGAGCAGCATGCCAAAGCCACTTATACTATGCATAGCATTTCGGGCTGGCTTAAAATTAACTAAGCAATGATGAAATCAGTGATAATACATTATTGTAAACAGATAACTATAAAGTACAAATGAGTATTACAAAGACAGGTCATATGGTTGCATGCATTGTTGTACATTCAGTCGTATGGAGTATTCTGTTAGGTAGTGTATTTAAAAAATAATAAAGTTAGATTGGGTTTTAGGTTTAACATTTATGTGATATAATTGTGAGAAACATTTAAGATATACAATTTATAAGGTTCAGTTATTCAGTATTTATTTGGTTTTGGGTGAGTAAGTGATCTTTGAGAAGAGACTTGAATTTATAAACAGGTAGTGTTTCTTTTATATTTACAGGTAATGAATTCCAGATTTTAGGGCCTTTTATGTGCATTGAGCTTTTGCATAGTGTGAGATGGACACGAGGAACATCAAAGAGTGATCTGTGCCTTGTGTTATGGTCATGTGTTCTGTTGAGGTTGGCAAGGAGATGTTTGAGGGGAGGGTTAATATCAGAGTTAAGTGTTCTATGTATGTAATAGGTGCAGTAATAAGTATGGATGTTTTGTAAGGTGAGTAGGTTTAGTGTATTTAATATTGGTGGAGTGTGCTGCCTGTAGTGAGAATTTGTTATCAGTCTAACTGCAGCCTTTTGTTGGGTAATTAGTGGTCTGAGATGGTTAATTGTTGTTGAGCCCCGTGCACAAATTCCATAGGTGAGATAGGGGTAAATAAGAAAGTGATATAGGGCCAGGAGGGCTGACTGTGGAACATAAACAGTGTTTCTTTTATATTCACAGGTAATGAATTCCAGATTTTTGGACCTTGTATGTGAATTGAGTTTTTACATAGTGTGAGATGGACACGGAGAACATCAAAGAGTGATCTGTGCCTTGTGTTATGGTCATGTGTTCTATTGAGGTTGGTAAGGAGAAGTTTGAGGGGAGGATTTATATCCGAGTTTAGTGTTCTATGTATGTAGTAGGCACAATAATAAGTATGGATGTTTTGTACTGTGAATAGGTTTAGAGTTTTGAATATTGGTGGAGTATGCTGCCTGGAGTGGGATTTTTTTATCATTCTGACTGCAGTCTTTTGTTGGGTAATTAATGGTCTGAGATGATTTATTGTTGTTGATCCCCATGCACAAATTCCATGGGTGAGATAGGGGTAAATGAGTGAGTGATATAGGACCAGGAGGGCTGACTGGAACATAGTACCGTATCTTCAATAGTATGCCTACGGTCTTGGAGATTTTCTTGGAAATTTGTTGTACATGTGTTTGAAATTTGAGTCTGTTATCAAAGTGGATTCCTAAGAATTTTCCCTCTGTGAGATTTGTGATAGGTGATCCGTTTATCATTATCATTATCTGTAGTTCTGTTCCCAAACTGAATGTAGTAGGTTATGTAAGTATTCAGAGTAAGTTTGTTAATCATTAATCCATGCAATCAACAATCACAATAAAACCGCAACAGTCACAAAAACAATCACAAAAATAATTATAATTTCAATATGTAGTTTATAAAATACTTTTCAGCCAGCATTAAAGCAGGCAATAGTTTGAATGGCATTACATATTGGCAGTGCACTCGCCGCCTGAGTTATAAAATCATTTTCTGTTTTCTTTTACTACCGGTCCTGATGCACTGGGACTCGTATTTTCCCCCTCGCTGTACAAATATTACAAAAACGAGCTCCGAGCAATAACCTAGATCACTTCCAAATAATGTGGTTAAGTAGCACTGTGCAGTAAAGTTATTTGAATTTAAGTGGCAATTAAGGAATTATTTTCTTTAAATAAGATGATATTTCTATGTTAATTTTTGTCTTAAAACAACAGAGCAGGTTGCCACGTATAGCTGATCTCCAAATTATTTCCTCTTATACTACATATGTTTAATATTAAAACGCATCAGAGGGCGAAACCACCGAGGGATTTATATATTCTTCAGTGTGTATACACGGAGACTATTTTAATAATTGCCATAATTCACTTCAATAATTCACAGATAACGGAAGTTTTTATTGATATAATGTAAATGCCGATCCAGTTTTACGCATAAACTCGGCATTTGTGTATTAATATTTTATTCATCACAGTTATTACAAAAAAAGGTAAATTATATTTTTAATAACATCTTAGCATGAAAAGCAAATTAGAAGCAAGCTGGTCGCTGCCCGCGAGGTATTCCCGCATTCTGGATCTCATGCTCAGTTACCTCATGACACGCAAGTAGTACACTTGTTGTACCTCAAACCCCTTAAGAGCAGAAGCGCTGGAACTCATTTCCTTCAAGAGAACTAAGAGCTATGATTCAAGAGAAATAGGAAGTAGAGATCAATATCATCGAGAACTTTGTAGCATGAGCTCATTACAGTCAAAAGGACTATCACCTGTAACTTAACTAACACTCAATACTTTCAAGAGGAATATGAGTTGCAGATCGTGAGTTAGAGGCCCATGAGCTGGAACTCATTGTAATCAAATAATGAGAGCATCTATGCAATAACACGCTAAAAACTGAACTGCATAATGACAATCAATACTGCAGCAAGAAGAGCAAACATATTACAGTATGAATATCTTGAAGCATGTGCGAGAATCGAACCGTGGTCCATGCATAAAGCCATCCGAACTCTGTATCACCAACCCATTTAGCAAACAATACGAAGAATATTTAGACAGCACCTCTGTGACTCGTGTGTCCCAGCAATGCCCACTGGGAGTCTACTGTGTCTTCCCATAGCCCTTGAAACTTTAATGGTGCATCTGCTCTCATATCCATCACATTCTTATAGTCCATAAACCTGTGGAAAATTGCATTTATCTGAATGTATCATTATATACATAACAGTAAATAAACATAGATAATTATTATTTATCAGTTAGACAAGTAGGAATTTGGGACACCTAGGTCGCAAAAAATGTCCCCCTTCGATAACTACCACTGTCATATCCACAAGTTGCTCTGGACCTATTAATTGAATGAATTATACATCTCAAGGAATACTGGTAAATATATAAATTTGTGGACTGTATATTAAAAGTAATATTTGCTCCTGAGAAAACACAAAGGTTGGGCTCTACTATAGCAGTGGTAAGAATGCATGGGGAAGTGTTGGTACTCGGAAATGAAGTTGAATTCCTTGGGGTTAAATTTGACTCAAAACTGACTATGAAGCACCACGTTCTAAATCTTGGGGGAAAAAAAGCCAGGAAGCTACAGCACTTAGACTTATCTCGTATCTGCTTGATAACAGAAGTTGCAAGATTCTGTACGAGGCACATGTATGCTCACACACTGAATATGCTCCAATTCCTTGGACTGAATACCCCTCGTCTCATCTTCGACTTGACAGAATAGAGAACAAAGCAAGACGACTCATCTGTCGCCTGGACCCAGCCTGGACAGATCAGCCATTACAGCAGAGCCTTCAACACAAGAGGGATGTAGGTGACCTTACTGTTTTGTAAAAGGCCAACACTCAGTTCTTGCTGTCCGCTCCGAGGACAGCAAGAACTGAGCTTATACACAATAATAAGTGCAGCAAGCAGCAACTACACTGTACCCTTCTCCAGGACATCGCTTCATCCAAGATCATTTATTCCTCGGATGATTCTTGTCTAACATATCCATAAAGTATAATGACATCAACGAAATAGGCCTGCTGTAGTGTTCCTTCTTTCTTATGTTCTTAAATAAAGTCAGTTGACCAAATGAAATCGCTGGCCCAAATACAGCTTCAGTTTCATCCTTTACCCAAACTGTATATTTCTTAAAAATGAAAAGGCTTTCAGATCAGCTGATATAGGTAACAGCTTTTAATCTTGTGAGTAAAGTTAGGAACCTTAACCTTACCTTGTAAAACATGTGTAAAACAAGAATACGAATATCCAACTATGATTACCGGTTTTCATATTCTTTGTCAGAGGGAATATTTACTCTTAGGCTCTAGACTAAATCACTATGGATTAATTTTATATATAGAAATTGAGAATTTATATACCAATCATCGCCTCTGTTACAACGCTGAATGCGTATTCATTCGTTAAATATTTGTACTACTTCGATGAGCTACCACATGTCTCCATCGGCCCTAATTCATCTCATTTTCCGTGTTGACAAATATATGTGTGAATGTTGAATCATACATGATCATATGGTGAGACTGTTCTATCTGATTATACCGTCAACTGTTCAATTCAGTGAACAGTTCAACAGCAAATTTTAGTGAGATTGTCTGAAAATCTTAAAAAAAGGTGAATTTCGTGGTGTACTTTCTCACTTCCATTTGATAGCTAGTCTTCTTAAAATTAGGCTTCGTGATTTTCCTCTAGCAGCTTTATTATAGTATGATTAAAAACAGCAGTATGATTTTTCAAAACATTTAAAAAAAACAAAGCCGAAGTGTGTGAAGATATAATATGTTTTAATTGCCTCTAGAGCTTTTCCTCTTGGTAATTTCACCAAGTTATCTTTCCAGTTTAGACATTCTCTTCCAGAGGCAGTTTTTTCATATTACCAACTGTCTACTTGATTCCACTGCTGAAGTTTTTTTTGAAAAATTTCATATATTCTTCAGATCCTTTCAAAATATTAAAAAAATTCCTGAAGATTTTCCCCAGAAAATCAAGGATTAGTCTTGGCGATTTGACAATGTTACAATGACGTCATGCACAGTCCATGTTAAAATGTCGAGAATATCACAGTTTGGTGAATTTTTTTTAGGGTTTGCAAATAACATTCTCAATTAGTCCAGACCCAACACCATCTGGACCCTCCCGTCTTCCCTTCTCTGTAAGCGTCTTCAGTCCCACGTAGCTGGAATAGGGAAGTGACGAGTTAATCTGCTCTATCAGGTATATGACACTTGGTGAGATTACGCGGTGTTACTAGTGTGGGCAGATCGCCCACTTGTCACGACACTTGGAAAGGTCAAGTTCATATTTTTGTGACACCCTGACCTTAACATCTGCAGTTCTGTGTCCGCGGTTAACGATGTACCACATCATTAACCGCGGACACGAAACAGTGTTACTTAACTTGCGCTGCAATGCTGTATACCTGCCTCGGTTTTCCTTTAAATTATAATACAGCACAAGTAAGAACTAATAGCCACGGATCCTTACGTTCATGCTATTTCCACGTATTTCCACGGTTCAGCAAGACATGATCTTTCCTCTAGGAAATTCTTTCCTAGAGATCTTTAAAAAAATTCATTTATGCAACGTTTTAAGAATCAGTCTGTGCTGTGTACTAAACATGTGTCCCATATTTCACCATCTTTAAAAATGTCCATCCCCGATGCATCCATCTGCCAGAAAACGACAGTTGTGTGTTGTCGTATCTAGCGGTTATGATATTTATCTCATGTGATTGGTGTGTTATGGAATCTGCAATAAAATGATGTCTGGCTGTTATAAGGTGCTGAGTTTATCATTAACAATTTTGTTAAGGATAAACCCAGCACTGTTTATTCTACTGTACTAAAAATTTGGTCAGAGAGCAGATGGTTACTCTAAATCATTATTGGTAGTATGTTTAGAAAATGCGATACATCCATATGGGTCACAAAGGCTGAGGTAAGGAACTTGCTAAGGAAATTAGAGCAACAGATGAACTTACGAGCTAACAAGGAAAGCAAAAGTTGGCTCGATAAACTCTTTTCTGTAAAGAAAAGTCCAAGAGTGCACTCCTGTACTGTAAGACTGTTCTTTGGTAAATCAAACAATTAAATAAAATGTGTTCGACTGCCAACGAAACCTGACAAGTCACAGTGAGAGATGCCGGGCTCGTCTCCGTGTAAATGATGTAAGTCAATCTTATATGGTTAAAGGCAACAGCTAAAGAGCTTTTTTCCAAACTCGAAAACGATAAAAAGGAAGTCGACTAGTAACCCAATTGTGGATTTATTAAGAACTTCTTATTCTCTAACCTGGACCAAGGACGTTGACATCAATCATGGGTGTTCTTAGAAAATAGCTGTGCGAGAAATGAGTGCACTGAAATGCACTGTGCATAGTGCAAAAGAATCTGCAAATTCTTCGCGTGAGACGCCAGTATAACCAGGGAGCCAATGCCAAACGATGTTTACATTCCTTCTGAAGAGGCGACACGGCGGTGAATGCGATGAACAATGGATACGGAGACGATACTCGGAATTGTTTGTCATGCACTAGAGAGACAGAGAAAGAGAGAGAGAGAGAGAGAGAGAGAGAGAGAGAGAGAGAGAGAGAGAGAGAGAGAGAGAGAGAGAGAGAGAGAGAGAGAGAGAGAGATAGAAAATAGACAGAGGAAAAGGGACAGAAAAAAAAGAGACAGAGAAAGAGGCGAAAATACTAACCAAATCCGGAATCGTCCCAATATCAGACTTTCTAAAAACAGCTGCATATCCTACACTATTAGAGGAGTCAGAGCGCCAGTGTACACAACGGTGGCATGCGACGCCCACTCAGAATGGTCAAGGAAGAATGTACATTCGTATGGGGCAGGAAAGACAAATAATGACTTACTCGAATCGTCGGTACTTCTCAAGTTAAAATGAAAATAAATGAATAGGGTGAACAGAAAATGGAGATGGATTTAACGAAGTTACTAAAGTCTGAGGGAGAAGGTTAAAGATGCGTGAAGGACAGCGGCGATGGAAAGGGTCAGTCTCACTAACCTTTGCAATTATTCTATAGGTCGTAAGGTTATGTAGATCATGACAGCAACAAAAATTAGGCTCTACATAAAGGCTTTTGACTGGGGATCAGCGAAACGCACTAAGACACAGACGCTGTCCGCTATAATACTAAGATCCTATGAAGATTATGTACTGATCTGTGGCCTCTCATCCACCACTCTACCCCAGATAAAATGTTAAATAATTTTTAGTAAATTAAATCTAAAACAAGCGCTTTTAGGGAGCTGTCACATGTAATTGTCATGACATTCTAGTTAAAATGGAGGACAATAAATTCATCAGTTTGGCAGACCGAGAAACGGGAATAACAGGAAGCCGAGTAAATTGAATAAAGTTCGTTTTAGATAGTGAGAATTTGAAGTCATGTGACGTAACCCATCAAAATGCCAGAACAAGAAATAACACTATAGCTAGACTGTTAATAGGTAATGCAGACAGGGATGTGTTAAAAATGCACCGAGTGGAAAGCCTACTTGAGCAACGTCTGAAGAGAAGCTGGTATTGTTATCGTTCTGTCATGAAGGTCTTAAGAAATGCGTGAGTCTGTTTCTTAGGCCACAAGAATGGACTTAATATATGATAAAGGAATGTCGTATCGAATCATTTTTCCAAGGCAAAAAAAAAAAAAAAAAGTCTGCCACCACTAACCAGCCGCTTGCAAAGGTAATGCGAATATATATATCGAACTAAATATATGAATCGACTAAGATATGGATATACAGTTGTGCATCTCCAAGTACCACACTGGTCTCCATTATTCATAAGTTCCATTAATTTGCAAATCTATCTAGCGAGAGTTATGAGCCAGTAATGTGAGGGATAAGAATATATACAGCTGCGGAAAAAAGTTCCGGGAAAATCTCTCCTGGGCAGAAATATCAGGCAACTCAGACGTAGTAAACAGAGGAGACAAGGCTATTTTCTTGAGTGAATTGCCGGTACCTTCTGTGCATCTACATACAAACAGATTTATGAATGCATACATTATTTACATGAGTTATTTACAATTCGGATATGATACCTAGCTTCCACATTTGCCTCTGTGTCCATTACTTTCACAGTTAATACCGGAGTATACATGCTGCCTGGTCACAGACCAGGCCCCATGTATACTCCTGTATGGTCCTGGGCTCTAAGGTTCCAACTTCATCATCTCTTCTTGTTCCTACTTCTTCGCCTTCCCACTACTTATTTCATTGTCTACTTGCACCTTTCATCTAAATTTATACCACATTTTCTTTCTCAAAAATCTACATCTTCCTTTCAACTCCCAAACCACATACCATTATCGAACATCATTCTCTCCCTATCTCATTCACGCCTACGTACAGTTGCTTCCTCGCCTGTCCCTCTGCAAGTTTCTGCTTGTCAAGACACCTCTACACCTTTGGTGTCTTCCGTTGTCTTTCCACTTTTTACCCAAACTACAACTTCTCCCTCTACTGCCAAGCTCTCTCCGATTTCTCTCTCATCTGAAACTACTGAAGTTATCTGCGTTTATCGAGGAGGCAACACCTATGATGGACACCAGTCAGCCCTACAACACTTCACATTCTATCCTTCTACGCCTTTCCTCACAATGACTAACTTCACCCATTACCTTCGCATGTTGTCTTAACTGACCTTCCTGGTCAGTAGACACCTGCAAAATGTTACTGTTACGCTCTATTAGCAAATTATGGCTTATTTACAGTGGAATATTTGAGGCCTCAGGGGTAATCGGGAAGAGCTTTAGGTGTTGCTCTCCCAGTTTTTCCTTGTTTGAGTATATTTGCAAGAACCAGAATAGAGTTCCTCTGTTTTCCGTCTCATTTCGGGCTGTATCTTATTATATTCATCGAATCCTTTTCCTGACGTAACTTTTAATAATAGTGCACTTCTTGTCCGCCACGGTATACCACATTTTCGTGTCCTTGTCCATACTTCGCTGCATTGCACTGCAGCCCACATCTACTTGGACAAATGGTATACAATCTGCTCTTTATATTTTTCTCCTCGGCTATTATCTGTTCCGGATGGGGCATTCTTGATTTCTTCCCTTCATCCTCTCCACTTATTAGGAGATTTTAATGCTCATGTCCTCGGGGAGGGTCTCACTGTGACTCTCGTTGTTCTTCTCACTTCTCTTGAAGGCTCTTCTCATTTCTTTTCCCCTCCATGTTTTAAATACAGGTAGTCTCAATCTCAATTTGCTCCTCTTCAACCGCACTCGACTACATCTGGTCATTGCTCCCTGATTTATATGACCCACGTAGCCCACGTTGAGTTTGAACGGGAGAAATGGGTCATTTACTCGCGTCGTGAAGACTGTTCTCCATTGTCCTCAACTACTTGACCCATTACAACTATTTTTTCCTCATTTTTAACCGCAGCCTCGAATACATTCCCTCAAACCTCAGGTAGGCGCCTTTAGAAATGTATGTTCTGGTAGTCTCCATTTTGTGCTCGTGCAGTGCGATTGAAACGTGCTGCATGACGCCGATATCGTTATAACAGGACTACAGAGAGACACCTTGATTTTAATCCATTTAAATACCTACGTTCGTAATGCCTTTGCTAGTAACTACTCAGTTATCGTAGCCTTTTTTTGATCTTGAAAAGACATTTAACACTACTTGGAGATAAAACCTCTTAGCCCGAGCTCATTCATTAGGCCTCAGAGGCAATCTGCTAATTTTTCTTAAAAACTTCTTATCCGAGAGACATTTCCGTGTTCGGGTTATTAATTTGCTTTCCCAGGACTTTGTCCAAACTGAAGACGTCCATCAATCTTGATGGATCGAACACATCGATTCCAGACTTAGGGACTGATTACCTCAAACTCCTCTTTTATTTCCACCGATCTTCTTTGTCTTCGACTGATCAAGCCACTGTGTGGCGAAACGTTTCCTCAATTAAGATTCCAAAATGTTTCTCAGGTGTCTCATTTCATGAATATTCTAAGATTATCAGTAATGCGGAAGGCATCATCAACTAATGTGATTCCATTGAGTTACGTACATATTTTGACCATAATATACATAATGACTTGTTTGTTGTTAAATATTTGGAAAGGATACTAAACCTATTTTATTAAAATTACTTTAAGATTTTTTTAAATGAATTAATCTTGACATATAACGAGGCACACATGATAAACCTAGTTATTTCTTGAATGTCTGAAGTAGTAGAGAGCTTTTTAGAGATAAGTGTTTTTCTGTTTTTATTTTGATCTTTTCTAATGTTTGTAAAGAAAATGTTTGAATTGCATTTTTTATATAAACAGCTTTTATGCTGTGGATTTATATAATGTTCTTATTAAAGCGTTGATAAGTTCCTTTGTAATAGCGTAGTTATATAGAATCATTGAGCAATGAAAAGATTACATTTCTTGCATCTTATTTGCCTCATTTTAAGGTCAGGATGCATATTTCGTGCTTTTCCCAGCTATTCGTTAAAGGCCTTTTAACAATGTGCCTTTTAACAAAGACCGAATTTTTTACGGCTTGACTAAGTATTTTTCAGAAGCATGGACAATGTATGCGTAGCTGCTGTAAAATACTCTGAGAGGTATCACTTTGTTTAACTATCTAGCATCTAATTTATAATATGGAATTTGTATATCTGTGCAGTAACAATATATACGTAGGTGTATATTACAAATCATTAGAAAAATGCGTCTGTTCTTTTGTAGGGTAGAACTTTTTGTATGTATATCTGTGGAGCTCACTGAATCGTCTTTTGGTTTATAATCATGTTTAAAACTATACTACCAGCGTAGATGAATGGTTTACAGAACCGACATGTTGATAAATTAGACACATGTGCAACACTTGGGTATCTTTAATGAGGAAACGTTTCGCCACACAGTGGCTTCATCAGTCAATACAAAGAAGAATGGTGAAGAACAGGAAGAGTTTTGAGGTAATCAGTCCCTCAGCCTTGAATCGATGTCATCAGTCCATCAATCTTGAAACGAATACAGCATATATGCAAAGAGGTGGCTTATATACTGCAGGCAGGAGAGGTGCATCAGTCATAGGTGGTATCAAATTTGACGAATCTGGAAGTAGGTCATGTCCAAGGGTTAGGCAAGTTGAAGAATCCCGTGTATTAAGATCTGAAGATGTTGCTGTTCTCTGAACCATTCATCTACATTCCTCTCTGACACAGCAAGATCTTGGGATCTTAATACAGGGAGTTCTCCACTGACCTAATCCTTCGGCATAACCTACTTCCACACTGGTCAAATGTGATACCAACTACGACTGCTGCACCTCTCCTGTCTACCGTATATAAGCAACTTCTTCGCACATATGCTGTACTCTTTTCAAGATTGATGGACTGGCCACATCGACTCAAGGCTGATGGACTGATTACCTCAAAACTCCTCTTGTTCTTCACCATTCTCCTTTGTGGGGACTGATGATGCCACTATATTGCGAAACGTTTCCTCATTAAAGATACCCAAGTGTTGCACATGTGTTCTTGGCATGAAGACAGAATAACAGTAAGGAGCGTGACATATTGACATAGCTTAACATGTAGACTAATAGGCATTCTGCCGTGTTTCTTTATTCATATACTCTTATTTTTATGCCTTTGCTAAACAAAATTGTGCTATAACAGGAACCTTTTCAAGGAAAACAAACGGAGGAACAATAGCAAACATCCATATTTATTCGATTCGGCGAGGCGTAGTGGAAGGAAGATATACGATATCCTGCATCTACTGTATTGTTACACCGCTACACCTCTGTGGAAGGTTGGTGAATCCCTCTGTATGATTTATTCCGCTATAACACTACACTAGATGCATTATACTGTACGTACGAGATTGATGAGTCCCTCTGTATGACTTTTTTCCATTGCTACCCTTGACCAGCTTCACCATACTGTACGTAGGTGGTTGGTGAGTCCCTCTGTATGACTTGTTCCATTGCTACCCTTGACCAGCTTCACCATACTGTACGTAGGTGGTTGGTGAGTCCCTCTGTATGACTTGTTCCATTGCTACCCTTGACCAGCTTCACCATACTGTACGTAGGTGGTTGGTGAGTCCCTCTGTATGACTTGTTTCATTGCTACCCTTGACCAGCTTCACCATACTGTACGTAGGAGGTTGGTTAGTCCCTCTGTATGACTTGTTCCATTGCTACCCTTGACCAGCTTCACCATACTGTACGTAGGAGGTTGGTGAGACCCTCTGTTTCACTTTTCCACTTTACACCAGCTAGAGTATACTGTATGTGGTAGGTTGATGAGTATAACTTGTTCCACAGCTACACCACCCAGGCTGGGGTATATCTTTGAGGTTGATAAGTAACTTTGTATGACTTGTTCAACCACTACATATTCCGGGCTGGTATATAAGTACGAGGTTGGCAAGTCCCTCTGTAAGACGTGTACAACTTCACAAGTGAGCGAGTTATTATGATATAAGTCTTGGTGTTTAATAAGTGTTTTTATTACCTAAGGGAGTTGTGATGTTTGTGTGTTTACAATTAACTCGAGCATCTAATCAATACACCTCGTAACATGTTTTCAAAAAATTGTCAAAGATTATTTAAAAAATATTAAAATAATTGTTTAAAATTATTCTGAAAAATAATAACAATGTTACATTAAAAGCGATACTTTCCTAACAGATGGGAATAAATATTTAAAAGTCCTGAAAATATTACTTATTTATATATTGCAATAATGAACCCCTCACAAATTTGCAAAAATATTTGTGTAAATTACCTAATTGTTGTGCCCTGCTGAGCTAATTATGAATATTATGTTTAGTAATGAGGTAAATGGAACAGTTTTGCTGAAATAAAATAATTATATTCATTAAGAGATCATAACGTCAAGCACAACAAATACGAAGTACTAGGAGTGGTAAAAAAATTGAAAAGAAATCATAGCCACAACAGTCGAGGGTTATTCCAGCAAGCTTGAGGAGTTTAGTTACATAACTTTGAAGTGTATCAACTACAGAAGCGTAACTAAGTGTATACCGAAAGGGGATACTTTTGGAAATAAATGGTATAAAATAGCGACACAATGGAAATACAGTATGAACACATATGCAGTATAATGTGATCCTTTATTGTGGGCGAAACGTTGCCAATGAAGGATCACATTATACTGCTTAAGTGTTTATATTTCCAAGGGATACTTTTACTCTTGTAGAATTTTCTCTCGTCTCTAACTATTTTCGTTCACTGGGTGAGAATAATGTTTCTGACTGGTTGTAAACGTTCAACATAGGTAATGTTTCTGACTGGTTGTAAACGTTCAACATAGGTAATGTTTCTGACTGGTTGTAAACGTTCAACATAGGTAATGTTTCTGACTGGTTGTAAACGTTCAACATAGGTAATGTTTCTGACTGGTTGTAAACGTTCAACATAGATAATGTTTCTGACTGGTTGTAAGCGTTCAGCATAGGTAATGTTTCTGACTGGTTGTAAACGTTCAACACAGTTAATGTTTCTGACTGGTTGTAAACGTTCAACATAGGTAATGTTTCTGACTGGTTGTAAACGTTCAACACAGTTAATGTTTCTGACTGGTTGTAAACGTTCAACACAGTTAATGTTTCTGACTGGTTGTAAACGTTCAACACAGTTAATGTTTCTGACTGGTTGTAAACGTTCAACATAGGTAATGTTTCTGACTGGTTGTAAACGTTCAACATAGGTAATGTTTCTGACTGGTTGTAAACGTTCAACATAGGTAATGTTTCTGACTGGTTGTAAACGTTCAACATAGGTAATGTTTCTGACTGGTTGTAAACGTTCAACATAGGTAATGTTTCTGACTGGTTGTAAACGTTCAACATAGGTAATGTGTCTGACTGGTTGTAAACGTTCAACATAGGTAATGTTTCTGACTGGTTGTAAACGTTCAACATAGGTAATGTTTCTGACTGGTTGTAAACGTTCAACATAGGTAATGTTTCTGACTGGTTGTAAACGTTCAACATAGGTAATGTTTCTGACTGGTTGTAAACGTTCAACATAGGTAATGTTTCTGACTGGTTGTAAACGTTCAACATAGGTAATGTTTCTGACTGGTTGTAAACGTTCAACATAGGTAATGTTTCTGACTGGTTGTAAACGTTCAACATAGGTAATGTTTCTGACTGGTTGTAAACGTTCAACATAGGTAATGTTTCTGACTGGTTGTAAACGTTCAACATAGGTAATGTTTCTGACTGGTTGTAAACGTTCAACATAGGTAATGTTTCTGACTGGTTGTAAACGTTCAACATAGGTAATGTTTCTGACTGGTTGTAAACGTTCAACATAGGTAATGTTTCTGACTGGTTGTAAACGTTCAACATAGGTAATGTTTCTGACTGGTTGTAAACGTTCAACATAGGTAATGTTTCTGACTGGTTGTAAACGTTCAACATAGGTAATGTTTCTGACTGGTTGTAAACGTTCAACATAGGTAATGTTTCTGACTGGTTGTAAACGTTCAACATAGGTAATGTTTCTGACTGGTTGTAAACGTTCAACATAGGTAATGTTTCTGACTGGTTGTAAACGTTCAACATAGGTAATGTTTCTGACTGGTTGTAAACGTTCAACATAGGTAATGTTTCTGACTGGTTGTAAACGTTCAACATAGGTAATGTTTCTGACTGGTTGTAAACGTTCAACATAGGTAATGTTTCTGACTGGTTGTAAACGTTCAACATAGGTAATGTTTCTGACTGGTTGTAAACGTTCAACATAGGTAATGTTTCTGACTGGTTGTAAACGTTCAACATAGGTAATGTTTCTGACTGGTTGTAAACGTTCAACATAGGTAATGTTTCTGACTGGTTGTAAACGTTCAACATAGGTAATGTTTCTGACTGGTTGTAAACGTTCAACATAGGTAATGTTTCTGACTGGTTGTAAACGTTCAACATAGGTAGTGTTTCTGACTGGTTGTAAACGTTCAACATAGGTAATGTTTCTGACTGGTTGTAAACGTTCAACATAGGTAATGTTTCTGACTGGTTGTAAACGTTCAACATAGGTAATGTTTCTGACTGGTTGTAAACGTTCAACATAGGTAATGTTTCTGACTGGTTGTAAACGTTCAACATAGGTAATGTTTCTGACTGGTTGTAAACGTTCAACATAGGTAATGTTTCTGACTGGTTGTGAACGTTCAACATAGGTAATGTTTCTGACTGGTTGTAAACGTTCAACATAGGTAATGTTTCTGACTGGTTGTAAACGTTCAACATAGGTAATGTTTCTGACTGGTTGTAAACGTTCAACATAGGTAATGTTTCTGACTGGTTGTAAACGTTCAACATAGGTAATGTTTCTGACTGGTTGTAAACGTTCAACATAGGTAATGTTTCTGACTGGTTGTAAACGTTCAACATAGGTAATGTTTCTGACTGGTTGTAAACGTTCAACATAGGTAATGTTTCTGACTGGTTGTAAACGTTCAACATAGGTAATGTTTCTGACTGGTTGTAAACGTTCAACATAGGTAATGTTTCTGACTGGTTGTAAACGTTCAACATAGGTAATGTTTCTGACTGGTTGTAAACGTTCAACATAGGTAATGTTTCTGACTGGTTGTAAACGTTCAACATAGGTAATGTTTCTGACTGGTTGTAAACGTTCAACATAGGTAATGTTTCTGACTGGTTGTAAGCGTTCAGCATAGGTAATGTTTCTGACTGGTTGTAAACGTTCAACGTAGGTAATGTTTGACTGGTTGTAAGCGTTCAGCATAGGTAATGTTTCTGACTGGTTGTAAACGTTCAACATAGGTAATGTTTCTGACTGGTTGTAAACGTTCAACATAGGTAATGTTTCTGACTGGTTGTAAACGTTCAACATAGGTAATCCTGTGTCGTAGTGTCAGTTTTATAAAGCTTTTATTATGAATTCTGGCTTCAATGCGATAACTTTCTCTTTAATGTGTTGTGGTAAAGAGTTTTTGGTTTAAGGAATTTGAGAAGATAGTAACGGATGTTAGTAGAAATCCATTATTTGATAGTCGCCCCTGTTTACTCCGACCCTTTTCTCTTCCTCTTCATTCGTTCTTGACTTCTCTTTAATTCCCTTTAATATGTTCATCAAGCATCTAACTATTCTCTTCCATGACTCACGAATCGTAATAAAACGACTCCAAACAAACCATACCACGGGTGGGGTTAGAACCCGCGATCAGAGTCATAAAACTCCAGACCGTCGCGTTAGCCACTGGTCCAGTGGCTAACTCGACTCTCTGATCGCGGGTTCTAACCCCACCCGTGGTATGGTTTATTCTCTTCCTCCTTGGGAGGCTCCGACAGTTCGAGTCTGTTCTTCTCCATTGCCAAGCGCAAAAGCTCAATTATCTACAGTTGCTTCTTGTTCCTTTCCGGTCTTATTCTCATACTGTAGCAGTTTACACTGATGGTTCTAAATCTTCTGACGGTGTCGAGTTTGCAGCATTGTTCCCGGACAGCTAGCATTTTCACAGCTGAACTGTATGCAATTCTCATAGCAATTATCCTCATGGCGTCCAGGCCTACCTCAGCATTTGTGGTAGTTTCACATTCCTTTAGTCCTTTGCAAGCTATCAAAAAAATTAATTCGCCTCAACCCCTAGTTCTTCGTATACAACTTAGGCTGCGCAGCATATCTAGCAAAAACAAAGAAATAGTTTTCTTCTGGTTCCCAGGTCATGTTGATGTTCGTGGAAACGAGAAGGCAGACTCAGCAGCTTCGTATAAAGGTATTCCATTCTCAAACTATTTTCTGTAATCTCTAGCCGCCTTTGCAACCATTCGCAACAACGTTGATTTCAGATGATTCATAACAAATCACAATCTATCAAGCTGAGTTTAGGATCCTGATCTTCTTATCATCTATGTCGTGATTGGGAGACTGCACTTTCCCATTATAGCATCGGACACAAACGTCTTACTCATGGGTATCTCATTGAGAGGCGCCCTGTTCCATACTGTGCTAATTAATAGTCTCCAATTTCAGCTTTCCATATTCTATTGGACTGTCCTGTCTATCAGCGAGCACGCAGAACTTCCCTCCAACGGCACTACTGCTCTAACACTCTTACTTTATCTTCCCTCCTCGCTGACAGCCCCACCTTTGACACAGACTCCATCTTGACTTTTTGACATCAACAGATTTATTACACAAACTTTGATTATACTTCATCATCAAGAATATTACACAGTTCACACACTGTACCATGCAGCGCTGTTTGACTGGTGGGTTTAGCGCTTAATTTTTATAATAATAATAATAATTATAATAATAATAATATGCGATAGCTTGAGAGCGTCTCCTCTGATTGTCTTCAAACTGACAACACTGATGCTTATTACTCAGAAGAAAGATTATCTTTAAAGTGTTGTCAGACTGTATTGGTTATAATTCGCCTATTTTATTTTCAAAAATGTGTAAACTTTGATGTAATTACTTGAGAATTCTTCTTTTGAATTGCTTAAATTTTAAATAGCTGATGCATCAAATATATAGGAAAGAACGTTACAGTAAGTCCAAATTTGCCTATTCACTATCATAATAAATGGAAATTACTGTAATGAAAATTTTCTAAGAAAAACGTACAATGGCTTTTTTGATTAGCTTTTTTGATTAGCACTAAGATAAAGGTTAGATTTTTAACAGTTTTAAAACAACATTTTAGCCGGTTTTATTTAAAAAAAACTCCAGCATACCCTTCTGAAAAAAAATACACATAATTCTACAGTGCATTACTTCTATATCAGGTAATTATATTTAGTTGCCTACGAGATAATATTTTATTTTAACCACTATAAATGTAATCAATAAAGTTATTCATATCATTTATTCTTTTACAATATTATATTCTAGGATATCCCATGACACAGCAGAATAACTGTTGCAAGTGCTGTTAATACCAGTCTATCTCTTCCCGGGATTTAAAAGCTTGAAAAGTATTCGTGATTGACATGAAATTCTACCAACATCGGCAACAATTCGCCGACGAATTCGTCATATATTTTTATACACTTTGACGGAATTAAGCTCTTGTCTTGTTTTGTTATATTCACACTTATGAATACGCACACGTATACATGCGCTCACATACATACTCACACAAGTGGAGAAGGTAACAGGAACTGAAGGGGTCAGACCAAACTATAAAAGGGGGAACTACATAGGTATGAGAAACTTCCTGCAGGAGGTTCAGTGGGACAGAGAAATGGTAGGAAAATCAGTAAACGAGATGATGGAATATGTGGCAACAAAGTGCAAGGAGGCAGAGGAAAGTTTTGTTCCCAAGGGAAACAGAAATAATAGGAAGACCAAAACGAGTCCTTGGTTTACCCGAAGGTGTAGGGAGGCAAAAACTAAGTGCAACAGAGAATGGAAAAGGTACAGGAGGCATAGGACCCAGGAAAACAAGGAGATTAGTAGAAGAGCCAGAAACGAGTATGCACAGATAAGGAGGGAGGCCCAGCGACAGTATGAAAACGACATAGCATCGAAAGTCAAATCTGACCCGAAACTGCTGTATAGCCACATTAGGAGGAAGACAACAGTCAAGGACCAGGTGATAAGGCTGAGGAAAGAAGGTGGAGAACTCACAAGAAACGATCAAGAGGTATGTGAGGAGCTCAACACGAGATTTAAGGAAGTATTTACAGTAGAGACAGGAAGGACTCTGGGGGGACAGACCAGATGGGGACACCAGCAAGGAATACACCAACAAGTGTTGGACGACATACATACAGATGAGGAGGAGGTGAAGAAACTGCTAAGGGACATCGATACCTCAAAGGCAATGGGACCGGACAACATCTCCCCGTGGGTCCTTAGAGAGGGAGCAGATATGTTGTGCGTGCCACTTACCACAATCTTCAACACGTCCCGGGAAACTGGGCAACTACCTGAGGTATGGAAGACGGCAAATGTAGTTCCCATTTTTAAAAAAGGAGACAGAAAAGAGGCACTAAACTATAGACCTGTGTCATTGACGTGTATAGTATGTAAAATTATGGAGAAGATTATCAGGAGGAGAGTGGTGGAGCACCTGGAACGGAACAAGAGTATAAATGCCAACCAGCACGGATTCATGGAAGGCAAATCCTGTGTCACAAACCTTCTGGAGTTTTATGATAAAATAACAGAAGTAAGACACGAGAGAGAGGGGTGGGTTGATTGCATCTTCTTGGACTGCAAGAAGGCCTTTGACACAGTTCCTCACAAGAGATTAGTGCAGAAGCTAGAGAATCAGGCGCATATAACAGGAAGGGCACTGCAATGGATCAGAGAATACCTGACAGGGAGACAACAACGAGTCATGGTACGTAATGATTTATCACAGTGGGCACCTGTGACGAGCTGGGTCCCACAGGGGTCGGTCCTAGGACCAGTGCTATTTTTGGTATATGTGAACGACATGATGGAAGGGTTAGACTCAGAGGTGTCCCTGTTTGCAGATGATGTGAAGTTAATGAGGAGAATTAAATCTGATGAGGACCAGGCAGGACTTCAAAGAGACCTGGACAGACTGGACACCTGGTCCAGCAAATGGCTTCTCGAATTTAATCCTGCCAAATGCAAAGTCATGAAGATAGGGGAAGGGCACAGAAGACCACAGACAGAGTATAGGCTAGGTGGCCAAAGACTGCAAACCTCACTCAAGGAGAAAGATCTTGGGGTGAGTATAACACCGAGCATGTCTCCGGAAGCACACATCAACCAGATAACTGCTGCAGCATATGGGCGCCTGGCAAACCTGAGAACAGCATTCCGATACCTTAGTAAGGAATCGTTCAAGACACTGTACACCGTGTATGTCAGGCCCGTACTGGAGTGTGCAGCACCTGTTTGGAACCCGCACTTGATAAAGCACGTCAAGAAACTAGAGAAAGTACAAAGGTTTGCCACAAGGTTAGTTCCAGAGCTAAGGGCAATGTCCTATGAAGAAAGATTAAGGGAAATCGGCCTGACGACACTGGAGGACAGGAGGGTCAGGGGAGACATGATAACGACATAAAATACTGCGTGGAATAGACAAGGTGGACAAAGACAGGATGTTCCAGGGAGGGGACACAGAAACAAGAGGGCACAATTGGAAGTTGAAGACACAAATGAGTCAGAGAGATATTAGGAAGTATTTCTTCAGTCATAGAGTTGTAAGGCAGTGGAATAGCCTAGAAAATGACGTAGTGGAGGCAGGAACCATACACAGTTTTAAGACGAGGTTTGATAAAGCTCATGGAGCGGGGAGAGAGAGGGCCCAGTAGCAACCGGTGAAGAGGCGGGGCCAGGAGCTAAGACTCGACCCCTGCAACCACAAATAGGTGAGTACAAATAGGTGAGTACATACATACGGACACGGTTACATTCGCACACGTATACATACTCTTACATATACCTACGTATATAAATAAGTATACATAAGCATATAAACCAACATAAAATGTACACGCATACATAGGCTGATCAGGAAACATATACTATTTGAAGAGATGAGCTGAATAATTAGATAAGAGTAGAACTTCAGCCATAGGAAATTTGACTGGAAAATTCTGGAACTACCTGGGAGACTGGAAACGTGGTGACCTAAACTGTAGAATTCGGCGATGGAAAATGTCTTTATCTGACTGACATTAATTAATCACCTCGTCAGTCTAAATTCTAAGTACCAGCCATCACATACCTAGCATAACTGTGAACACAACTTTGTGACAAGGCTGTATTTACCAGTATTTGACTGGTCCAACGATTACATCGTCTTCACATCTCTACTGCTCCTGCCTACTTTCTGTACTCGACTGAAGAAGCCTACTGTGTAGGCGAAACGTTTCGGAATAAAGTTGCCTAAATGTTGCCTATGTGTCTTATCTACCAACCTGTTGGTATTGTATACCATTTGGGTATCTTTATTGAGGAAACGTTTCGCCACCCAAGAGTTGCACATGTGTCTAATTTAACAACATGTCGGTTCTCTGAACCATTCATCTACAATCCTGTCAGACACTTCAACTTATTGGGATCTTAATACTTGGAAATTCTTCGCTTGCCTAACCCTTGGGCACGACCTACTTCCACAGTGCAGCACTACTACTGGCTGCACTGTGGGCCCTCTTGGGCACTGGGGGGGAAGGGATATACAATTTCTTTCATTCCTCTTGGGAACTATCCCTCCATTCCCCCCCCTCCCACACCCACCCTTTTTTTCTCCCTTTGTTTTAAAATAAGTAACAAAGGGTAAACTTATCATGGAGACCCATAACCATGACTTCCCTACAGACCTTGGCACTCCTACGGACCTCTCTTCCAACCTGATTCCTTCTCCAGGTAAGCAATCGGTTACATCCTCTCGTACAGCTGTTCCGACCGACCCTTTAGACGCTGACCTCCGAGCGGCTTTGACTGATACAGGCTTCTCCATGGTATAAACCTTGGTAATAAATACCGACAAGTTGGTTTAGAAAGACACGTAAGCAAACACTATAACATATTTATTAGAAAACGTTTCGGTCCTGGGACCTTGATCACTTCTAACATACAGAGGTAGAAAGACATTATATATATAGGCGGAGAGTGAGATGTGACGCACGTGACCTGAGGAATGTCATAAGAACATAAGAATGGAGGAACGATGCCAACACATACCAGCCTGTATCGGAATCAGTGCTACTTCAAAGTACCCAGACTTTCCTTCAAAAGGCTCGTAGCATCTTACGAAAATCAGAACAAGGCAAAAAACTACTTAAACTTTTACCAGGTCAACCGAAACCAGCACGCCTGTATGGCCTTCCTAAGACACACAAACCTGGCATCCCACTACGGCCTATCACTTCGGGCATAGGGAGTGCACCACACAGACTAGCCGGCCACCTTGCCAAATACCTTTCAGCGCTTCTGGGCACTATCAGTCAAGCCCACCTCAAACATTCAGGTGACCTTCTCTCCCGAATTTCCAACCTGAATGTCAAAAACAAAAGCATGGCTTCCTTCGATGTCACAGCCCTCTTTACCAACGTTCCTACTGACGCTGCAATCAACATTCTGAGACAGAGGCTCACTGAAAACCACGACCTCCCTTTACCTCTTCTAGATTTCATCAATCTAGTGGAACTGTGTGTTAATTTCAACTTCTTCAAGTATCAGGACAACTGTTACAAACAATGCTTTGGGATGGCAATGGGCAGCCCGCTCAGTGCTGTGCTTGCCAACCTCTTCATGGAAAACTTGGAGACAGAGAAATTCAGCACCCTCATTCCCAACACCGTTACCTGGCTAAGATACGTTGATGATATATTGGTTTTCTATCCAAGACGTCTCAATATCCAGGCCCTTCTCAACAAGATCAATGCAGTTGAACCATCAATAAAGTTTACACTTGAACTCGAAAATGATGGCAAACTTCCTTTCCTCGACGTTCTACTATGCAGATCTCCCGACAGTGACAAACTTCTCTTCAAAGTGTATAGAAAACCTACCAACAAGGACGATCTTATACACTTTTATTCACACCAAGATACCCGCACTAAGAGAGGAGTCCTCATTGGCTTTTTCTTGAGAGCTCTTCGCATCTCCAGCCCTTGTTTTCTAGAAGAAGAATGCACTTACATAACACAAGCCTTTACACGTCTTCAGTTCCCATCTTTCTTCATCCGAGATTGCAGACTCAAGGCACAAGCTATCCTCAACAAACCGCCCATGGAACAGCCCCCTAAACAGTTCATAGTACTCCCATGTGGCGATGTTGCCACGAATACTCGCTGGGCACTTGCTATGAGTAACATCAACGTTTCCACCATAAACACATCCTCTATCAAAGACCTCACTACTAAACGCAGCCCCACACCTCTAACTTCTACAGCAGGCGTCTACACTATCCCCTGTGGGTTCTGTCCCAAGAAATATGTAGGCGAGACAGGCAGAGATCTTGCAGTCCGCCTGAATGAGCATCGAAATGCCTCTAACAGAGACGATGTAAGGTACGCCTGTGTCCTCCACAGAGACTCCACGGGGCATTTGATGAACTGGAACGAGGCACAACTCGTTCTCACCGAACCAGACCTCAGACGCCGACGGTGCCTAGAAGCCTCACTAATCACCGTCACCGACACTATAGAACGCAACACTGGAAACTACAAAATTTCAAAAACATTGGCATACATGATACTTAAGCAGCACCAACCCAACAACACAGGAGTCACATGATTTCATCGTCTACTCGTCCTCATCATAGGCAGAGGTTGTTTTGATAAGGACCTGCCTCGCATGGGCCAGTAGGCCTTCTACGGTGTTCCTCCATTCTTATGTTCTTATGACATTCCTCAGGTCACGTGCGTCACATCTCACTCTCCGCCTATATATATAATGTCTTTCTACCTCTGTATGTTAGAAGTGATCAAGGTCCCAGGACCGAAACGTTTTCTAATAAATATGTTATAGTGTTTGCTTACGTGTCTTTCTAAACCAGGCTTCTCCATATACAGTGCATCGATTTTCAGATCGTACACACTACGCTGGACGGCCTGCCTCTAACCTTCCGTCCAAACGACCTCGACCTGTCACTGATGACCCTAACTCAGTTTCCTCACACGTTTCTATGAAACGTCCAAGTAAGCAATTCCTACCCTTACGCTCTGTGTTTCAAAGTCCTTCTTGGACAAAATTCATTACACTTCAACCAATTTCTGCTGACTATCTTTCATGCCACAAAATTCATTACACTTCAATAAATTTCTACTGACTATCTTTCCGACCACAACATTAGCATGGCGCTCCTTCGCCATGTTGGGCAGAACATTTCCTTCCACGTTCTTAAGATTGGCAGACACGTTGTCAGAGTTCAAAATGTGTGATGAATGGTTTGAAAAACCGACATGTTGAAGATTGAGACACTTATGCAGCATATGGGAATCTTTATTCCCATATGCTGCATAAGTGTCTCAATCTTCATCAGAGTTCAAAATGCCGAGCAAGTACACAGTCTTTCACCCCTTGATGTTTTTGACAACACTCCAGTTATGATTTGCAAGCACATCTCCCTAAATTCTTGCTTGTGGTGACGTGTACTTAGCTCTGTGAAGACCTGTTTGTGTGCTCTCTGTGAATCTGAACCAGGATGCCCTCTCTTGAGCAGCTTTACCAGCAGCTGAGAGAAGAACTCAGAGTTGCTAAACTGGAGATACGGCGATTAACGGAGGAGAACAAGAGGATTCGTAGTAATCCTCCTGTTGTGAGTCCCCAGGTTAAGAGGGGAGCTTGGTCAGTGGTCGGGCAACATGGAACCAAGCTGAAGATTAAGAAAACGGTTGGAGAGGCAGAAACAACGAGAAACCAGAAGACTGCCGTGGAAACTACCAACTCATTCTCGGTGCTACCTGACGAATGTGAGTGTTCTACTGGGAATGCCACAACGAGCACCAAGGAAGCATTGGCAGACGTGAGTGAGACATCCCTAGAAACCCCAACGAAGACCATCGAGAACGTCATGACGAATTCTACAAGTGGTGTAATGCTACCTGGCGAATGTGAGTCGACTACTCGGAGCATCACTACGGACGACGCCAAGGAAGGTAAAAACATTGTTGTTGTTGGGGATAGCCAGATTAGGTACATGGATAGGGCATTCTGTTTGAAGGATAGGAGTAGGAGGCAGAGAGTGTGTTTTCCTGGGGCTGGGATGAAGGATATTGTTAGCCGTCTGGATGACATCATGAGAGGTAATGGGAGCAATCCTATTATCTGTCTCAGTGCTGGAGGCAACGATGTTGGCAGACGTAGGAGTGAGGACCTGATTAGCAGGTATAGGTCAGCAATAGAGATAATTAGGAAGAAGGGTGGGAAACCTGTCATATGTGGCATTTTGCCAAGGAGAGGAGTTGGAAATGAATGGTTGTCCAGAGCAATTGGTGTCAATTGCTGGCTGGACAAATACTGTAAGGAAAATGCAGTAACATTCATTGACAACTGGGACCTCTTCTATGGCAGAAATGACATGTATGCCAGGGATGGGGTTCACTTGTCTAGGTGTGGGGTGGGAGCACTGGCCAACGCAGTGGAGGGAGCTGTTAGGTCTTTAAACTAGGAATAGTTAGTGGTATGGGTTTTGGCGGGAAAACTGTGAAGTCACAGGGTAGTAACATGAGTACTAGGAGAACTAGTAATAGGCAAAATGAGGAGGATATTGGAAAGCCAGTGGCACTAATTGACAATGACAGTAATAGGTTTAGTGGAATAACAGAAAGGAGCAGGAAGGGTAAAGAGATAGGAGGGTCATTAAATATTTATTACACAAACAGTCGCAGTGCTAGGAATAAGATAGACGAGTTGAGACTAGTTGCTAGTGCAGGTAACATAGATGTATTTGCCATTACTGAGACGTGGTTTAATTCAAAAAGTCGGGACATGCCTGCAGAATGTCACATTCAGGGTTTTAAATTGTTCCAAGTAGATAGAAGTATCGGGAAGGGGGGTGGGGTGGCATTGTATGTCCGAGATCGCTTGAACTGTTGCATAAAAACGGGTATTAAGTCTGAAGTAACACATACAGAGTCTGTTTGGATAGAATTTTCAGAGGGGCATGAAAAATTAATTTTAGGTGTGATATACCGTCCCCCAAATTTAGATAGGGACCAGGGGAGACTACTATGGGAGGAAATTGTTAGGGCCACAAGGCACGATAATGTAGTAATTCTAGGAGACTTTAACTTTAGTCATATTGATTGGAATCTCTTGACTGGGAATTTAGAATCATACGATTTCTTAGAAGTAGTTCAGGATTGCTTTTTGAAGCAGTTTGTGACAGAACCTACAAGGGGTAATAACCTGCTTGACTTAGTTCTGGCAAACAATGAATCCCTTGTTAATAATTTAGAAGTTTCAGAGGAACTGGGTGCTAGCGACCACAAATCAATTACATGTAGAATTGAATGGAAGTATGATAGTAGGGATAACTCAGTAACAGTCCCAGATTTTCGCTTAGCAGATTACGATGGGCTTAGAGAACACTTATCATCTGTTGACTGGGGTAACGAAGAGAGCTATCAATATGACAGTTTTCTGAACACAATACATGCTGCTCAAAGAACGTTTATCCCTTATAAGGAAATTAGATCAAATAGAAATGACCCAAAATGGATGAATAATAGGCTGAAATATCTACTAGGGCATAAGAAAGGAATTTATAGGCGTATCAAAAGAGGCGAGGGTCATCTTATGAATCAGTATATTGACATTAAGAGGGACATTAAAAAGGGGATAAGAAAAGCTAAAAGGGACTATGAAATTAAAGTTGCTAGGGATTCTAAAACTAACCCAAAAAGTTTTTTCCAGGTCTATAGAACAAAAGTCAGAGATAAGATAGGTCCCCTTAAAAATAACTATGGGCATCTTACTGACAAAGAGAATGAAATGTGCTCGATTTTAAATAATTATTTTCTCTCGGTTTTTACACAGGAAGACACTAATAATATTCCGGTAATTAATTTTTATAGTGGATCAGAAGAATCATCACAGTCACTAGTGAAATGGTTGTGAAGCAGATAGACCGACTGAAGCAAAATAAGTCACCGGGTCCTGATGAGGTTTTTTCAAGGGTTCTTAAGGAATGTAAAATGGAAGTCTGTGAACCATTAACTAATATTTTTAATTTATCTCTTCAAACAGGTGCAGTGTCTGATATGTGGAAGATGGCTAATGTAATTCCTATTTTTAAAACAGGGGACAAGTCTTTACCGTCAAATTACCGCCCAATAAGCCTGACCTCAATTGTAGGCAAATTACTAGAGTCAATTATAGCTGAGATTATAAGAAGCCATCTCGATAAGCATAGCTTGATTAATGATACTCAGCATGGATTCACAAGAGGCCGGTCTTGTCTAACTAATTTATTAACTTTCTTCAGTAAAGCTTTTGAGGCTGTTGACCACGATAAAGAATTTGATATTGTTTACTTAGATTTTAGTAAGGCATTTGATAGAGTTATGCACCAAAGACTGTTGAAGAAAGTAGCAGCTCATGGCATTGGGGGAAGGGTGCTCTCGTGGATCGAGTCATGGCTCACAGACAGGAAGCAGAGAGTGTCCATAAATGGGGTTAAATCCGAGTGGGGATCAGTAACAAGTGGCGTTCCACAGGGATCAGTCTTGGGCCCGTTGTTGTTTATAATATATATCAATGATCTTGATGAAGGAATTACTAGTGATATGAGCAAATTCGCCGATGACACGAAGATAGGTAGGATAATTGATTCAAACGTAGATGTTAGGGAACTTCAGGAGGATTTAGACAAACTCTACTCTTGGTCAGAAAAGTGGCAGATGCAGTTCAATGTAGATAAATGCAAGGTTCTGAAGCTCGGGAGTGTCCATAACCCTAGCCCTTATAAGTTAAATAATGTAGAACTTAGCCATACAGATTGCGAAAAGGACTTGGGGGTTATGGTAAGCAGCAACCTTAAACCAAGACAGCAATGCCTAAGCGTACGTAATAAGGCAAATAGATTACTGGGATTTATATCAAGAAGTGTAAGCAACAGAAGTCCAGAGGTCATACTGCAGCTTTATACATCATTAGTAAGGCCTCACCTAGATTATGCAGCTCAATTCTGGTCTCCATATTACAGAATGGACATAAATTCGTTAGAAAACATTCAGCGTAGGATGACTAAATTAATACATAGCATTAGAAATCTTCCTTATGAAGAAAGATTGAAGACTCTTAAGTTACATTCACTTGTTAGACGAAGAATGAGGGGAGACCTGATCGAAGTGTATAAGTGGAAGATAGGTATTAATAAAGGGGATATTAACAAGGTCTTGAGGATATCTCTCCAAGAGAGAACCCGCAGTAATGGATTTAAATTAGATAAGTTTAGATTTAGAAAGGACATAGGAAAGTATTGGTTTGGAAATAGGGTAGTTGATGAGTGGAACAGTCTACCTAGTTGGGTTATTGAGGCTAGGACTTTGGGTAGTTTCAAATTTAGGTTGGATAAGTACATGAGTGGGAAGGGTTGGATTTGAGAGGGACTTGCACATCGGAGCTTGTTTCTTGGGTGGCATTGAAAATTGGGTTGGTCAAATGTTTGTTAGTGGGATGAACTGTAAAGGACCTGCCTAGTATGGGCCAACAGGCCTGCTGCAGTGTTCCTCCTTTCTTATGTTCTTATGTTCTTATATGATCGTACAAAGCTACTTTCTCGCGTGTAATGATGACATTACAATCTCCCAGGCATTAAAGTTAACTCATACTCTTTGTCCGCGGGCAGAGGAGTTATCCTTGCAATATAGAAAAGCTAACTTTTGACAGCCGTGAACTGCCATCATCTGTTTACTTACCGGGACAAAACCTACAAGTGCGGGGAGGTGATCCCTACACTGCAACAGTGTCGAAAGTTGGTTTAGAAAGACACGTAAGCAAACACTATAACATATTTATTAGAAAACGTTTCGGTCCTGGGACCTTGATCACTTCTAACATACAGAGGTAGAAAGACATTATATATATAGCCTATATATATAATGTCTTTCTACCTCTGTATGTTAGAAGTGATCAAGGTCCCAGGGCCGAAACGTTTTCTAATAAATATTTTATAGTGTTTGCTTACGTGTCTTTCTAAACCAACTTGTCGGTATTTATTACCAAGGTTTATACCAGTGTCGAAAGTGCTGGCGCTTCGGCCACCAGACGAATATTGCAGGTCAGAGGCAGAATGACTCACGAAATCGTAATGACACGATTGCAAACACCACGGGCGGGATTTGAACCCGCGGTCAGAGAGTCTCAAAACTCCAGACCGTCGCGTTACCCACTGGACCAGCTAGCCACAATAAGATTCGTCCAACTAGGTATATTTCTACACCATAGGAAGGTTAGCATAGGCACCACTGTGACCACAAATGCAAGTTTTTACAGACGAATCTCCAGCTAGCGTGGCCGTGACGAACTCTAGCTCAAGTCCCCTCACTGCTCTGTCTGTGGTGCTGCTGACCATAACAGTCCGTCCTACAGTCTCCCTCCCTCTTGCCTTAACTATAAAAACTAGAAAGAGGCGCACCTAGCCTATTCTTGCCGCTGCTCTAGTTTCTTAAGAGAAAATGAGATCCACTGCATTAAAGAGAAAGTAGAATTCTCTTACACCATATCAGTTTCCCATTTCCGTCTCCAAGGGAGACTTCCATGGCTCTCGTAGTTCAGGGTCGCAAGATGGCCTCAGACTTCGGTAATGCCTGCTTCCACAATTGCCTCTTTGCCCCTTACTATCGCAGTCAGCTGAGTGTCCAACCATTTTTTGGTTCAGGTTTCTGAGGTTCCAACCCCATCCCTTACTGTTCTTCTTCAGCTTCCCACTCATACTTTTCAACGTCTACTCGCCCCCTCCAATCTAATTGGAAGCCACATATCCCTTCTTCGTCAAAGTCTACATCTTCATTTACGTCCAAATCTCCTTTAGCCTCTGAACCACTTAAGAACATAAGAATGGAGGAACACTGCAGAAGGCCTACTGGCCCATGCGAGGCAGGTCCTTATCAAAATGACATCTACCTAAAGCTACCCAAGAAATAACTCCCGTACCCAATGACACCAATCAAACCCAGCCCCTCCCACTCATATACTTGTCCAATCTCTTCTTAAAGCTACCCAAGGTCCTAGCCTTTATAACCCCACTGGGAAGACTGTTCCACGCATCTACAACTCTGTTAGAAAACCAGTACTTACCTATGTCCTTTCTAAATCTAAATTTATCCAACTTAAATCCATTATTTCTGGTTCTTACCTGGTTTGACACCCCTCAGTACTTTATTAATATCTCCCTTGTTCATGCCCGTCATCCACTTATACACTTCAATGATATCTCCCCTCGTTCTACGCCTCTCCAGAGAGTGGAGATTTAAGGCTTTAAGTCTATCTTCATACGGGAGGTTCCTTACACAGTAAATCATTTTAGTCATTCTTCTCTGTATGTTCTCTAATGAGTCTATGTCCATCCTGTAGTAAGGGGACCAAAACTGAGCAGCATAATCTAAATGAGGTCTCACTAGTGATGTATAGAGCTGCAAAATAACTTTTGGACTTCTGTTACTTATACTTCTTGAGATAAATCCAAGTAATCTGTTGGCCTTGTTGCGCACACTAAGTCACTGCTGTCTTGGCTTTAGATTTCTGCTCACCATGACTCCCAAGTCTTTTTCACATTCTGTATGATCAAGCTCTACTTCACCTAGATTATAGCTTCGAGGGTTATTTTCATTACCAAGGGCAAGTACCTTACACTTATCCACATTGAACTTCATCTGCCATTTTTCAGATCAAGACATTAATTTGTCTAAATCGTCCTGGAGTTCATTGATATCCTCCTCAGAGTGAATTATACTGCCTATCTTTGTACCATCAGCAAACTTACTCATGTGGATCGTGGTCAGTGGCTGGACAGCAGGGGACGACGAAGTTGACGATCAAGAAGACGAATGGAAAGCCAGAAACGATGAAGAAGAAAGAGACTGCTGTGGAAACTCCTGTGGAAACCTTCAACGCATTCTCGGTGCTACCCGACGAATGTGAGTCGACTACTGGGATCGTCACGACGAACGACAACAAGGAAGGTAAGAATATTGTTGTTGTTGGGGATAGCCAGGTTAGATACATGGATAGGGCATTCTGCTTGAAGGACAGGAGTAGGAGACAGAGGGTATGCTTTCCTGGGCAGTGGTGACGTGTACTTAGCTCTGTGAAGACCTGTTTGTGTGCTCTCTGTGAATCTGAACCAGGATGCCCTCTCTTGAGCAGCTTTACCAGCAGCTGAGAGAAGAACTCAGAGTTGCTAAACTGGAGATACGGCGATTAACGGAGGAGAACAAGAGGATTCGTAGTAATCCACCTGTTGTGAGTCCCCAGGTTAAGAGGGGAGCTTGGTCAGTGGCCGGGCAACATGGAACCAAGCTGAAGATTAAGAAAACGGTTGGAGAGGCAGAAACAACGAGAAACCAGAAGACTGCCGTGGAAACTTCCAACTCATTCTCGGTGCTACCTGACGAATGTGAGTGTTCTACTGGGAATGCCACAACGAGCACCAAGGAAGCATTGGCAGACGTGAGTGAGACATCCCTAGAAACCCCAACGAAGACCATCGAGAACGTCATGACGAATTCTACAAGTGGTGTAATGCTACCTGGCGAATGTGAGTCGACTACTCGGAGCATCACTACGGACGACGCCAAGGAAGGTAAAAACATTGTTGTTGTTGGGGATAGCCAGATTAGGTACATGGATAGGGCATTCTGTTTGAAGGATAGGAGTAGGAGGCAGAGAGTGTGTTTTCCTGGGGCTGGGATGAAGGATATTGTTAGCCGTCTGGATGACATCATGAGAGGTAATGGGAGCAATCCTATTATCTGTCTCAGTGCTGGAGGCAACGATGTTGGCAGACGTAGGAGTGAGGACCTGATTAGCAGGTATAGGTCAGCAATAGAGATAATTAGGAAGAAGGGTGGGAAACCTGTCATATGTGGCATTTTGCCAAGGAGAGGAGTTGGAAATGAATGGTTGTCCAGAGCAATTGGTGTCAATTGCTGGCTGGACAAATACTGTAAGGAAAATGCGGTAACATTCATTGACAACTGGGACCTCTTCTATGGCAGAAATGACATGTATGCCAGGGATGGGGTTCACTTGTCTAGGTGTGGGGTGGGAGCACTGGCCAACGCAGTGGAGGGAGCTGTTAGGTCTTTAAACTAGGAATAGTTAGTGGTATGGGTTTTGGCGGGAAAACTGTGAAGTCGCAGGGTAGTAACATGAGTACTAGGAGAACTAGTAATAGGCAAAATGAGGAGGATATTGGAAAGCCAGTGGCACTAATTGACAATGACAGTAATAGGTTTAGTGGAATAACAGAAAGGAGCAGGAAGGGTAAAGAGATAGGAGGGTCATTAAATATTTATTACACAAATAGTCGCAGTGCTAGGAATAAGATGGACGAGTTGAGACTAGTTGCTAGTGCAGGTAACATAGATGTATTTGCCATTACTGAGACGTGGTTTAATTCAAAAAGTCGGGACATGCCTGCAGAATGTCACATTCAGGGTTTTAAATTGTTCCAAGTAGATAGAAGTATCGGGAAGGGGGGTGGGGTGGCATTGTATGTCCGAGATCGCTTGAACTGTTGCATAAAAACGGGTATTAAGTCTGAAGTAACACATACAGAGTCTGTTTGGATAGAATTTTCAGAGGGGCATGAAAAATTAATTTTAGGTGTGATATACCGTCCCCCAAATTTAGATAGGGACCAGGGGAGACTACTATGGGAGGAAATTGTTAGGGCCACAAGGCACGATAATGTAGTAATTCTAGGAGACTTTAACTTTAGTCATATTGATTGGAATTTCTTGACTGGGAATTTAGAATCATACGATTTCTTAGAAGTAGTTCAGGATTGTTTTTTGAAGCAGTTTGTGACAGAACCTACAAGGGGTAATAACCTGCTTGACTTAGTTCTGGCAAACAATGAATCCCTTGTTAATAATTTAGAAGTTTCAGAGGAACTGGGTGCTAGCGACCACAAATCAATTACATGTAGAATTGAATGGAAGTATGATAGTAGGGATAACTCAGTAACAGTCCCAGATTTTCGCTTAGCAGATTACGATGGGCTTAGAGAACACTTATCATCTGTTGACTGGGGTAACGAAGAGAGCTATCAATATGACAGTTTTCTGAACACAATACATGCTGCTCAAAGAACGTTTATCCCTTATAAGGAAATTAGATCAAATAGAAATGACCCAAAATGGATGAATAATAGGCTGAAATATCTACTAGGGCATAAGAAAGGAATTTATGTATCAAAAGAGGCGAGGGTCATCTTATGATCAGTATATTGACATTAAGAGGGACATTAAAAAGGGGATAAGAAAAGCTAAAAGGGACTATGAAATTAAAGTTGCTAGATTCTAAAACTAACCCAAAAAGTTTTTTCCAGGTCTATAGTGACGTGTACTTAGCTCAGTGGTGACGTGTACTTATTCCGGTAATTAATTTTTATAGTTTTCAGTGGTGACGTGTACTTAGCTCAGTGGTGACGTGTACTTAGCTCAGTGGTGACGTGTACTTAGCTCTGTGAAGACCTGTTTGTGTGCTCTCTGTGAATCTGAACCAGGATGCCCTCTCTTGAGCAGCTTTACCAGCAGCTGAGAGAAGAACTCAGAGTTGCTAAACTGGAGATACGGCGATTAACGGAGGAGAACAAGAGGATTCGTAGTAATCCACCTGTTGTGAGTCCCCAGGTTAAGAGGGGAGCTTGGTCAGTGGCCGGGCAACATGGAACCAAGCTGAAGATTAAGAAAACGGTTGGAGAGGCAGAAACAACGAGAAACCAGAAGACTGCCGTGGAAACTTCCAACTCATTCTCGGTGCTACCTGACGAATGTGAGTGTTCTACTGGGAATGCCACAACGAGCACCAAGGAAGCATTGGCAGACGTGAGTGAGACATCCCTAGAAACCCCAACGAAGACCATCGAGAACGTCATGACGAATTCTACAAGTGGTGTAATGCTACCTGGCGAATGTGAGTCGACTACTCGGAGCATCACTACGGACGACGCCAAGGAAGGTAAAAACATTGTTGTTGTTGGGGATAGCCAGATTAGGTACATGGATAGGGCATTCTGTTTGAAGGATAGGAGTAGGAGGCAGAGAGTATGTTTTCCTGGGGCTGGGATGAAGGATATTGTTAGCCGTCTGGATGACATCATGAGAGGTAATGGGAGCAATCCTATTATCTGTCTCAGTGCTGGAGGCAACGATGTTGGCAGACGTAGGAGTGAGGACCTGATTAGCAGGTATAGGTCAGCAATAGAGATAATTAGGAAGAAGGGTGGGAAACCTGTCATATGTGGCATTTTGCCAAGGAGAGGAGTTGGAAATGAATGGTTGTCCAGAGCAATTGGTGTCAATTGCTGGCTGGACAAATACTGTAAGGAAAATGCGGTAACATTCATTGACAACTGGGACCTCTTCTATGGCAGAAATGACATGTATGCCAGGGATGGGGTTCACTTGTCTAGGTGTGGGGTGGGAGCACTGGCCAACGCAGTGGAGGGAGCTGTTAGGTCTTTAAACTAGGAATAGTTAGTGGTATGGGTTTTGGCGGGAAAACTGTGAAGTCGCAGGGTAGTAACATGAGTACTAGGAGAACTAGTAATAGGCAAAATGAGGAGGATATTGGAAAGCCAGTGGCACTAATTGACAATGACAGTAATAGGTTTAGTGGAATAACAGAAAGGAGCAGGAAGGGTAAAGAGATAGGAGGGTCATTAAATATTTATTACACAAATAGTCGCAGTGCTAGGAATAAGATGGACGAGTTGAGACTAGTTGCTAGTGCAGGTAACATAGATGTATTTGCCATTACTGAGACGTGGTTTAATTCAAAAAGTCGGGACATGCCTGCAGAATGTCACATTCAGGGTTTTAAATTGTTCCAAGTAGATAGAAGTATCGGGAAGGGGGGTGGGGTGGCATTGTATGTCCGAGATCGCTTGAACTGTTGCATAAAAACGGGTATTAAGTCTGAAGTAACACATACAGAGTCTGTTTGGATAGAATTTTCAGAGGGACATGAAAAATTAATTTTAGGTGTGATATACCGTCCCCCAAATTTAGATAGGGACCAGGGGAGACTACTATGGGAGGAAATTGTTAGGGCCACAAGGCACGATAATGTAGTAATTCTAGGAGACTTTAACTTTAGTCATATTGATTGGAATTTCTTGACTGGGAATTTAGAATCATACGATTTCTTAGAAGTAGTTCAGGATTGTTTTTTGAAGCAGTTTGTGACAGAACCTACAAGGGGTAATAACCTGCTTGACTTAGTTCTGGCAAACAATGAATCCCTTGTTAATAATTTAGAAGTTTCAGAGGAACTGGGTGCTAGCGACCACAAATCAATTACATGTAGAATTGAATGGAAGTATGATAGTAGGGATAACTCAGTAACAGTCCCAGATTTTCGCTTAGCAGATTACGATGGGCTTAGAGAACACTTATCATCTGTTGACTGGGGTAACGAAGAGAGCTATCAATATGACAGTTTTCTGAACACAATACATGCTGCTCAAAGAACGTTTATCCCTTATAAGGAAATTAGATCAAATAGAAATGACCCAAAATGGATGAATAATAGGCTGAAATATCTACTAGGGCATAAGAAAGGAATTTATAGGCGTATCAAAAGAGGCGAGGGTCATCTTATGAATCAGTATATTGACATTAAGAGGGACATTAAAAAGGGGATAAGAAAAGCTAAAAGGGACTATGAAATTAAAGTTGCTAGGGATTCTAAAACTAACCCAAAAAGTTTTTTCCAGGTCTATAGAACAAAAGTCAGAGATAAGATAGGTCCCCTTAAAAATAACTATGGGCATCTTACTGACAAAGAGAATGAAATGTGCTCGATTTTAAATAATTATTTTCTCTCGGTTTTTACACAGGAAGACACTAATAATATTCCGGTAATTAATTTTTATAGTGGATCAGAAGAAGATAAATTATGTAACATCACAGTCACTAGTGAAATGGTTGTGAAGCAGATAGACAGACTGAAGCAAAATAAGTCACCGGGTCCTGATGAGGTTTTTTCAAGGGTTCTAAAGGAATGCAAAATGGAAGTCTGTGAACCATTAACTAATATTTTTAATTTATCTCTTCAAACAGGTGCAGTGTCTGATATGTGGAAGATGGCTAATGTAATTCCTATTTTTAAAACAGGGGACAAGTCGTTACCGTCAAATTACCGCCCAATAAGCCTGACCTCAATTGTAGGCAAATTACTAGAGTCAATTATAGCTGAGATTATAAGAAGCCATCTCGATAAGCATAGCTTGATTAATGATACTCAGCATGGATTCACAAGAGGCCGGTCTTGTCTAACTAATTTATTAACTTTCTTCAGTAAAGCTTTTGAGGCTGTTGACCACGATAAAGAATTTGATATTATTTACTTAGATTTTAGTAAGGCATTTGATAGAGTTCCGCACCAAAGACTGTTGAAGAAAGTAGCAGCTCATGGCATTGGGGGAAGGGTGCTCTCGTGGATCGAATCATGGCTCACAGACAGGAAGCAAAGAGTGTCCATAAATGGGGTTAAATCCGAGTGGGGATCAGTAACAAGTGGCGTTCCACAGGGATCAGTCTTGGGCCCGTTGTTGTTTATAATATATATCAATGATCTTGATGAAGGAATTACTAGTGATATGAGCAAATTCGCCGATGACACGAAGATAGGTAGGATAATTGATTCAAACGTAGATGTTAGGGAACTTCAGGAGGATTTAGACAAACTCTACTCTTGGTCAGAAAAGTGGCAGATGCAGTTCAATGTAGATAAATGCAAGGTTCTGAAGCTCGGGAGTGTCCATAACCCTAGCACTTATAAGTTAAATAATGTAGAACTTAACCATACAGATTGCGAAAAGGACTTGGGGGTTATGGTAAGCAGCAACCTTAAACCAAGACAGCAATGCCTAAGCGTACGTAATAAGGCAAATAGATTACTGGGATTTATATCAAGAAGTGTAAGCAACAGAAGTCCAGAGGTCATACTGCAGCTTTATACATCATTAGTAAGGCCTCACCTAGATTATGCAGCTCAATTCTGGTCTCCATATTACAGAATGGACATAAATTCGTTAGAAAACATTCAGCGTAGGATGACTAAATTAATACATAGCATTAGAAATCTTCCTTATGAAGAAAGATTGAAGACTATTAAATTACATTCACTTGTTAGACGAAGAATGAGGGGAGACCTGATCGAAGTGTATAAGTGGAAGATAGGTATTAATAAAGGGGATATTAACAAGGTCTTGAGGATATCTCTCCAAGAGAGAACCCGCAGTAATGGATTTAAATTAGATAAGTTTAGATTTAGAAAGGACATAGGAAAGTATTGGTTTGGAAATAGGGTAGTTGATGAGTGGAACAGTCTACCTAGTTGGGTTATTGAGGCTAGGACTTTGGGTAGTTTCAAATTTAGGTTGGATAAGTACATGAGTGGGAGGGGTTGGATTTGAGTGGGACTTGCACATCGGAGCTTGTTTCTTGGGTGGCATTGAAAGTTGGGTTGGTCAAATGTTTGTTAGTGGGATGAATTGTAAAGGACCTGCCTAGTATGGGCCAACAGGCCTGCTGCAGTGTTCCTCCTTTCTTATGTTCTTATGTTCTTATAAGGAAATTAGATCAAATAGAAATGACCCAAAATGGATGAATAATAGGCTGAAATATCTAATAGGGCATAAGAAAGGAATTTATAGGCGTATCAAAAGAGGCGAGGGTCATCTTATGAATCAGTATATTGACATTAAGAGGGACATTAAAAAGGGGATAAGAAAAGCTAAAAGGGACTATGAAATTAAAGTTGCTAGGGATTCTAAAACTAACCCAAAAAGTTTTTTTCCAGGTCTATAGAACAAAAGTCAGAGATAAGATAGGTCCCCTTAAAAATAACTATGGGCATCTTACTGACAAAGAGAATGAAATGTGCTCGATTTTAAATAATTATTTTCTCTCGGTTTTTACACAGGAAGACACTAATAATATTCCGGTAATTAATTTTTATAGTGGATCAGAAGAAGATAAATTATGTAACATCACAGTCACTAGTGAAATGGTTGTGAAGCAGATAGACAGACTGAAGCAAAATAAGTCACCGGGTTCTGATGAGGTTTTTTCAAGGGTTCTAAAGGAATGCAAAATGGAAGTCTGTGAACCATTAACTAATATTTTTAATTTATCTCTTCAAACAGGTGCAGTGTCTGATATGATCCACGAGCCTCATATAAAAAAAATGTATTTTTATTTGAATATTTAGTCATGACGTACAGTATGTTAAAAAAAATAAAAATATGGTTGGGTAATATTTATTATTTATGGTTTAGTTAGATTTAACTATGTAGGTAATATTGTTCAGAACTTGGATCACTTGTGAGACAATGAGACTTTCAATAACCATACAACCAGTTTCATAACAAATGTAATTATTCATAGGGTTAGATATTATAGTTAATCAATTAATAAACGAACTCGCATTGCTGTTCTCAGCAACCACAGTAAATATTTGCTGTAGAAACATTAGTCAACCAGGCATCATTCACATAGGTTTCAGTGACCATTTTACCACATACTGCACTAGAAAAAATCATTAGAAAACGGATAGGTAAGCATAAGACATTAAGAATGAGATTAACTAGATAAATAAAAATATTTACATATAATTAAGCTGTATAACTTTGACTGGACTGCAACAACAAATTGTATAGTTGTAAATAATGCCTGGAAAATATTTAGAAATATATTCACTACTATATTTCATAATATTGCACCTACACAAGAGATCAGGGAAAAAACACAAACGATCCCTGAATAACGGATTAAATATTAGACAATATCAGATTCAGAAACCAATTATTAAAAAAGTTTAATGCAATAAGGCAGTATGTTGCAGCCCTATCATGAATAACAAAGGGGGAAGGAACAAGGTTCAGATGCTTATAAAAGGAAGCTAGGATAATCTCTGGCAACAATTAAAATCAACAAGGAATTATAGCCATAAATCTGTAGATCGTTCTAACGTAATAATACTGATAACTAGGTATGCTACGAAGCGTTTACAGGTTGCAAATTGCTTTAATTCGTGCTTTACAATTGCTAGATGTTGAAAATGGGTAAGACACATGTTCAACTATTGCACATGTCCATTCCTCATCATCATAGACTTATTGATTTAAGTATTTGGTGCAGAATTAAGAAGTCATTCCAAAGAATCAATCACCTATAACTCATGAATTTATACAAAAATAACGAAGTTAAAACAAATCCTAAAAGCTGGAATGTTCGAATTGACAGTACTTATAGCTCACATATTAAATTTATCACCAGCAGTACTATGCCGATGGAGTTCAGTGTGGCTGTTACATCGTTTTCTGGACAACAGTAGGTCGGATGTCAGTAATAATTTTAAAGAAAGCAATGCATTATCAAGAAGTTAAGTATTAATGACAATAACGTTTCCCATTGTTATCAGTCAGGTATCAGGAGATCTTACTCAACGGGTACCTCCTTAATCAATCTGATGGATTATAGAAAAAGTCAGATGTTAAAAGGGAATTTCAAAGTAATGGTGACTTAAACTTACGAACGGCATTTGATTCAGTGAATCAAATACGAAACTTCAAGATTTTCTTTAACAACAGGAAATAACAAGGCATTTCATAAAATATCCATTAGTGTTAAGTGCAAACTTTTGTTGAATGCAAATGGCAGTGCTCTCCTAGACTCAGGTATAGACCCAGAGTATATTGCGAATGAAGTATCATAACACTAGAGACTTGCAATATATACATACTGTAGCCGGACCTAACATACATCTGGGCCCAGCGGACTACTACTCGCTGCCGGAGGTGGGGGGGGGGACATTTTAATTCGCTTTCTCAGCCGAGATGATCAACCCAAGGTCCTTACACAAATCTTGGACATGGTTAAGGATGTTTTGGGTATTAAAGAATTCAGTGGTATGAATAGTTATATAATCAGTAAGGCTAATCATATAATGATTGAGCTGGCAGGACATATCATTTACTAAAGCATTGATTAGAATATTGAATATGGTAGGACTGAGGATACCTGTCTGCGGAGTAACTAATTCAGTCCATAGTTGCACTTCCTTACCCCTTGAGCAACACAGAAGACCTGCTGGACAGTTAGTCTTCGAATATAGAAGCCATCCTCCTATATCCTTTCTGGCATGTTCACTAATGATTACGTGTTGGTTAATGCTAACAGTGTGAAATGATTTACATCCTTTTGTGTGACATTCAGTAGGCATGTCACTAATTTTCAGGTTGAACTTGTTCTAAGGTATTGCAAAAATATCAGTGTTTCTTGTACATGCAATTAGTCTTAAATTGTGTATTTTATTTCTTGCACTTTGGTAATTTATACAAGCTGAGGTAGCTATCGTACCAGCCCTTCTACAGCGATTTTCTAAATTTTCTTGGCAATTGTTTCTCCTTTCGTTCCTAGTACTACATTTCCTTCGTTTCACATACATACACACACACACACACATACACACACACACACACGCTTATACAACAGGCCTAGTGTCTAATCGACATGTGCCTAGGACAAAATGGTAACTAACACACATTTTTTTATTCACTGGCTTCAGAGGGCCGAAGGGGGGACACATGAAGAAAGACGAGAGGGAGAGAAAATTTGATTGAAAATTTCATCAAACTGGATTGGAGAACATGACTGAGTTAATAATTTTTTAGAGAATTAGTGGATACTAGGGGGAAAATGTCGATCAGTCAACCTTGTTTTCAGGATAGAAACCAGGGCTAAAGGAAACAAAAATATATAAACGGGCGCTCCACGACATTGACAGAACGCGAACAGGACGGCAGAAATTGAGAGGATTCAAAGACACAACGGTCAAGAAAAAGAGACAAGTCTACTGACAAACAAGGGCACCCAGAGTCGGGAGAACCAGCTAACACACCCACCCAAACACCCACAAACAGAACACCGCAACCAAACAAATTTACCCAAAACAAACCACACTCCGCACTCACAAATCCTTCCCCCGTATCACAAACTCCACCTTCACAGAAGTCTCCCATAATGTCATGCCAGGTCTTCCACTTCCCCAGCTCCCACAAACACAATTTTCAAAAAGAAACTGAACGTATGGTACACCAACGCAGATGGAATAATGAATAGTGTGAGGAGTGGCACGAAAGAATCACGGAGGTACTGTATACTCCACAGATATCACAGAACTCAAGGGAATGATAACAGACACGATCTTTCCAACTGTGGAGAAATTTTCTCCAAGAGGCGGGTATTAGCTCCCTTCAGCCCTCTCAGAAGGGGCAAGCATCTTGTTTACTGCTACAGCAAGTAATTGATCCCAGATGCAGTACGAGTATGCGACGTGGTCAAGCGACCGACACTCCTTGCAGTGCAGTGTTGCAAAGTGTAGTTTAATAAAAGACAGTCCATCTCTTACCTTAGCAGGACAATTAAGGAAAATCCTGCTCCCACTTTATTACTATGGTAAAGATAGTGAACATTGTTGTCTATGCTTAAGACAGCAAGATCAAGCATTCTGCTTTGCTTCATGGAGGAAGTAGCAAGGAAGCGAAAAGTACTAGGTCAGCTTTTCCTTTATGTGCTAGGGGCAGTGACGGTGGATGAGGCTGTGGCGTCTTCAGATTACTTTTGACTCTATTGAGAGTCACACTGATGCCAGGATAACCAACAAAGAACACTGATCCGTGCGTTAGTGTGAACAAAGTGTCTCACAAAACACAATAAACGCTTACGGAGAAGTGTGATCAGCTTCTTTAGTGATAAGATTGTGAACAATAAAGACAAATCTTGTGGAACATAGTGTACCAGTGTGCGTATTCCTAGACTATGGAAGACGTGGACATCCAAGGACACATCAGATTCTATCAAGTCACCAATACCTGTCGAAGGTGTGAAGAACACCATAGCTCACGCTACAAGAGCAAGGTGGGTTATAGATTTCTTGTAGTACGGGGGACTGCGATGTTCTTGAGTCGCAAGGAGTTTGTAATCAACCTATAGTCGGCAGTGAGGTGTGGACTTTTGAGTCCACACAAGTACGTAAGTCAGTCATCAGTGAATGAAATATGCTGACCCCCTAGGGGTAATTTATTGTTTACATAATATAATTCATTTTCAGCCCATTGAAAAATGATCAAGACAGCTACTCAAGACCTCGTCTGCAGGGGCGGCTGTGCAGGCGATGAGCTGTCTTTCTAAGCTAAGTTTTCCCTATATTTAAACTATAAACTTAACTGGTAAACTATTTCTCAACATTTTGAGAGGTTTGCTACAGGTGAACTATTCATCACTTAACATTAATTTGATTTTCTCACTTGCCACCACTGCTGCTTGTCTTTTCTGAACAGCTTTAGTCTGTGTGGTTTCTGGAGAATCACTAATTTTGTTTTCAACACTGTGTAATTCTAACAGCACTAGTTTATTTATTGTCCGCTTATTCACTGCACCTTTGCTTGAAACATCAACTGTCCTGATGATTCCATTTGCATCAGGATATATGGTCACAATTTTTCCAAGTGGCCATTGGGACCTCGGACCATCATTGTCAATAATCACTATGTCACCAGGTCTTAAGGACTTATGATTTTCAGGAACACCAGCTCCATAGAAGTGTTCTCTCAATGAGGTGAGATAGTCTTCTCGCCAAATTTTCTCCCAACGTTCAATTACTTTATTAAGGAGTTTGAATTTACGTCTGAATTGCTCAGGTTCGAAATAAGTAGGATCCTCTATGATTTCTTTATCATTCATGGTAGGAACAGGTTCGAACCTTCTGCCATTGAGTAAATGAGATGGTCTTAACACTTCTAAATTGTCCAGATCATTGGTAACATAAGTTAGAGGTCTGTTGTTGACTCTGTTTTCTATTTCAGTCACAACTGTACGGAATTCTTCTAAGTCGATTCTTTGACGATGAAGAGTCTTCCTTAAACAACGTTTTACAATGCCGATCATTCTTTCATAAAATCCACCGTGCCTTGGAGATTTAGGAGGAATGTATCTCCAATGACAACTGCGTTGATTCAGCATCTGTTGTACTTCTGGTTGATCAAAGATCTTGCTTATATAAGCAGCACCAGCAACAAAGTTTGTTGCATTATCTGAAATCATCAGTCTGGGACATGCTCTTCTGGCTGCAAACCTTCTCAATAATTTGATAAAGGTTTCAGCAGACATATCAGTGGCTACTTCTAGATGTACTGCTCTAGTCGTAGCACAAGTGAACAAACAGATGTACACCTTGATGGGAACTTTGTCAACTGTTTTGGTTAAAATTATTGGTCCTGTGTAATCTACACCTGTCACCTCAAATGGAGTGATATGACACTCTTTCAGAGGGATATGGAGGTGGACCTGGATACTGACATACTCGCATATCGTAGTGACGACAAGTAATACAGTCCTTTATTTGTTTTTTCACACTTTGTTGACCTTGAGGTATCCAGTAGGATTGTCGTATATGACAAAGTGTGTCAGCTACCCCACCATGTAACACGTTACTGTGGGCGTTTTGAACAATCAGTTTTGTTAGCCAATGATTCTTGGGGATCAATATTGGATGTATGGCTTCTTTAGGTAGTGAAGAATTGTGAATTCTTCCTCGACATCTTATAATCCTTTCTGAGTCGAGATAAAGTCCTAAAGAATTAATCATAACAGGTTTCTTTGGGAATTTATTTTGTGTTTCCAGAAATTTATATTCTCTCTTCTGTACATAGACCAACTTACTCTTATTATTTCCTAACCACTGGAGAACTGCTTCATTATCACTCCAGATCACGGTTTTCTCAATAGTGAGATGATCAAGTACTTTGTTGAGATAGACAGCTAGTTTTGTACCTACATAGAGTGCTGTCAGTTCCAATTGTGGTACTGTTCTGACCTTCAAGGGTGCTACCCTGGCCTTTGAAGTAATTAGTGTACTTCCTTCAGCATTACTCATGTAAGCTACAGCGCCATAACCTCTGGTTGAAGCATCACAGAACACATGTAATGTGTACTTGTTTCCCTCTTGACCTATTTGTCTGGGAAATTTAATTTGATGAAGTTGTTTAAACTCCTTGGATATTTCATCCCATGCTTGACTGATTTCTAGAGGCAAGTTCTCATCCCACTCAATTTTGAGCTTCCATGAATCTTGCATAAACATTTTACCTTTTATGGTAATTGGTGAGACGAGTCCTAGAGGATCAAAACATTGTGATACCTCTGACAGTAAACTACGTTTAGTGAGTGTACTGCATGATTTATTGTTTATCCTTTTGTGACTGAAATTATCTTCCTGTGTGTTCCAATTAAGTCCCAGCATATTGTTGCAATCAGGAATTTCAGTTTCAGGGAAATCTTCTTTGATAAGTTCCCTTAATTACTTTGAATTTGCATTCCACATCTTTAGAGGCATATTTGCTTCTTTCATCTCCTTGTTAGCTTCTCTGTATAAGGATTTCAAATCCTCCTCTTTATTCACAGTACCTTGAAGATTGTCCACATAGAAACTTTTCTTTAAGATTTCTTTGAAGGGACTTTCAGATTTCTTCAAATGTGTATTTAGAGTAGCTTCTAGTAAGAATGGAGAGAATGTTGCACCAAATAATACTGATTTGAAACGATAAGTTTTCACAGGACTTTGAGGATCATGTGGATTTTCAGGCCACAAGAATCGAGTATAATCTCTATCTATTTCTTGTAGTCCTACTCTTAAGAAAGCTTTGGAAATATCAGCCGTGTAGGCATATGGGTTTGTGCGAAATTTCATAAGCATGTCTCCAAGCTTCTCAGTTAGTGAGGGTCCGGTCATCAGACAGTCATTAAGACTTGCTACATCTTTATTTGCACGTGCGCTGCAATTATATGCAACACGTAGTGGAGTGGTTTCAGAATCTTTTCTGACTCCATGGTGCGGGAGATAATGAGCTTCTGTCTTAAACTTGTCTTCGACTACTTCCTCAATGAATTTATTGTCCAACTGTTCTTGTATGATATTGTCATAGACAGTCAGTAGCTCTGGATTCTTCCTGAGCTCATGTATTTGTGCTTTCAAATGTCCGAAAGCCATGCGATAATTGCTAGGCAGATGTGGTGGATTTAATTTCCATGGTAACCTAACCCAATACTGTCCATCTTTATATTTGACAGTGTCCAAATATTGGTTATAAGTCTGAGACTCTTGTGGGCTTGGTTTATTTACATCAATACCTATCGCGTCTAAATCCCACAACTTATCAACTGGTTCATTTATTTCTTCCAGTAATGATAATTTTTGCTGTGGTACATGATCAGCGGTTATTCTCGTAACTAGTACATTTTTCACTGAATCAATATCAGCTTCTTTCCCACTTTGAGAGGAAATGGGACCACATTTCATGTGGCCTCCTGCTGTTTTCAGCAAGTGAACATCATGTTTACTTACTATATTTTGCACAAAACAGTGATAATAATAGCTTCCAATGATTAAATCAATTGGACTAATTGTGTCCGCCTGTATGTCAGGACAGGCTAACTTGACCTTAGCTGCTTTCAGTGCTGCAACTGTTTCTTTTAATCCCTGGATCTGCCCAGACTTAGGCAAATCATCTACTACCACAGTTTCTACTCTCTTTTTCCTGTTTCCTAGACAAACAGTGATTCTGGCTAGGTCATATGTCTGTTTACCAGAATTGTGGAAAAAAACAGCTATATCTAACTGTACTTTGGCATGGGGTTGTTTATTCAGTTTCTGTAACACTGTTCTTCTTATGAAGGACCTTTTTGAGCCTTGATCAAATAATGTTAGCACACTGGCTTTGTGTAATTTATTAGATAACTCAACTCGAGCTATCGGGAGAGCTGTTGCTTTAAACTTATCTCTCACATTTAATGCTGCTGCTTGTTGACTTTCTGATTCTGTGGAAGTTTTATGTTGTTCAGCAAAAGTATTTGGGCATAATGCTGTATGATGCATACCCTTGCATTTAAAGCACTTCTTCAGTGAGCATTTTCCTCCCTTGTGTTCACCTAAACACTTGATGCACCTTTTCAGCTGATGAACACGTTGTTTACGTTCCTCCATTGATGTGTATTGAATACAATACAGTGCCCAATGTGTTCCATCACAAAGTACACATTTTGGAGTACGTTTATGTGTGACAGTCTGTTTACTGTCTGTTGTATTCACAGCTTGATAAATGCCTATATGGGATTTCCCATTATGTGGTTTAGTGGGAGTAGGTATACTCTTTTTATACTGAGTTGAAGGTTTGTTATCCACGGGATTTGTTGCTTGCATGCATGAAACTATTGTTTGTAAACCATTGCTAATTTCTTCACAAGTGAAATAGCGTTTATTGAACTTAATATTTAATCGCTCAATAGTTTGTGGTGACAACTTATCCTGTACAATACCACTGATAAACCAATCACATTGCCTTAGGTCATATTTAGCACCTAGAGATCTGAGACTGTCTCTTTCGATTCAATCAAGCCCCTCCACATGTCAAAAAGCATCTGTATAAAATGATAATAAGACCTATACTCGAATACCCATGTGTCCCAATGTCATTAACAACAAAGACCAACATGCTACGGTTACAACGAGTCCAGAATAGAGCTCTCCGCTTCATTACGGGCACCAGGAGGAGAGACAGAGTTAAAATGGCAGATTTACACGTACAACAAGATATTACTGCCTTAAATGTACGCCTTGACACCCTGAAAAAGAAACAACTCTATACAGTGCAAGAACTATACATGCCAGATAGAGAACATCCTATATAAGTTGTAAATACCACGGATTATATCATCAATACTCCTCCTCACAGGACTCAAAGAATGACTCTTCCACCGAGGGTCTGTCGTTTTATCCATAAAGATGATTACCATCGACCCATGATATTGAGCAACCTCCCTGATGAAGAAGATTGGGTAACACCAGAACCCTTCTATGTTTACTGAGACAATCATCGCCCCAATTAGGGAGACATCTTATATAACAATCTACTGTAAAAATTATGCTATATTTACTATGGCGGGACACCACCTGTAAGAAGCCATTGTCAAGTAATTCTTTATAAACTGGCCAGGAAATTATTGCCTTCATTGTCGTTTAAATATCCGTTGTGCAATCGGAAAAAAAGGCAATTGCAACTTGTATATTTACTACCAATTCAGAGTCATGTACTTACATATCTGTTATATCTATGTGACTCTGATGGGTTAGTATTATACCCCTTCAAGAATATCTTGTTATCTCACATACACTTTTTAAATTACACCAAAGTGGTTGGGCCACTTACCTTTTATATCCTACCTCTCTCCCCCCTCCCACCCTTTTCCAATATTTCTATCCTTACCCATCCTTCTTCCTTACCCATCTTACCAAAGCTCTGGTCATAAGAAGAAGAAGAAGAAGATCTGAGACTATTGTCTAATGTGATCCTAAATGCCTGTAAGTCTGAAAAACAATGTTTGGGGGGCTTCAAACTTGATATTAAGACTGCATGTCTAACCCTGGCCATGTCAGCATCAAAGTAATTGTCTGCTAAGACACGTAAGGCTATCTGATAATTGCCTTTAACTTAATCAGTTCATAGGGTTCTCCCTTCACAAGACATTTAAGATAATTGAACTTAGCAATCTCATCTATGTCAGTTCGTGAATGTACTATGGATTGAAAACCACTAATGAATTCTTCGTAATTATGACCTTGGAAAATAGGTAATGACAAGGTAGGTAAACTTGGTAATGGGACACTTGTTGTTGTTACAGGTGTAACAGGTGTTTGACCACTAGTTACAGTAGGTCTCTGTGAGAGAGTTTTACGGCAGATAGCCTGTACTCCTGTCCACCTTAATTGTTGATTACTAAAAGTATCCAAAACATTTTTAATTTCATCCTCAGATGGATCTGATTCAAGAAATTCCTTTTCATAATTGGCATAGTCTGAATTAATTATTTCCAGACGTTGTGTAAGTAATTCAAATTTTACCTCAAGATTATCAAAATCTATGTTTGTATCTTGAGTTAACCCTATACAGACTGAAATTAGGTTTTCTAATTGTGTAATCTGAGTCTGTAAAAACTGAGACTGAGTTTTCAAACAAGCCATTTTAATGGTATACTGAAAATTCTAGCACCACACTTAGAGTGTTTAAAAAACACTGTACTGCTATAAACAGCTGAGTTTTTGTTATGCTTAAGTCAGCAATAATCGAGTCAGACACTACTGACCTAAAGCTTAACCTCAGGGTCAATGACCATGAAGGGTACACAGTACATATGACTGGTGTTTATGGCTTGAGTTTGCTGTGTCAGCCTGACAACGATGATTAATCGTAAATAACGATGTTATACACTTCATTCACTATACACTATAAATGTCACTGTATAACCGTAAATCACACGTGAATATTTCTTACACATATGTAAATGTCACTGGTAATATATTTGAAAGCTTACACTTTATATATATATAGTTCACTTTAATATAACAGGTGTATCTATCTGGAGTTTATCTGGAGAGAGTTAAACTCCAGATAGATACACCTGTTATATTAAAGTGAACTATATATATATAAAGTGTAAGCTTTCAAATATATTACCAGTGACATTTACATATGTGTTTCTTAATTTCTGTCTATAAACATTATAAACACTATGTGTATATACACTCACACAAACTGAACATCAGTTGGGTTGCTGCTGTAGTCAGTGTTTCTGAGAGCTGGAGCTCTCAGAAATGCTGATGCTGAGTCACCCAGCTCCCGTTTTCTTTGGGTGAACGCTGGGTGAGCGCCCGTTTTCTTTTGGCTGCCGATTCTCTGTGATTGAGTCTGGAGGGACTCACTTATACTGATTATATTGTAAAGCACTAGTTTTACAGCTTTTTTTTTCGAAGGACTCTGGCGCGTAGGTTATTTGTACACTGTAGTACAACATATCTGGACCACAGTGTGGCCTTTATCCGGTTCGAGCACGACCAAAATGTTGAGAAATGGTTTACCAGCTAAGTTTATAGTTTAAATATAGGGAAAACTTAGCTTAGAAAGACAGCTTATCGCCTGCACAGCCGCCCCTGCAGACGAGGTCTTGAGTAGCGGTCTTGATCATTTTTCAATTGGCTGAAATGAATTATATTATGTAAACAATAAATTACCCCTAGGGGTGTTATGTAAGCATATTTCATTCACTGATGGCTGACTTACATACTTGTGTGGACTCAAAAGTCCACACCTCACTGCCGACTATAGGTTGATTACAAACTCCTTGCGACTCAAGAACTGCACAGTCCCCCGAACTACAAGAATTTTAATGTTCAATCTATAGCCCACCTTGCTCTTGTAGTGTAAGCTATGGTGTTCTTCACACCCTCGACAGGTATCGGTGACTTTATAGAAGCTGAAGTGTCCTTGGATGTCCATGTCTTCCATAGTCTAGGGATACGCACACTGGTACACTATGTTCCACAAGATTTGTCTTTATTGTTCACAATCTTATCACTAAAGAAGCGGATCACACTTCTCTGTAAGCATTTATTGTGTTTTGTGAGACACTTTGTTCACACTAATGCACGGATCAGTGTTCTTTGTTGGTTATCCTGGCATCAGTGTGACTCTCAGTAGAGTCAAAAGTAATCTGAAGACGTCACTCACAGTGTCCTACACCGTCACTACCCCTAGCACATAAAGGAAAAGCTGACCTAGTACTTTTGCTTTCTTGCCACTTCCTCCATGAAGCAAAGCAGAATGCTTGATCTTGCTGTCTTAAGCATAGACAACAATGCACACTATCTTACCATAGTAATAAAGTGGGAGCAGGATTTTCCTTAATTGTCCTGCTAAGGAAAGAGATCTACTGTCTTTTATTAAACTACACTTTACAATACTGGACTGCAAGGAGTGTTGGTCGCTTGACCACGTCGCATACTCGTACTGCATCTGGGATCAATTACTTGCTGTAGCAGTAAACAAGATGCTTACCCCTTCTGAGAGGGCTGGGCCCCTCAGGGCTGAAAGGGGCTGAAAGGGGCTGAAGGGGGCTAATACCCCCCTCCTGGAGAAAATTTCTCCACACCAACCATACATATGATCGTGAGGAAAGAAAGGGGGAACATAGGTGGAAGGAAGAGGAGTTGCCCTGCTCATCAAAAAAAAAACAGTGGAATTTTGAAGTACTGGAAGGAGTGAACAGAAGGGAAGCAAGGGACTACACAGTAGGATCACTTTATACTGGGGGTCCCAAGGAGATGATTGCAGCGATGAACAACCCGCCACTGAACAGCAGGAGGACAAGACTAGAGTACGATGAGAACAGAGCAATGGTTGGTACATAAGCTGAGGATGTCGGCAGGGCCCACATTAGCAGGGCAAAGTTACTAGTCGTGGGCGACTTCAGTCACACGAGGGACCAGAAACATGGAGAGCTAGGATGATGGAAGTGGTACTGAAAAACCTCATGTTTCATCATGTTAGGGGCACTACCAGAGAGAGAGAGGGGGGAGAGGATGAACCAGCAGAGCTGGACCTCATATTCACCATGAAATAGCTCAGACATTGGGGACATCACATTAGAAAGGCCCTTCAGATCTAGTGATCACTTGGTCCTAAGCTTCAATAACTTTGTAGAGCTAAAAGTGGAGAGAGGAGGAGCACGAAAAGGATGTGAGAAGCCAAACTACAAAAGAGAGGACGACACAGGTATGAGGAATTTCCTTCATGAGGTACAGTGGGAAAGAGATCTGGTGGTAAAACAGTAAATGAAATAATGGAATATGTAACCACAAACTGCAAAGAGGAGGAGAAGTGATTCGTACCCAAGGGCAACAGTATCTGTAGGAAAACCAGAACAAGCCCTGGTTTATCCAGAGGTGTTGAGAGGCCAAAACTGTATGCACTAGAGAATGAAAGAAGTGTAGAAGACAAAGGACCCAGGTAAATAAGAAGATTAGCTGAAGATCCTGAAATGAATATGGACAGATAAGGCCCAGCGGCAATACGAGAATGACTGGGCATCGAAAGACAAATCCGACCCAAAGCTGTTGTACAGCTACTTCAGGAGAAAAGCAACTGTCAAGGACTAGGTAATCAGGCTGAGGAAGGAAGGCAGGAAGGGAGATCACAAGAAACAACAAAGAAGTATGTGAAGAACTAAACACGAGATTTCAGGAAGTATTTTCAGTGGAGACAGAATGAGCTCCAGCAAACCGGAACGGCAGGGTACACTAACAAGTGTTGGACACACTACACACAAACGAGATGGAGGTGAAAAGGCTGCTAAGTGAACTAGACATTTCATAGGCGGTGCGACCGAATATCTCTCCGTGAGTCCTGAAAGAGGGAGCAGAGGCACTGTGTGCCACAAACAATAATCTTCAGCACATCTATCGAAACAGGACAACTACCTGAGGTGTGGAAGGCAGCAAATGTAGTCCCAGTTTTTAAGAAAGGAGATAGGAAAGTAGCATTAAACTACAGACCAGTGTCACTTACATGTATAATACGCAAAATATTGGAGATGCTTTCAGAAAATGACTGGCAGAGCACATAGAAAGGAACGAACTTATTCACAATAGCCAGCTCGATTTCAAGGAGACAGAATCCTGTGTCACAAACCTACCATAGCTTAATTGCAAAGTGACAGAAATAAGGCAGGAGAGAGAGAGGGATGTGGATAGACTGCATTTTCATGGATTGCAAGAAGTCTTTCGAAACAGTTCTGGACAAGACATTGGTGCAGAAGCTAGAGAAGCAGTCTGGAATAACAGGAAAGGCCCTGCAATAGATCAGAGAATACCTTACAGGAAGGAAAGAACGAGTGATGGTAATTGACGAGGTGTCAGGGTGGGCGCCTGTGAAGATTAGGGTTCCACAAGAGTCAGTCCTAAGGCCGGTACTGTTCTTGTATATGTGAATGACATGACGGAAGGGATAAATTTAGAGATGTCCAGGATTGCAGACAACTTGGTGGTATTGCGGATTATTCAAATGAATGAGGATCAGGTAGAACTATAAAGGGATCTGAACAGGCTGCAAGCCTGGTCCCACAATTAGCTCCTAGAGTTTAACCCCACCAAATGCAAAGTCATGAAAATTTAGGAGAGTCAAAGAAGATCGCAGACAGAGTACAGGCTAGGGGGCCAGAAACTGCACACCTCACTCAAGGAAAAGGGTCTTGGTGTGAATATAATAACTAGCACATCTGAGACGCACATCAACTAAATAACTGCTGCAGTACATGGACGCCTGGCAAATCTAAGAATAGCGTTTCGACTCCTTAGTAAGGAATCGTTTAATACTCTGTACATCGTGTATGTCAGGCCGATATTGGAGTATACAGTGCCAGTATGGAACCCACACCTGGTCAAGCACGTCAAGAAATTAAAGAAAGTGCAAAAGTTTGCACGAAGACTAGTCCCGGAGCTAAGGGTGATAGTTAAGGTCAAGAACGAATGTATTTTGGCTTTGCACACAACCATACACAGACTGCATGAATGAAATTTACTTCATTCCAGACCTTCAACTTTATAAAGCAAAACCAATGCACATGTAGGCTAGTAAAACCTGGCCCACATTCTCCTAGTTACCTGCCAACACGTTCCCTAACCCATGAAGCAGTTCATATCAGGTGACCCAGGTTCACCTCAGTCATCACCTGACCGGATGACCTGTGTAAATGGAGAAGCTTGCATGTTTTCTGTATTATTTGATTTTGCTTACCTAGAATGTAACGTCGTTGTAATTGAGACTTATTATATTTTAAGACCCTGTCTGATATATTCTAGTAAACCTACCGCAAAGCTTCACTACTTTTTAAAGCTCTTTTACTTTAAAATTTAGTGTAAATGAGGTCCACATTATTTTTAGGTAAATCTATGAAGTGTTTGAGATTAATAAATTTTGAAAAATAAATCATAAATTTTATTTTACATACTTCAGCTTTACATGTCACTAGTTGGTTGGTCAAATTGTTAGACTATTGATGACACGAGGGAGAGTAATGCAGCATTTTACCTCTTCAGCACCAGTCGAGAAAACTTTAATTTTAGTCCCTCTCGGTGAACATACAGTATTAATGTTCATACAGCAGAATGTGAGGAAACTGAAGTTAACTTGGGACATGAAAGTGAACTAAATGTTGACTAAAATATAGTTTATAATAGTACCATTACTGAAATTTAATGAAATATCCTACGAGGACAATACAGCAATTGCTGGTGTAATCAGTTTCTTATTTTATGTAAACTTAAAAGAAACTTCTAAATACAGCATATTTTTTTGTTTTTTATTTATTTATTTTTTTGATGTTCAGAATTCTAGAATCTACTCTAAAAAAGAATTGCAGTATCCTGATGATCATGTTTCATCCGTTTTTACGACACCTTTGACTCCCAAACCTTCACCACAAACTTTAAGATGATCCACGTAACGCTTACTATGAAAATGATGCCAAGTGAGAAAGTGCCACAGGCTTTAAAATCTGACATACTAGAGTGAAACCTTTCCAGTGGGCCAGCGCCTGGTGGTGGTGGTGGTGGGGTCCTGCCTTGAATCATTTGCTGGCCATCATATGACTGTTGTTGGACTGTGCCTGAGGTGACCTGCTGACCAACTCGTGATGGTAATGGGATCTTTCCCGAGGTAACCTGCTGGTTAATACTTGATGGTGGATGGAACTTGCTGGGGTTATGCTGCTGGGAAAGATGCAATGATGATGGGGCCCTGCATGAGATGTCTTGCTGGCCAGCGCCTGATTTTGATGAGACTTTTCCAGTCGTGAGCTGCGAGCCATACACCTGAAAAATATATTGAAATCGATTATTTTGAGTGTTTCAAACTCACGAGGAAATAAATTTTTGGATCACTGTTAAATAAAATAGAAAAACAGGACCATTACATCGCATCACATTGCCTATTCAGCATGCATAAGCAAAGAAGAGGAATCGCCTAACTTAAACTGCAATTATGTTGCTAGAATTACCGACAATATGTTACGTAAAAGGACACATTTTCAAGTAATGCGACATTTTTATTGTGGTAACATTTCGCTCTCCAGGTGCTGTGTCAAGGCTTTACCTTTGTCAAACTGACCTAAACTAATCTGAAAACAATGCATGATAACCAAGTCTTCCATAAGGGATGGAGACAGCTTTACCTCATCCCTTTGGGATGTATTTTTTTTAGTCTCAGTAAACTTACTACAACCCGTCACCCATTGATCTGGCCACGAGTTTGACTTCGGTTGCGCAGATTCCCACGACATCTCCAGAACATCTCCTGGGTGTGATTTATGAAGCTGATGTTTTAGTACCCATCAGATTTATTAAAGTTTACAAACGCAATGAGATTTACTTAAACAATCAGACTCTTTGTAAGATTATCTGATTTACACATTAGTTTACAACTGTCAAAATCAATTCTGTGGTCACAACACATACATGAGAGAACATCACTCCTTCTATTTCTTTGTTAACATATATTTTGTGTTCGTATGCAGTTTATACATGTTTAAAGAAACTTCATGTATCACCTAATTTTTCTGGACAAGGGAGAAAATACACGCCTTTCTCTACGTACTTACAAGATAGTATTGAGCATTTTACTTAAACCTTTAGATACGGAATTTTGAACCAGTTAAGCAAATTTTCTTGAAAAAACAACGAATTGTGAAACAGATTTTTGCTGGTAGCGTTGATAACTCTTCCCCTCCCTGTCAAATTGCGTATTTTCAGTGTAATCCCCGTATTCTATAACCTCATTCTCTTGTGACTTAATGCGCTCAACTGGAACTGCGCAGAGTGTTGCATAAGTTGATAATGCAATTAAATATTAGCATTAAATAGCCGAAGGACATTAGAATAGGAATTTGCAAATCATGCAGAAAGTAATATCCAAATTTCTTCCGTAAAAATAGTAAATTAAGACATAGCCTATACATAATTCATTCTTTTGAAAAATATCAGTGACCTAAAATACACAAGCACCTTGACCTTCAAGTCACTCAGAAGTTGAAGCTCATCAAATGAGACAGTTAGAAATTTATCATATGAAAAAAATATTTTAATTTTTCCAATTTCTTTCAAAGATGCAAACTGGGACGTAGAGTTCATAATCATTCCAAACTTCTCTCTAAGTGGGTTTGACCATCTTTTAAGAACATTAAGTATGTTAATAAAAGAGTAAGTTTTAGGTAAGCTTGGTGTATATAATGTTTTTAAATATGATCTTGAAGGGCACACCGATGTTATAGATATATAAAAGTACATACGTATATATATTTTACCAAGTATAACTAAATAAAGCCAATCACTCTGACTTAGCTCTGATCAGATGAGACGATCTCCACTTATTTCAATTAACCCAAATCGAATAATAAAATACATTATAATGTAAGTCAACATCAAAAGATTGTTTCCTTTGAGGACAAGACATCACTACTAAAAGCTGATCAGAAAACGATCAGAAAAAGCTGATCAGAAAACGATCAGAAAAAGCTGATCAGAAAACGATCAGAAAAAGCTGATCAGAAAACGATCAGAAAAAGCTGATCAGAAAACGGTCAGAAAAAGCTGATTAGAAAACGATCAGAAAAAACTGATTAGAAAACGATCAGAAAAAGCTGACCAGAAAACAGCCTAAACCCTTGAAACGCTGCATCTGTTTCTTATGACGCATCAGCCACTGAAGATTGCTACCGTTCAAAATTGTCCCACTTACATCGGAGGAAAAGTTAAACCCATAGGTATTTAAAAGTAGCATAATAACACCTACGTACTCCATTAAATATTCCATCCTGTTCTAAGGAGGATACATGAGTTCTGAAATTCTGAAGCTGATTAGAGAAGATTTCCTCCAGTTATTACGCGGAATTTTTGTTGAGGGAAATGATCAATTTAACACATTAAAGAGAGCAATCACGTCTGTAAATAATCGCATGAATCTTGCCCGGGATACATTACACAGTTGTTGAAAATTTGAAGCAAATTGAATAAGGATTTACTAATATATAAACGAAAATATATTAAACACAAATATTACTGAGAATGTTCCGAATACAGGAAAATTTCTCCACCTCATAAGCTAAAACTAGTTAGTTTCCACATGATGACATGTAAATGCCTCCTCAGGTTCCCTACAAATATTCATTGCTAATATTTAACTGTAGTATCCACCAACGCCGTACTCTGCGCTATTAAGTAGTGTGCGTTATGGCGCATGGGTCAGGGGTTGTGAAATACTGGGATACCTTTCTCGGATCCTGCTGCTAACCGAAATATTACGTGCTTTATTACCACTAATTATATTATTTGTGGCTGATAATTGTATCAGTTTTCATACTGTCCACGAATAATTAAAATATCGTGAATTTAGCCCACATTTTCGAGATAATCTAATTATTCTAATAAATTGCAGGATATCAGTATTATAATTAAAAGTTATATGCAGTAAATATTGCAAGGTCCTCACATGTGGAAACAAACCATCAGACACACGATATATGACTTAGGGATATATATCCTGGGATATATGACTTAGGGATATATATCCTGGGATATATGACTTAGGGATATATATCCTGGGATATATGACTTAAGGATATATATCCTGGGATATATGACTTAGGGATATATGTCCTGGGATACATGACTTAGGGATATATATCCTGGGAGTTTTTTTTTTAATCCCTGTTTGTGAGATTAAAATATTGTTGACTGGTGGTGAAAACGCTATCAAGCGGCCTTAATGACTCGTGTAGTCAACAGGTTTTCAAACCCAGGAAATGACTCTTCGCCTGTTATTAAACGTGTTGTATTCTGTTGCACTGATCAGAAAATATTTTCTGCATTTCGTTGTGTATATATTAGTCTAGATTATTTCTGTTGGTGTGATTTTCTTATAAACAGCAAGTGGGTATAAAGGCTTTATTTACCTGAGCAGAGCTGTATGACTCTAGTGGGTTTAGCGCTTAATGTTGATTATAATAATGCTCTATTTACCTGTCTATGTCATGATTTAGGTGTTAAGCAAGTATATCTCACAGATATATTCTTCTTGGGAAGCAAGAACTACATATTACGTATAGACGTCGCAAACAGTTTTTATATCCCAGTTTGTAAATATGATTATAACGATGTTAGACTGATGCCAGAATTAGGACTAACAGGTGATGTATTAAAAAAAATACTTGCTACAACGGTAATATATACTTTATTAATTCGAGACTGAAAGAAGATTAATAGGGCCAAAAACAGTGACAACTACCCGTCCCATTCCACCTGACGTTAGTATATAAGCGCCAGCCTCCTTGCCTATGCTCCAGAATCTTCACGACTACGGTGCTCTTCACACCAAGTCCAAGGCTGAGGGACTGATTACCTTATCTTTTGTATATAGTTCTACTGTCTTCAAATTATGTCCTAGAATCTGTATTGATAAAGCTACTGGATGGAGAAACGTCTACATTAAAGATACCCAGACGTTGCACATGTCTTAATTTTCATTTTGTCGGTATTGTATACCATTCTTGTACAACTTGTCGGACACTGCAACATCATAGAATCTTGGTTCAACGGACATCTACATAACCTTCTTCTTGGCTACTATCCCTTTGGATATGACCTACTTCCACTGGGAAATCCCGCCTACCAGTTACTATGCCCTCGTCTGCTACCCGTCCCAGATTATTATTATTGTAATCATGGGGGAGGGCTAAACCCGTAGGATTATACAGCGCGTGTAGGAGGGGATGGAAGGTATTCAGGCTCAATTCAGGGAACTGGAGCACAGATCCAATTCCCTAGATCAAGAGCCCCTCGTCAGCGTCAAGGAACCTCCCTTGAGGGGTACCCGTCCCAGAGAAAACGATCCTCTACATTTCTTTACTCACCATTACACCAGAACTAAAAGAGGGGTTACTATAAGCTTCTTTCTGAGAGCCTACAGAATTTCCAGTCTCTTTTAGTTCAGTACACTTTCCCCTACACTTCGTACTTAACTGCAGGAAACGTGCGACACGTATCCTCAACAAGAGCAACACCTATCAAGTTGAAGAAAAACCTGGAAGAAATTTTAATGAACGTAGGTTCAGCACTTCATTTGTTTAATAATGAGAGTATGTATGAACATAGGGATAAAAAAAAAGGAAACAACATCTGTGATGTGTTCATTCATGCATGTTTTTGTGAGCACAATATAGTGATGGACAATCGCAAAGTGTTTTTATCTCTAAAAATATATATAAAAATGCATATTATTAATCTAAATCACTTTGTGTCTATTCCGATATCTCGCATGTCTGATACACGATTCATTTCATGTTAATTCACATCCAAGCAATGGCACTCTATATAATATCTTTGTCAGTTGACCTGTTAGTGGGAATCAGAATAATTTAAATCAAGCTCTAGTCAGATTTAGGAAGGATAGGTTACATGTCTTCATAGTCAGATCACTGATGGTTATATGATGTGTCCTCGATTTTTCATACCTTGTTTATTCCGGCTGAGCGATAAATGTAGTATGGTGTACTAATATTGGCTGCTTTTTTTAATAATGTTTTACAATCATTAGAAATATGTATATGTTAGCTAGGAATTTGAAAAATAACCCAAAATGTTTTTGCCAGGTTAAAACATAAGAACATAAGAATGGAGGAATACCGCGGAAGGCCTACTGGCCCATACAAGACAGGTCCTTATCAAAACCACCACTACCCAAAGCTACCCAAGAATTTACTCCCGTACCCACGACACAAATTAAACCCAGCCCCTTCCACTTATATGTTTGTTTAATCTCGTTTTAAAGCTACCCAAGGTCCTAGCCTCGATCACCCTGTTCGGAAGATTGTTCCACGTATCCACAACTCTGTTCGAAAACCAATACTTACCTATGTCCTTTCTAAATCTAAATTTATCCAACTTAAATCTGTTCCTTTGGTTCTTACCTGGTTCGACATCCTCAGTACTTTATTAATATCACCTTTGTTTATGCCCATCATCCACTTATACACTCGATGATATCTCCCCTCATTCTATGTCTCTCCGGAGAGTGAAAATTCTAGGCTCTAAGTCTATCTTCATACGGGAGATTCCTTGTACAGTAAATCATTTTAGTCATTCTTCTCTGTATGTTCTCCACTGAATCTATATTCATCCTGAAGTAAGGAGAATAAAACTGAGCCGCATAATCCAAATGAGGCCTCACTAGTGATGTATAGAGCTGTAAAATATCTTTTGCACTTCTGTCACTTATTCTTCTTGAAATAAATCCTAGTAATCTGTTAGCTTTATTGCGCACACTTAGGCCCTGCTGTCATAGCTTAAGATTTTTGCTTACCATGACTCTGAAGTCTTTTCACATTCTGTATGATCAAGCTCTACTTCACCTAGTTCATAACTTCGAGGGTTATTTTCACTACCAAGGACTAGGACTTTACATTTGTCCACATTGAACTTCATCTGCCTCATCTGACAATGTCATTAATTTGTCCAAATCCTCATGGAGTTCACTGGTATCCTCCTCAGAATGAGTCCTACGTCCTATTTTTGTATCATCAGCAAATTTGCTCACATCTCTTGTAATTCTTTCATCAAATTTATTAAAGTAAATTATGAACAACGATGGACCTAAAACTGATCCTTGAGGAACGCCACTAGTGACTAATCCCCATTCAGATTTGACCCCATTAATGGAAACTCTCTGCTTTCTATTGGTAAGCCATGACTCTATCCATGCTAGAACTGAGGCACTTATGCAACATATGGGAATCTTTATTAAGGAAACGTTTCGCCACACAGTGGCTTCTTCAGTCTAATACAAAGCAGAGAGGGGTAAGGAGTGGAGGGGTTTGAGGTAATCAGTCCTTCAGCCTGGAATCAAATTGAGGTGCTGTTTACCTCAAACTCCTCCTCTCCTTACCCCCCTCTCCTTAACTGCCACTTCTTCGCACATATGCTGTATTCTTTTCAAGGTTGATGGACTAATTACATTGATTCGAGGCTGAGGGACTGATTACCTGAAGCTCCTCCTATTCACCATTCTCCTTTGTATGGACTGATGAAGCCACTGTGTGGCGAAACGTTTCCTCATTAAAGATACCTAAGTGTTGCACATGTGTCTAATTCATCAAGATTTCCATATGTTGCATAAGTGTCTCAATCTTCAACTTGTCGGTTTTCAAACCATTAATCACTCCTATACCATGATATGCCACTTTTCTTAAGAGTTTTTTGTCTGGCACTTTATTGAAATCCAAGTAAACAATATCATATTCTTTATGACTGTTTCCTTAAATGTTTTATTGAAGAACATCAGTAAATCTGTCAGGCAGGAACGACCTCTCGTGAACCTATGCTGAGGTTTATTAAGAAAATTATGCTCAAGGTGACTTCTAATAATATCAGTTATAATTGATTCTAATAATTTGCCTACTATAGACGTTAGGTTTATTGGACGGTAATTTGATGGAATGAGCTTTTCCCCTGATTTGAATATAGGAACTACATTAGCCATCTTCCACATCTCTGGCACAACACCAGTTAGGATGGACACATTAAACATACTCGTTAATGGCTGACTAAGTTCCATCTTGCATTCTTCAAGTACCCTGGAAAACATCTCGTCGGGTCCCAGGAACTTATTTTGTTTCACTTTATCTATCTGTTTGATAACCATGTCCCTCATGACAGTATTATTAGTTAATTTGAATTCTTCAGGAACTGAATAATTGTTAATTTCTGGAATCTCATTTACATCTTCTTGTGTAAAGACTGACAAAAAATAATCATTCAATAGAGAACACATTTCCAGCTCGTTATCCGTCAGCTGTCTATTCCCAATTTTCAGAGGTCCTACTTTTTCCTTCATCTTCGTCCTATACACTTGAAAGAACCTTTTTTGGGTTAGTACGACCCTTTTGGATTAGGTATATAGAACAAAATTTAAAGAAAAGATAGGTCCCCTTACAAATAACTTTGGGCATCTTACTGACAAGGAGAATGAAAAGTGTCATATTTTTAATAATTATTTTCTCTCGGTTTTCACACAAGAAGACACTAACAATATCCCAGTAATTAATTTTTATAGAGGGCCTGAAGAAGTGGTGATCTGTACTTAGTTTTGTCAAGACTTGACTAGTGTGCTCTCCATTCTTAGCTATCTGAGATTGTGATGATGGTTTCCCTTGACTATGAGCAGCTATATCTCCAACCATTTGTAAAATTAACAGAAGCAAGAAGAGAAATTCTACGACCGAAGGGTATGTGCAAGGATTATCCCCGGAACAATGTCGCCGATGATCGGACCAACGAATGGATGCTAGTCGGAACTGAAGGGGCGAAGCTGAAGATGAAGAAAGTCCAGGATCCTTCTGTGAAAACCTGCAACTCTTTTTCCTTGTTATCAGACGAATGTGAATCGACCATCCATGATCTTCCAACGAAGACAGTTCCAGCAAGGACAACTGAAGATTGCTGTGCAGACTTCCAACCCATTTTCGGTGTGGGTTGTCTACTGGGAACGTCACAACGAGCACCAAGGGAGCATTGGCAGACGTGAGTGAGACATCCCTTGATACCCCAATGAAGACCATCAAGAACGTCACGACAAATTCCACAAATGAAGTTAAGAACATTGTTTTAGTTGGAGACAGTTAGGTTAAGTTTATGGATAGGGCCTTTTGTCTTAGGGACAGGAAGATGAGGCACAGGGTATGTTTTCCTGGGGCTGGGATGGGGGATATTGTTAGCCGTCTGGACGACATCATGAAAGGTAATGGGAGCAATCCTATTATCTGCCTCAGTGCGGGAGGCAACGATGTTGGCAGACGTAGGAGTGAAGACCTTATTAGCAGGTATAGGTCAGCAATAGCAACACACATAGCTATGTGCTGTGTGCTTGGTTCTTGTAGGATCATTGGCGTAGTGGTAAGGTGATGCGTGCATTGTGCTGTCTCTGGAGGCAGCACAAGGTTCGTAGGGTCGAGCCCTGGCCTGCTGCAGTTTGGTAAATGATAATTAGGAAGAAGGGTGGGAACCCTGTCATATGTGGTATTTTGCCAAGGAGAGGAGTTGGAAATGAATGGTTGTCCAGGACAATTGGTGTCAAATGCCGGCTGGACAAATACTGTAAGGAAAATGCGGTAACATTCATTGACAACTGGGACCTCTTCTATGGCAGAAATGACATGTATGCCAGGGATGGGGTTCACTTATCTAGGTCTGGGGTGGGGGCACTGGCAACGGCAGTGGAGGGAGCTGTTAGGGCTTTAAACTAGGAATATATAGTGGTATGGGTTTTGGCGAGAATACAGTGAAGTCCCAGTGTAGTAATACTATGAGTTCTAGGGGAACTAGTAATAGGCAGAATGAGGTGGATATTGGAAAGCCAGTGGCACTAGGCGACAAGGACAGTAATAGGTTTAGTGAGAAAACAGATATGAGCAGGAAGGGTAAAGAGAAAGGAGGGTCTTTAAAATTATATTATGCTAATAGCCGTAGTGCTAGGAATAAGAAGGATGAGTTGAGATTAGTTTCTAGTGCAGGTAACATTGATGTATTTGCAATCACTGAGACTTGGCTTAATTCCAAAAGTCGGGACATACCTTCGGAATGTCACATTCAGGGTTTTAAATTGTTCCAAGTAGATAGAAATATCGGTAAGGGGGGTGGGGTGGCACTGTATGTCCGAGATCACTTGAACTGTTGCATAAAAACGGGTATTAAGTCTGAGGTAACACATACAGAGTCTGTCTGGAATAAATTTTCAGAAGGGCATAAAAAATTGATTCTAGGAGTGATATACCGTCCACCAAACTTAGATAGGGACCATGTGAAATTACTGTGGTAGGAAATTGTTAAGGCCACAAAGCACGATAATGTAGTACTTCTAGGGGACTTTAACTTAAGTCACATTGATTGGAATTTCTTGACTGGGAATTTAGAATCAAATGACTTCTTAGAAGTAGTTCAGGAATGTTTTTTGAAGCAGTTTGTGACAGAACCTACAAGGGGAAATAACCTTCTTGATTTGGTTCTGGCGAACAAGGAAACCTTTGTTACTAATTTAGAAATTAATGAGGAAATCGGCACAAGCGATCACATTCTTTAGCATAGAATGGAAATATGATAGTAGGGACAACTCAGTAACAGTTCCAGATTTTCGCTTAGCATATTACAATTGGCTTAGAGAACACTTATCATCTCTTGACTGGGGTAACGAAGAGAGCTATCAATATGACAGTTTTCTGAACACAATACATGCTGCTCAAAGAACGTTCATCCCGTATAAAGAAATTAGATCAAATAGAAATGACCCAAAATGGATGAATAATAGGCTGAAATATCTACTAGGGCATAAGAAAGGAATTTATAGGCGTATCAAAAGAGGTGAGGGTCATCTTATGAATCAGAATATTGACATTAAGAGGGACGTTAAAAAGAGGATAAGAAAAGCTAAAAGGGACTATGAATTTAAAGTTGCTAGAGATTCGAAAACTAACCCAAAAAGTTTTTTCCAGGTCTATAGAACGAAAGTTAGAGATAAGATAGGTCCCCTTAAAAATAACTATGGGCATCTTACTGACAAAGAGAATGAAATGTGCTCGATTTTAAATAATTATTTTCTCTCGGTTTTTACACAGGAAGACACTAACAATACTCCAGTAATTCATTTTTATAGTGGGCCTGAAGAAGATAAATTATGTAACATCACAGTCACTAGTGAAATGCTTATGAAACAAATAGACCGACTGAAGCAAAATAAGTCGCCGGGTCCTGATGAGCTTTTTTCAAGGGTTCTTAAGGAATGCAAAATGAAACTCTGTGAACCATTAACTAATATTTTTAATTTATCTCTTCAAACAGGTGTCTGATATGTGGAAGATGGCTAATGTAATTAATATTTTTAAAACAGGGGACAAGTCGTTACTGTCAAATTACCACCCAATAAGCCTGACCTCAACTGTAGGCAAATTACTAGAGTCAATTATAGCTGAGATTATAAGAAGCCATCTCAATAAGCATAGCTTGATTAATGATACTCAGCATGGATTCACGAGAGGCCGTTCTTGTCTAACTAATTTATTAACTTTCTTCAGTAAAGCTTTGAGGCCGTTGATCACGATAAAGAATTTGATATTATTTACTTAGATTTTAGTAAGGCTTTTGATAGAGTTCTGCACCAAAGACTATTAAAGAAAGTGGCAGCTCATGGCATTGGGGGAAAGGTGCTCTCGTGGATCGAGTCATGGCTCACAGACAGGAAGCAGAGAGTGTCCATAAATGAGGTTAATTCCGAGTGGGGATCTGTAACAAGTGGCGTTCCGCAGGGATCAGTCTTGGGCCCGTTGTTGTTTATAATATATATCAATGATCTTGATGAGGGAGTTACTAGTGAAATGAGCAAATACGCCGATGACACAAAGACAGGTAGGATAATTGATTCAAACGTAGATATTAGAGAACTTCAGGAGGATTTAGACAAACTCAATACCTAGTCAGCAAAGTGGCAGATGTAGTTCAGTGTAGACAAATGCAATGTTCTGAAGCTCGGGAGTGTCCATAACCTTAAAGTTAAATAATGTAGAATTTAGCCATTCAGATTGTGAAAAGGACTTGGGGGTTATGGTAAGCAGTAACCTTAAACCAAGACAGCAGTGCCTAAGTGTACGTAATAAGGCAAACAGATTACTGGGATTTATATCAAGAAGTGTAAGCAACTGAAGTTCAGAGGTTATATTACAGCTTTATATATAATTAGTAAGGCCTCACCTAGATTATGCAGCCCAGTTCTGGTCTCCATATTACAGAATAGACATAAATTCGTTAGAAAACATTCAGCGTAGAATGAATAAATTAATACATAGCATTAGAAATCTTCCTTATAAAGAAAGATTGAAGACCCTTAAATTACATTCACTTGTTAGATGATGAATGAGGGGGAGACATGATCGAATTGTATAAGTGGAAGATTGGTATTAATAAAGGAGGTATAGATAAGGTCTTGAGGATATCTCTCCAAGAGAGAACCCACAGTAATAGATTAAAATTAGACAAGTTTAGATTTAGAAAGGATATATGAAAGTATTGGTAAGAACATTGTTTTAGTTACGGACAGTCAGATTAAGTTATGGATAGGACTTTTTGTCTTAGACATAGGAAGTGGAGGCAGAGGGTATGTTTTCCTGGGGTTGGGATGAAGGATACTGTTAGCCGTCTGGACGACATCATGAGAGGTAATGGGAGCAATCCTATTGTATGTCTCAGTGCTGAAGGCAATGATGTTGGCAGACGTAGGAGTGAGGACCCAATTAGCAGGTATATGTTAGCAATGGAGATAATTAGGAAGAAGGGAGGGAGCTCTGTGATATGTAGTATTTTGCCGAGGAGAGGAGTTGGAAATGAATGGTTATCCATTGCTGGATAGACAAACACTGCAAGGAAAATGCAGTAACATTCATTGACAACTGGGACCTCTTCTATGACGGAAATGACATGTATGTCAGGGATGGGGTTCGCTTATCTGGGGCTGGGGTGGGAGCACTGGCCAAGGCAGTGGTGGAAGCTGTTAGGGCTTTAAACTAGAAATAGTGAAGTCCCAGTGTAGTAATATTGATGAGTTTTAGGGGAATCAGTAATAAGCAGAATGAGGTGGATATTGGAAAGCCAGTGGCACTAGGTCACATGGACAGTAATAGGTATAGTGGAAAAACAGAAATGAGCAGGAAGGGGAAAGAGAAAGGAAGGTCTTTAAACTTACATTATACTAATAATCGTAGTGCTAGGAATAAGATGGACGAGTTGAAATTAGTTGCATGTGTGGGTAACATTAGTGTATTTGCCATAACTGAGACGTGGTTTAATACAAAAAATCGGGACATGCCTGCTGAATGTCACATTCAGGGTTTTAAATTGTTCCAAGTAGACAGAAGTATCGGGAAGGGGGGTGGGGTGGCACTGTATGTCCGAGATAGCTTGAACTGTTGCATAAAAACGGGTATAAAGTCTGAATTAACACAGAATTTTCAGGGGGCACAAGAAATTTCTTTTAGACATGATACACCGTCCCACAAACTTAGATAGGGACCAGTAAGGGAAATTGTTATGGCCACAATGCACGATACCGAAGTATTTCTAGGGGACTTTAACTTTAGTCAGATTGATTGGAATTCCTTGGCTGGGAATTTGGAATCTAATGACTTCCTAGAGGTAGTTCAGCATTGTTTTCTAAAGCAAATTGTTACAGAACCTGCAAGGAGAAATAACCTGCTTGACTTGGTTCTAGCAAACAAAGAAACCCTTGTTAATAATTTAGAAATTACATAGGTGTAGTGTCTGATATGTGGAAGATGACTAATGTAATTCAAATTACCTCCCAATAAGGCAAAACTCAATTGTAGGCAAATTGCTAGAGTCAATTATAGCTGATATTATAAGTAGCTAGGATGATAAGCATAACTTAATATATGACACTGCATGGATTCACGAGGGGTCGTTCCTGCCAAACTAATTTACTAACTTTCTTCAGGTAAAGCATTAAGGCTGTTGCTCATGATAAAGAATTCGATATTACTTATCAAGATTTTAGTAAACCTTTTGGTAGAGTACCACACAAAACAACTAACATTCCTGGTCACCGGGAATTGTGGGAGAGTTTTCACTACTAACTTTCCAGGCCACCAGAAAGTGTGAGAGTTCTGACATAGTAACTTTTCTGGCCACCAAGAAGCTTAGGAGGGTCAAAAATAGAAACATTACTGACTAACGAGAAATGTGGGAGTACTAATACTATTAACATTATTTCTCATTAGGAAGCGTGTTAGTGATGACATTACAAACCTTACTGGCTTCCAGTAACTGAGGTATTGTTTACACTACTAACATTACTGATCACTAGGAAGAATGGAAGTATTGGCACAATAGCACATCTGATACTTTTAAACTAATTATCACCACTTACCCGGATCTGACAATCTCTCAAATGCCTGCTGCATGTTAAAAAACAATATTACATTAGATTAATGGTGTTGAATGTAAGATTTACCAGCACATATAGTATAAATACATTATGTTCAGAGTAAGCCTTTATATACAAACCATGATTCGCTCTTAGAGAGCTCTGCTTAGAGCGAAATGAAGCTATAAATAAAAGGTTGCTATGCATCTCATGTATTTTTACCAAACGGTTGGATAAAAAATTTTTATGAGAAATCTCATAGTTTCAAAATCAAATGCGTCACCCATTGTCACTACTTTATTCCCTTATTGTTAATAGCATTAATTTAAAATGTAATGAGGAACGCAGAAAATTTGTACAGGCTGACCGAATTAACTTTGTCTTTGACAGTCACCCAACGAGTGTATCGAGCATTTCTGAATTAAGGCTTTAGCGCTGTAGGGTCCCTAATGTACATAAACTTCTTATTAACCAGAGGCTTAACATTTTTACTTAATTGAATAGCTATCTGATGATAGGTATTATTATACATAAATATTAATAGACAATACCAAAGTAGGGTGGTGAAGTGGGTGAGAGTTGTGTCCAGAGGTGACTGGAAGTGGTGGGGCTGAGGGATGTATGGTGTAAGTAGGAACCGAATTGTTGGTAGCTGGTGGTTGTGGTGGGTGGCGGGGATGCTGAGAAGCATTACTGCTACACATATTATGAGGGTTCCTTTCCTGCTGTCCTTTTGACATCTGTGGATAAACAAGTGTGAAATTGTCAGTGCATATACTGTAACATATCAAAAATAAAGAGGTATTGGTAACACATACAGGATAATCAACAATAAAATGAACACATTTCAGACAAAACTAGGCAAGACTGGACATTATCAGCTTATCTAAGACACTTAGCATTAAAATATTATATCAATAAACATTTTTGTGGAGAGAGAGATGGGGAGCAGCCAGTGTAATGGGTAACATAGACACAGTTGTGAAAGTAAACGTTTGTTAGGTGTTTCAAGAAGGAATATCTTTGGTGAAGAAAGGAACACCAGTTAGTGTCATGGCAATAAAATTAAAAAAAAAAAAAGGCTTTCCAAAGGCAGCTATGAAAATAGAAGAATGATGTTGCTGCTTGACAATGTAAGTTGTTTGTTCAATATATTTAAACGATTTTATAATTAATTTTTACTTTCATGACGTCATACAACGTTACTTATGTAAGTATATATATATATATATATATATATATATATATATATATATATATATATATATATATATATATATATATATATATATATATATATATATATATATATATATATATATTTGAAAAACAACCACTGTGAGAGAATACAGAAATTCCAAGAGCTTTCGTGACTACTCACATTATCAAGGAACAATGAAAGTAATGCATCAAAGGAAGGCATATAAAGGGTCTAGCCCACACCTCACTATCACCTCCCACAACAAAGCAACACCTGACGCGCTACTCATAAGAAAGGGAACACTGCAGCCTGCCCGCTGGCCCAACTAGGCAGGTCCTTCACACAACCCACCAACAACTGTTTCTACCCAAGAATTAAGCATTTTAAAATTTATTTGTCCAATGTATTATTAAATTCTTCCCAAATTCTATTAACTATAAATGGATCTAATTTATATAAAGCAAAGAAAATATTCATATTATTGTCAAAACTGCTTTTTATGAAACAAGATTCAATTATATTCCTGTCGACCATGGACTTGCTTGATACAACTTTCTCAACTTTTTGAAAATCAATTGGATGGTTAAAATCTCTCACATGAATAAATACAGCATTGGAATCTTGTCCAGTTCTAATGCTATACATACGTATTTATATTGTTTTAATCTTAGTTCGAGATTTTTACCAGTTTGACCGTAATAAACTTTTTCGCAAATTTTACAAGGAATCTTATAGACACATCCATCAGCATTTTGGTGGGAATTCTTTATCAAAAGTTTTTTTTTACTGTATCAAGATTTTTAAATACAATTTTGATATTAAAAGTCTTAAGAAGAGAAGGCATATCAACCAAGTTTTCATGGTAAGGGAGAACCAACATATTTTTAGTTGAATAAGGCTGGTTGTCCCTTTTTGGATTGTAAAAAGTATTTCTAGCAACTTTAAAAGATTTATCAATTACGTTTCTTGGGTATTTCAAATCATTACCTATTTCATAAATTTTGGAAATTTCCTCATCTATGAACTCTGGATTACAAATACGTAAAGCTCTCAAAAACATTGATGAGAAAACAGACAGTTTAACTCTATCTTGATGCGAAGAATAGTGGACATAGGAACGGTTATCTGTAGGTTTTCTGTAAATTTTAAATTTGAATTCATTATTTCCCTTAATAATTAAACCATCTAGAAAAGACAATGAGTTATTTTCTTCAAACTCAACAGTAAAGTTTACAGAATGGGCTAAGCTATTTAGTTTGCCAAGGAAATGGTGTATATCTACATTCATGGGCATAAGACACAAAATATCAGTTGATGATATTTTTGTGAGCTGCCACTTTCTTTATTAGTATCTGGTACTCTATCTGGTACTCTATTAAAGGTCTTACTAAAACCCAAATAAACAATATCGAATTCTTTATTATGATGAACAGCTTCAAAAGCTTTATTGAAGAAAGTTAGAAAATTAGTTAGGAAGGAACGACCACTCGTGAATCAGTGCTGAGTATCATTAACCAAAATATGCTTATCAAGATGGCTTCTTATAAAATCAGCCATAACTGACTCAAGTAATTTGCCTACAATTGAGGTCAGGTTTATTGGGAGGTAATTGAACAGGAATTATATTAACCATCTTCTACATATCAGAAACTACACCTGTCTGAAGAGATATATTAAAATGTTAGTTAATGGTTCACAAAGTTCCATTTTTAACTAAGTTAAAACCCTTGAAAAAAGTTCATCAGGGCCCGGGGATTTATTTTGCTTCAGTCGGTGTACCTGTTTGATAACCATATCCCTAGTGACTGTGATATTACATAATTTATCTTCTTCAGACCCGCTGTAAAATTAATGACTGGAATATTGTTTGTGTCTTCCTGTGTGAAAACCGAGAGGAAATAATTATTATAAATCGAGCACATTTCATTCTCCTTGTCAGTAAGGTGCCCAGACTTATTTTTAAGGGGACCTATTTTTTCTCTAACTTTTGTTCAATAAACCTGGAAAAAAAAAAACTATCTGGTTAGTTTTCGAATCCCTACCAACTTTAATTTCATAGTTCCGCTTTGCTTTTCTTATCCCCTTTATGACCTCCCTCTTAATGTGAACATATTAATTTATAAGATGACCCTCACCTCTTTTGATCCGCCTATAAATTCCTTTCTTCTACCCTAAAAGATATTTGAGCCTATTATTCATCAATTTCGGGTCATTTCTATTCGATCTTATTTCTTAATATGGAATAAACGTCCTTTGGGCAGCATGGATAGAGTTTAGAAAGCTGTCATATTGATACATCTCTTCGTTTCCCCAGTCCACAGATGGTAAGTGTTCTCTAAGCCCATTGTAATTTGCTAAGCGAAAATTTGGGACTGTTACTGAGTTATCCTTACTAACATCCTTCCATTCAGCGTTAAAGGTAATTGAAAACGTTTAGAAAACGTTTCATTCCTTGGGCCTTGATTACTTCTAACGTGATCAAGGACCAAAACATTTTCTAATAAATATGTCCTACTCTTTGCTCTCGTGTTTTTCTAAACCTTTTTGTCGGTATCTGTTACCAAGGTTTATACCACAAATCCCAGTAATCTGTTTGCCTTATTATGTACCTTTAGGCACTGCTGTATTGGTATCTTTTTTTTTTATATTTTATTTAAAACCAATACAGATTAACATAAAAATAAAGAAACAGTATGGATCTCAATCAAATTAACTGACAAACAGATTGTACCTATATTCTCGCAAGATATTGCTGCCAAACATACAATAATAACTTACGGCAAGAACATAGCTAAAAATAGTCACAGGGTCATGAATTGACATATATACACATTCACTGATGCAAAACCTTGCATATATATAAATTGTACATATAACATGATATCTGACAAAGGCTTAATACACTTGAACATAAAATATACAAAGAAGTTATATCAGTTAAATCCTATCCTTCGCATTAATCAAAAAACCAAAACCTAACATCATAATCTTACTAGAACATCTACATATGCATCCCTAACAATACAGCTTTACATATACCAACATACGAAAAAAACATAAACCGTCTAGATATGTCTGTATACCATACAGACTAAAACTTAACATCAAGAACTTAGCATTGACACCAAACCGGTATCAGGGTACAGACCAGAATTATAAACTTTAAAAAGAATCGAATCATACATATATAAAGTATTACATAACGTCTGACCCATGACAAAGGCTCAATACAATAGAAAGGGATATATATATACACACACCCACACACACACACACACACACACACACACACACACACACACACACACACACACATCCACACACACACGTACACACAAAAAGTTTCACAAAATCACATTAATCAGATGCACTGTACGCACAAAGCAAAACAGTATCTAAGTATATCTCATCGTACAAAAACTCAGCACGTAACATAAAGACAAACTAAAACACACTTCATGTCACAAATAACTTACTACTCAAGACTCATGTCATACAAGACTGATACACATCAAAATTATACATAAAAAAATCTACTATATTATACCTACATTCTGAAAAGTGTTATATCTAACAGAACGAGACCTTGAGCTCTAACTCCACACTTGGATGCCATAAAGTCTCAATGAAAACCAGGAAACCATTCCAAACCCACATTCACAACACTCTCACGATCCCCCCCCCCAAGGGAGGCGAGCCCGCTGTTACCCCCTGACTCCCTCCAACCTATGAAAACCCCTTCACTCACTCATTATCAATCACAGATTTACGATAATCCCTAACGTTAGCATTCTATACCCCTCTGAGAAAGCCTGATCCCACCTCCTCCCATACAAATCTCTGTTACGACACATCGTACGATAGAACGTTACCGCAAGAACCTTCCTTCTCTCCTCACTATCCCCTCTCCCCCTCATCACCCACGACATATATATATAATCTACCATGATATAATCTAAGGCTCTTATGACACCCTCGTCTATCCCACCCATATCTAAACTTAAAGCACGCAGAACCGACACCCCACGGCCAACCGCCCTCTGTACCAACCTACTTAACCAGCACCTAACCTCCTCTAGCCCTTCACAAAAGTAAACTACATGGAACGCAGTCTCATCCCCTCCACAGATACCACACCCCCCACCCTCTACAACCTGTCTGTTTCGTAGTATCTCACCAGACGGAAGGGTCCCATGCAGGAAACGAAACATCACATTACGCGCCCGAGGGTTTACCTTCATTTTACTAAATCTAAACCAAATACTCTTCCACGCATACATGGGGAACAAACCCTCAACTGGGATAACGCACCTACCTACAAGTAACCTACACAAAACCCTTATACGAACCTTTCTCAGTTCCCTAACCAACATCACAGCCCTCAAAACGATTTCGCATTCCCTCAACTCCATTCCTCGATACCACACACCCAGCCTGTCGTGTATCCTTCCCAACTGCCCCGCGTTCACACCCTCACGCAACACTTCCCATTTAATAAACACACATTTAGCCCTCCGTCTCAAATCCATCAACCCCAACCCACCCTGACTTATAGGTAACATTACAACTTCCCTCCGTAACCAATCACAACGTGAACCCCACAAAAATTTATACACCCGTCTTAGAATTCCCGCAATCGCTGTCCCTGTAATTGGGAACACAGCTGCAACATGCCAAATCTTACTATACAATAAAATGTTTACGACTATCACTCGCTGTATAAGAGTTAGGTGCTGGGGTCTCAGAACACCTAGACGCCCCACGATCCTTTCCAATAACCTATCCGAGTTTACCTCCCGCGCAGCCACCATGTCATCCTTATAAATAATACCACAAATCTTTAAAGACATCGCCCATTCTTTAACAACATTACATCTCCCCCCCACACCCCCCACCCAAGAACCCAACCCCATGCACCTTGACTTCGCACTATTTACCTGCATACCCGTGGCACTTCCAAATAATTGCACAACCTCGTCCAACACTCCCATTGACATCCCTTCACGAATGAGAACAGTGATGTCGTCAATATATCCAATTAAACCCGGCCAGGCCCTCCCACCCCCCACACTTCCCTCACATGGAGTACATAAGCTGCGGTCAACCATTCTATAAAAGGGGTCTTGGAAACACACAAACAATATTTGGGACATGGGGCATCCCTGTTTAAGGCCTCTACCCATTGCAATATCCCTCCCCATACACCCATTAATCTGTATCCTCATTTTCGCCCCCTTGTATAACGTATTTACCCACTCGACTATTTCCTCCCCAAACCCCTGTCTCCTAAGTATAACCTGCAAAGCTCCCCTTTCCACTCTATCATATGCTCCCTGCCAATCTAGAGCCAACAAAGCCGCCCTTCACCCCCACCCTTAGCTTCCACAAAACTTCTCAGTATGCCATGTCCTTCAATCATCGACCTTCCCGGCAACCCAAACTGAGATTTTGACACGACCCTTCCCACAACACCTTTGAACCTATTACCTAAAATTTTTGCGAACACCTTATAGTCTGCACACATCAGTTATATGGCTCGATACTCCCCAAGGGTGGGTTGCCCCTTGAGCTTCGGGACCAACACTACAACTGCTGTTACCTGCTTCTCCCCCAACTTACCCTTCTCCTTCATACGATTAAATAACCTAACTATAAATCCCCTCATTAACGTCCAATGTTGTAAATAAAATTCTACTGGGAGACCGTCAATACCCGGCGCTTTCCCCTTCCTCATTTCCATTAACGCATTCTCTATTTCCTCTGCCGTAATAGTCCCACCTAAAGCCTTTCTATCACTATTTCCTAAATTACACGTCACATACGTACACACCTTGTCCAACGCCACGTCACCCCCCCCCCCCACTGTTCCAGTACTTCTCGTACCAAGCCTCCGCATATGCACACATTCCCTTCGTGGTTCGTATCTCCTGCCCTGCTCTATAATTCCCAACCATCTCCGTTACCTTTAAACATGGGATAGCTGTCACCGCCTGCCTATGCTTTTGATGCCGCAAAACACACGCTGACAGCTTGTCGCCCCAAAGCACTTCTTCCACCCCTGCCTGCACCCTTACAGCTTGAAACCTTTCATTTTGCAACACCCTCAACCTCCCCTTTATTTCCGCTATTTCATCCATAGGAAAATTATTCCCACCCATCCCCCGCCCATAGCAACCTCTTAACCTATCCTCTAAATAGTTAGCCAGTCCATATTTTAAATTATTAATACGTTTTCCTTCTCTCACATAAAACTTTCTAATCCTTTCCTTTGCAACACTATCCCACCATGTCACAATGTCATCCACACCCTGTTCTTTCACACTATGCTCCCTCCATAGGCCTGAAAACCCCTCCAACCCCTCCTCATCACCTAACACACTTACATTTAATTTCCAATAACTTGTATATATGTTTGCGAGCGTCCCCCACCCAACCTCCACCACCATTGACTAAGTAAGTAAGTAAGTAAATTTATTCAGGTATACACAAATACAGTTACATAGAATTATCATACATAGCAGCATATGTGTAGAGAACCTAGGATAACCCAAAAAAGTCAGACAGAGTGACTTATTTCCATTGGGGTCCTTTTACCTTATTATTATAATATAAAGGTTATAATATTTTCTTATTATTCTATAATGAAGATAACATCTTATTATCATACTAAAAAGACTATCTACTACACGAGGGTCATTAAGACTCTACAATACGAGGGTCATTACTAGGGATAAGGTAAAATTTACACGTATTTTAGCTAAAAAATAGAAAATCATTCCCCTCCCTTTCTGTAGCTTCATTCATCAGATACGTTTTGGCAGTCTTCTTGAACTGGTTCATGCTATGACTGGCTTTGGCATGTGCGGGTAGTCTGTTCCATTCCTTTATTGCTGTACAATAAAAGGTGTTTGACGCCTGGCCACTGACTGTGGGTACTACAAAGTTGTGCTCTCTCCCCCTAGTACTATGATTGCTTTGGTTCCCAACCTTGACAAAATTGACAGCAAGATATTCTGGACATTGTTCGTGAGCAATTTTATAAACATGATTTAGCTTCAGTTGTTTTACTCTGTCTTCAACATTCAGCATATCCAACTGCTGTAATTCATCCTGGCCTACATGTTCTCTTGGTCCCATCCCAAGGGTGAATCTTACGATTTTGTTCTGGGAGATTTGCAGTCTATCTTTCAGTTTTTTTGTCAAGGCAGAGTACCATGAAGAGCAAGCATAATCCATATGGCATTGTATAAGGGCTAGACATAGGGTCCTGCGAGCCTCAGTAGGTAGACACTGTGCTTGTCTATACAGGAACTTCAGTCTGGCATTCGCTTTCTTTACTACACTGTTCCCTATCAATTCTCCTGACATGCATGGGTCAAAGGGGATTCCCATATATTTTACTGATGAAACCAAAGTGATGGACTCCCCATTACACTGAACATTAAAATTATTTACCCTTCTCAGTTTATGTTTCGTTCCAAAGAGAATGGCTTCAGTTTTCCCTAGGTGTAATGATAGTTTGTTGTCTACTAACCATTTGCTGCAGGACTCCAGTTCCAGTGTTAGAACATTAGCAATATCTTGTGGGTCTTTACCTGTCACTAACAGAGCACTGTCATCTGCATACAGTAGGAGTTTGCACTTGACACTGATAGGCATATCATTGACATAACATAAGAATAGTAAGGGACCCAGAATACTACCTTGGGGAACTCCACATGTTATCGGCAGGGGTTCTGATTCCGTTTTGTTGATTTTGACTATTTGTCTCCTGTTGCTAAGGTAGGACTTAAACCAGTCTACAGAACCTATACCGATAGCTTGAAGTTTCTTACATAATATATTGTGGTTGACAGTATCGAAGGCCTTTTGCAGGTCTAAGGTTACCATACCTATGAGGTTCCCTTTTGACATTTCAGTTCTCAGGTAATCCATCAGATTAATAAGGGAGGTATCGGTTGAGTAGGATCTTCTAAAGCCCGATTGATAGCTATGGAGAATGCTGTTGTCATTAAGGTACTTAACTACTTGAGAATACACCGCCCTCTCCAGAATTTTAGATATTATACTGAGTATACTAACAGGTCTATAGTTGCTTACATCAGACCTATTATTTTTCTTGAAGATAGGAGTAACTCTGGCCTCCTTGAACCCCTCCGGTACGGTATTAGTGATGATTGATAGATTTATTATGTGAGCAATAGGGATTGACAGTTCAGAAGCACCATCTTTTAGGAACTTAGACGGGATGTTATCAGGGCCTGTGCTCTTAGTTGGGTTTAACCTGCTTAGTTCTTTTTGAATGAAGTCATGAGATACACTTACTAGTTGACAACTGTTTGGGGTTACCCCTTTATTGGTATAGTATGTTTGAAACTTATCAGAGTCTGTGTTAAAGGTATTTGATGCAGCTGGTAGTTTACTTACTAGTGTTGATGCAACAGATGTGTAGTAGGAATTAAAGCAATTTGCCACCTTAGATGTTTCGTGGCATACCTCATTATCGATAGTGATTACTATGTTAGACCTATCTACTGGCTTATGGCTATACCCCAACTGTTTTAGTTGTTGCCAGAGCTTTCTGGGGTTATGCTTATACTCTTCAATTTTTGAGCAATAGTGCTTTTGCCTTTGCTCCTTTTATAAGCCTCTGTACTCTGTTCCTCACCCTTTGGAATTCATTTAGTGCTGCAATATCCTGTCTGTTTGCTTTAAATCTTTTTAGCAGCTGGTCTCTGAATTTCATATTATCTAATATCTCAGTAGTCATCCAGGGTTCAGTTCTTCGTTTAATCCTAACCTCTTTAACTGGTGCAATATTATTAAGAATGGTAGTGAACATTGTTTTGAATTTTTCCCAGGCATCGTTTACGTCCGTGCAACTTGTTATCTATGTCCAGTCACAATTGTGTAGCCTATTTACCAGTGTTTCTTTACTGTAGTTTCTAGTTGACCTCATTTTTATTGTCCTGTGTAGGCCTATCCTATCCCTAGTGATTTTCCTGGTGCAGTAAATGATGAAATGATCACTAAGACCTGTGGTAATGACGCCTGACTGACTAATGTTCTCAGCGCGGTTGCAAAGTATGTGGTCAATTAGGGTGGCTGAGAACTGTGTGATCCGGGTTGGTTTATTAATTAGTTGGGTGTAGCTATTTAATCCTAGAATTTGCTTATACCTTTTGCATAGCCCGTTATTTTGTTGCTGAAAACAGATATTGAAGTCGCCCAGTATTATTGTTTCGCAATTGCTTTCAACTCCGGACAAGACTCTGGAAAAGTCTTCTAAGAACTGGTCCTGGGTAGGAGGGCGGTAACTAGTTTCTACTAAGATGGGTTTGGTCTTGGGAAGCAGCACTTCAAACCATAGAATCTCCAGTTTATTGTTATTTAAATCAGGTCTTGGGTTGTAAGCTAAGTCATTTCTAATGTAGGCACATACTCCACCACCCTTTCTGTTCCTATCTAAGCGTTTTATATTGTAACCTTCTATTTTGACCTCGTCGTCAGTCACCGTATCATCCAACCAAGATTCAGAGATGGTTATAACTGCCGCCCTAATTTTGTTAGCTAGAATAATAATCTCTGCCAATTTAGGAAGAAGTGATCTTGCATTGACATGAATAAAGTGAAGGCCTGTTTTCATAAAACAATCATAATCATCAATATATGGCAATGGGTCATTTGTATTAAAATTAGGTAAATCAATGTCATCACTGCTAAAGGGTAACTGTGCCAAAGTGCATTTGTTACACACAAAATGAATTCTGGCACCGTTGCTATAATTGTACATACATCCATCATGCACCCACCCCTTACACATTTTACATAAGGTGCCTTTTCTGTTTTTCATGCGTACTTTAGTACAGTGTATGCATCTGTTTGGTAGTGTTTGAGATAATAATGGCTGTATTGTCTCACATTGACCTATGTATGCATTACATATGGAGTTAAGGTTATCATCCCTAGCTACTAGACCGTCATTATCGCCGTCATTTATCTGTCTGTTTTGCCTCTGCACAATAGTTTGAGGTCCTGGATTAATTTGGATATCACCACTTAAGAGCGCTACAATAAGAGCTGTGTGCCACTGTCTTTGTTTAGGTATGCGGTGTTGCCATACCTTGCGGCGATAGTGAGGTTTACTTTTCTGGTAGGACGGCAACTGTTGGGCTTTTACTGTCCAGGGCGCTGTTACTCCATTCACCTTTTCCAACCCCCATGACTGATTTCTTTCTTCATGGAATTGAAGAAGAAATATAAATATAATTATGGCAGCCTGTACCCCTCTAATGCCTGCCATTTTCACTCTTCGCTCTTTTACTCATATACAATAATATTTATTTCTCTTTTCCAGTCCCTAGTACACTTAGTATCTGCTTTAGCAATCACTCTGAATTACTAGTAAAATTTCCTCTTCAAAACCCTCTTCACTGCTCACTTTTCCCTTAACTTCACAAAACCCTTACAGTTAACCTCTTCAAAACCCTCTTCACTGCTCACTTTTCCCTTAACTTCACAAAACCCTTACAGTTAACCCCTTATTACACACTCCCCTACCCACCTCACTTCACAGTCTGGCTTCACCAATTAACTTCTAACTCCTTTCCATTCTGGTAGACCAGAAAGGTTTAATCAATGGTTTTATCCTTCCAAATCCCCCTCAATTCCATTTATCGGGGGTTGTGTCGTGTTGTTGTCTCCTGACCTGGTCTGCTGACTCAGCCATTTTTAAAACACTGAGGGGAGTAACGCCACCTGACTTTCCTTGAGTTTATAGATATATTTGGCGTTTTCTGCTATGATTCTCTCACTGTACACTGGTCAGCTGAATATAGGTCACCTACTAAAACATTAACCTTGACTATTTAACTGTTCACTTGTTTCCCACGACTGGCACTGAGGGATAACCGTCCTATACCTTGGAGTTTTGTACTGTTGATTTGACGATGTCTCCTGTGTTTCCCTCTCGTTAGCACTGGTACACGTGATATGATGGTGGTACAGATATGATGCTACTGTCAACAGATGAACGTCAGCAAAGATGAGAATTTCATTTCGCTAGTTGTACGTCTGGCAGTAGCTGCTGTTTGAATGCCGGTCAGCCATGTTTAAAGGCTATGATCTGACATTGTAGCCTCAACAGTACCAAAAGATTTCACATCCACTCCCTGAGAAAGGTACACTCTATCTAGTCTCGCAGCATATCCACTCCTAACAAACGTATATTCAGTCTCCCACACCGCCCACCCGAAGGCATCACGTAACCTAACATCCCTCAATAAATCCCTAAGAGCCACAGACATATATCCAGCCCCTTTTGGGTCCACATCAGCCACCCTGATTACACTATTCCAGTCCCCACCAACTATTGCCACCTCTGGCAGTGCACTTAAGAAAAACATAAGATCCTCTCATACAAAATCATTCTTTACCTTTATGTTATTTTCTGCCGGCGCATACACACTCACAAAAGACACACGCTTACCCATCCACCACCCATCCACACGCAACACCCTCCCACCCCATCCTCCCTCGCTTCTCTGCAAAACAAACGGGCTCGTCTCCCTTATTAAAATTCCCACACCACCTTTTAGACGGGGAGATGGCAGGGTAACTACTCGAAATCCTGCCACCTCCAACACCCTACCCTCTTTAAAATTGTGCTCCTGCAGGAACACAACATCCACTCTAGATTTATTCAGGAAATTACGAAACCAATCTCTCTTCATACTGCTACATAACCCATTAAAATTTACAGACATACACCTAAGGCCTATTAAAGTTTCCACCCCTGTTTCCTCTCATCACTCTTTACAACTCCAGAGCTTGAATTTAATTTTGACACCTTCAGAGTGCTCTCTTTCCCTACCCCCTTCTTCCGGTGCCTCCTATCATGGCTACCACCACCTACTCCACTACCTTCTCGCTTCACCTCAGTCTGTTTCCCAGGCCTTTGTGCAGGCGTAAGGATGTCATCAGAATCTGACGTAGCCGCCCTCTTTCTCGTGACCGTCATGTTACACATTTCTTGGTCAGATGTTGCCTCTCGATGAACCTCCACCTCTACCTGAGAATGGTTTAATGATTCAACGGACGACTCCAAACCACCATCACGTCCCAAAATATCATGTCTCCGACTTTCTGGAAGCGACGACTCTCCGATGACACCACGCTCAGATGTAACGTCCCTATCTGACGGTGACAAAGTCTTCAACACCTCCACCAATTCCTCCTCAATCTCAAGAACCTTCTCCTGTAATTGCTGCTCCTCCTTATCCACAGGAGATGATACCTGATCAGGCAGCTGGGGGAGGGACTCCAACTCACCGCCAGTCCTGTGTGCCTGATCCACTATCTCGCTCCACAAAACACCACGCCCTCCATCCGATGTTTGTTTCTCACCTGCCACATTTGAAGCAGGGGCTGCGACGTCCACCACAGGACCAAGCACACGTCTTCGCTTGTCACAGGTCGCCGCTGTGATCATACTCACCACATAGGCGGCACGTACGTCGTTGTCCTGGGTACATTACCATTACCTGCGTCCTGAAATCTTGTAGATACACATAGGACGGTATTGGGTGCCTCAAAGTCATTTTAAGGTTGAAAGAACCCTCTAGAAAACCAGCGTAGGCACCTGCCGCCCACGTACCATGTTGAGCATAATGCACCGTCCCATACGTCTCAAAAACTTTCCGTATATCCGCCTCGTCCGCCTCAAAGAGAACGTTGCGTAACTTGATCCACGTATAATACCGTGAAACATCTATCATTCTTACACTGACAGCTGGTGTGACGCTAAGACTTACATCCTGAAACCTAGTGACTAACGATTCATAAACCGTAGCTGATAGCAGTTTGACGAGAATTCTTTGGCCTCCGTTTAATGCTACACCATACAAGTCACTATCTTGTATGCCATATGTCTCCTGGATGATCTTTGGCAGTAAGACTTGCGCAGAACTAGGCGTTATCGTTCCTTTACGTAGCTCAATGCCTACAGTATTTATCCGGCGTCTCAGACTAACCGCCATCTTGACAATCACAGTGCACTTATGTTGTTAACAGAGGCGTGACAGCACCACTTCACACCACTGCAGCCAGGTAACTGACAAGGGAGCTCGCCTACAAACAGCAGAGGGGTGCAGAGCACAACCGCACTCTACCGTGGTCAGGAAGCGAATTCGATCTTGGTATCAGGTTGTTACTTACCACAACTTCCGAATCCCTTTCGTATTCTGTATGGCTTAGCTCTACATTATTTAGTTTCTAAACGCTTGGGTTATGCACATAACAGAGTTTCAGGACTTTGTATTTGTCTACATTGAACTGCATCTGCTACTTTCCTGACTAAGACATGAGTTTGTCTAAATACTCCTGAATTTCAGTGACATCTTCCTCTTAATGCGTTACTGCCTATTTTCGTGTCATCAGCGAATTTGCTCGTTGTTACGACTTTGATGTCGTAACTTAAATAAAATGTTCCTAAAGGCTGCTCACATTGCTGTCTTATGGGTTATAAAATTACTCTGAAATACACAGCAAACCTTGGGCCAGCATGTACTCATAGATTAAACAATATTAATTATTATTTGGAAGGAAAGACAAATTCTCACCTATATAAAAATATATCTATATTAATAGTAACTTATTTACAACTTATAACTACTACAAAAAAACCACCACACTCTAGTTCACATTAGCTCACTAGCACACTGCTACTAATGAGTTAAACAGAACAAATGAACATTTATGAACAGGGAGATTCCATGACCCCCCCCAACCTTTCTGCAGGCTACTTAGTCTACAGTGGAAACGTTAAATACTCTCCAAAACACAGCCCCCTGCATACTAGGGATTTACAAATAAACATAAGAGCACACAAACACCTATGGTATACATAAAAAACTTGCCAAAATTACCTACTCAAACAATCGCCCAAACATGATGACTACCCCTGTCACCACCAGGCTCTTACTGAACTAAACACACCTCTCATTTGCTCCTGTCCTGGCCACTGCCTGACTGACAGGAATAAAACGCGTTCGCTTTCAGGGAATAATACACGTCTGCTTTGTCCGCTTTCGATATACTCCCAGAACTATGCTATATAAAATATTTTTTTCTGCATTTCAATGCGTAACACTCATATCACTACTTATTCTCTCGTCAAGGGCAGAAAACTGATCACTATGGAACGCCACTTGCTGCAGATTGTAGACAGCCTGTACTGTCTGCCTCCTTAGTTCATATTTTGCACCACTAAAGTGCTGCCCTCTGGGCCTGTCCAAGTCTGTGGGAAGGTGGTCCCACACTCCCTCTTGTGGGATGGCCCTCCCAGGCCATGGGCACAACACACAAACCTGTGTACCCACCACGACTTTTCAATAAACAAAGAAGCCTCCGGAGACGTATCATTGAACCCCGCTACCATAATCACCAATTAAACATTGGTTCAACATTGGTGGGAAGTGGTGGTCGCAGCAGTTGTGTTTGCCCGGAGAGAGGAAGGAAGGAATGAGGTCATCTTCTCTTCATCACTCCATGCAAAATGCATCCGTCTCTCAACGAGTTATCCTGATGTCGTGTCTGCACGTTTGAGCATTCAGACACAGGTACAAGCAGGATCTAGCCGAAATTTACCGAATTTCTTCGAGAATTGTAAGTGGCGTGCGTCCCAGTGACCCCATGCTACAGAGTCCCACGCTGTTTCTCAAGTCACGTGTTCAGCGTCACTTGTATGTTGCTGTTGTTGTTCAGCTCAGCACAGCTGTTTCAGCAAGCCAGTGGTGAGTTTAGTGGTGTTTTCTGCGTCCAGTGTGCATGTCTCCATGTTTGTGGGAGAGGAGGAAGTGGCTGTTCCTTGCCTCGCCCACGCTCGCCCTGCTGTACTCTCACACCTCACCAGCCTACCATACACCACCATGCCGTCACTCCCTCTGCTGTGTTTTCTGCTGTTTTCCATGTGAATTCATTGCCAGAGCTGTGTATCCAAGTGCCCGAGGCCACTCAAAGCTACGCGGATCAGCATGCCACATAGATCAGCAAGCCACGTGGATCGGCATGCCACGTAGATCAGCAAGCCACGTGGATCCCGACGCCACGTTGGGTGTGGGCGATGTCACGTGGATCTACAAGCCACGTGAGTTACCAGATGTCCCAGGCCATATGCTGTGGTCTGCTGCCTGCATCACATTGACATCACCGACGATGCTGCCCAACTTCATGATGTCACGATGTCTGCCTGACATCACCTAGAGATGTCTGCTGACGTCACAGTGCTGCTGACGTCACATCGCGACATCACATGATGTCACATCGAGTGTTTCTAGTAATTATTTCAGTATTGTCGAGAAGATTGAGAGAAGATATATGTCGTGTGTTAATTAATTTCTCTCAGTCAGTGTTCTCACTTGTTAGTGTACCGCATGTACTGCGGGTGTGTGTAGTTTCCATGTGTCCAGTGAGGTCTGAGCCAGACCTGAGTAGCACCACTGCGCTAAGTCACCCAATGTGACCAGTGTGTTTGACAGCTGTTATCAGTCAGCTCTGAGCCCGAGTCCTCTTGTACAGAAAGCTTTTATGCTCGTCGCTCGTGATGTTCTGCAGAATCGTACCTGCTACGATTCCCATTGAGATTTGTTTCACTTCACCTCCAGACCATCAGAATGAAGTTATATGTAGAGAAACAAGTCTGGGGACGCTTAGACTAACCTCTGCTGTAACTCCAACTGCCGAGAGAATGACACTCGTCAAGCCGCAGTTAGCCCTGTCGGCAGGCGCTGTGTCAACCTCGTGTCACAAGCTTCAGTGAGAAGCCTGCACAAAGATGATGTCACTTTGACTGCTAGCTCACTCACTGCAGTCTGGTGTATGATGTTATGACTCCCAGATGTTTCGCCCAGTCGTCTCTGCCATGACTTGTTCCACATCTCGCTCCACGCTCGCCGGCAGTGACAGCCCAACGACAGTACCAGTCGAGAAGTGTCCTGAGTCGCTTGCCAGAAGTCCTGCCCAGTTGCCGAGTTTTGTCGATGCCTCACTCGAGGGCACCAGCATGTCGTGCCCCAGGCTGAGTGAAAACCTGCAGCGACTCCTATGATGTCTGCTTCACCGTTCCAGAGGAGACCGTACCCTGTTACATCACAGCTCAGCCGCAGCGATGTCTCTTGTGTTGCAGTATCTGTCCAGACACAGGAAGGCGTGCAGTGATGCCCTTTGACGTTCATTGCCCTTGACCACTATGTTTAGCACAACCCACATGTTTTTTTCTCCCTCCCTGTAGGAAGTTTTTTTTTCCATGTCCATATGTATATACATGTTTTTATTTTGTGTTCTGTGCCCTGTTCCTACGAGAGAGACCGAGTTTTTTTTTTACCACCAGTATTGTCGCGTCGGGACGACGCGAGGTAGGTGGCCGAGCATATGTAGACAGCCTGTACTGTCTGTACAGACAGCCCATGATGTCTGCCAGCTTAGTTCATATTTCGCGCCACTAAAGTGCTGCCCTCTGGGCCTGTCCAAGTCTGTAGGAAGATGGTCCCACACTCTCTCACTCTCACAGCGGCCTAGCAGCAAGACAGAAGGCCTACTAGCTCCCTCTCGTGGAATGGCCTTCCCGGGCCATGGGCACATTACACAAGCCTGTGTACCCACCACGACTTTTCAATAAACAAAGAAGCCTCCGAAGATATATCATTCACCCACGCCACTGCCTTACCAATTAATCGTGGTTCACATTGTTTAACAAGATCCCCACTCAGATTTTACCCCATTTATGTACACACTGCTTCCTGTTGGTGAGCCATGACTCAGTCCACGACAAGACTTTTATCACAATACCACGAGCTGCCAATTTCTTTAACAGTGCCTCACGAAATCGTAATGACACGATTGCAAACAAACCATACCACGGGCGGGATTTGAACCCGCGGTCAGAGAGTCTCAAAACTCCAGACTGTCGCGCTAGCCAATGGGCCAACTAGTTTCAATTGAAGCTAGCTGGCCCAGTGGTTAACGCGACGGTCTGGAGTTTTAAGACTCTCTGTCCCCGGGTTCAAATCCCGCCCGTGGTATGGTTTCTTTAACAGTCTATGTGTGGTACTCTATTAAAAGCTTTACTAAATTCCAAATAAGTAATATCGAATTCTTTATCATGATCAACAGCCTAAAATGCTTTACTGAAGAAAGTTAGTAAATTAGTTAGGCAGGAACACCGGCCCCTCGTGAATCCACACTGTGAGTCATAGATCAAATTATGCTTATCAAGATGGTTTATAATATCAGCTATGATTGACTCTAGTAATTTGCCTACAGTTAAGTTCAGCCTTATTGGGAGGTAATTTGACTGCAACTGCCTATCACATTGGTCATCTTCCACATATCAGACACTACACCTCTTTGAAGAGATATATTAAAAATGTTAGTTAATGATTCACAAAGTTCCATTTTGTACTCCTTAAGAACCCTTGAAAAAAGTCCATCAGAGCCTGCGGATTTATTTTGCTTTAATCAGTCAACGTGTTTGATTGCCATATCCCTAGTGACTGTGATATTGCATTTCTTTTCTTCAGGCCCACTATAAAAATTAATTAATGGAATATCGGTAGTCTCTTTCTGTGTGAAAACCGAAAGGAAATAATTATTAAAAATCGAGCACATTTCATTCTCCTCGTCAGTAAGCTGCCCAGTTAAAAATAACAGGACCTAACATTTCTCTAACCTTTGCAATATACGTGGATGAAGCCTTTTGGGTTAGTTTTTGAATCACTTGCCACTTTAACTTTATAGTCCCGTTATGCTTTTCGTATTCCTTTTTTTTAGCCTCTCTTACTGTGTGTATATTGACTCACCTCATCTGATACGCCTATAAATTTCTTTCTTCTGTCCTAAAAGATGTTTGAGCCTATTATTCATTCATTTCGATCTCATTTCTCTAAGCGGAATAAATGTTCTTTGGACAACGTGTATAGTGTTTAGATAACTGTTATATTGATGGTTCTCTTCGCTACCCCAGTTCACATATAAATAATAAGTGTTCTCTCAGCCCATTGAAATCTTCTAAGTGAAAAACTGGGAATGTTACTGAACTATCCATACTATCACTCTTCCAAGTTCCTCTGTAATATCTAGATTATTAGCAAGGTTATCCATGTTAATCAGAACCAAAACAAGCAGCTTATTTCTCCTTGTTGGTTCTGTCACACACTGCTCCGAAAAACAATCTTAAACTACCTCCAGAAAGTCATTTGTCTCAAGATTGCCAGTCATTGAATTCCACTCAATTTTACTAATGTTAATGTTTCCTAGAATTACTACATGATAGTCTTGTGGCCTTAACAATTTGTTCCCAGTCTCCCTAGGTCCTTATCCAAGTTTGGGGGACGGTAAATCACGCCTAAAATTGATTTCTCATGATTCGGAAAATTCTACCCAGACAGACTGTGTGTGTGTTCTTTTACTTTTAATACCCGCTTTTATACAATTTTTTAAGTGTTCTCTGACAAATATCGTCACCCCGCCCCGCTTCCCGCTTTTTTATCAACGTGGAATAACTTGAAATCCTGAATGTGACATTCATTAGGCATGTCCCGATTCTTTATAATAAACCACATCTCAATTATGGCAAATACGTCAGTGTTACCGTCATTTGCAACTAATCTCAACTCATCCATCTTGTTTCTAGCCCTACGACTCTTTGTTTATTACGTTTTTAGAAACCCTCTCTTGTCTTTTCCCTCCCTGCTCATTCCTGCTCCTCCACTATTTCTATTACTGTCTTTATCACCTAGTGCTACTGGCTTTTCAATATTCACCAATAACTCTACCTCACTGAGCCTATAGCTGGTTTCCCTAAAATTCGCTATATCACTACACGAGAATTCATCGTACCCAGTTCTATTTTATCGTATTTCATATTTTTCCCCCCAAAACCAATACCACTAATTAGTTCTAGTTTAAAGCCCTCACAACTCCCCCCCCCTCTCCACTGGCAAGTGCTCCCACCCCAGACCTAGATAAGTGAGCCCATTCCTGACATACATGTCATTTTTAATATAGAAGAGGTCCAAGTTGTCTATAAATGGTACTACAATGTCCTAACAGTGTTAGTGTTTGTCCATCCAACAATTAACACAAATTGCTCTGAACAACTATTCATTTCCAACTCCTCTCCTCGGCAAAATGCCACAGGGTGCCCTCCCTTCTTCCTAATTATGTCTATCACTGACCTGTACCTGGTTATCAGGTCCTCACTTCTACCTCTGCCAACACTGTTGCCTCCAGCACTGAGACATACAACAGGACTGCTCCCATTACTTCTCATGATATCATCCAGACGACTAACAGTATCCTCCACCCCAGTCCCGGGAAAAACACTAAAGCTCCTGGGCTTCATCCATAGCTCATCCTCATGTGAAGGATGAGCTATGCGTTACATGTAGGTTGCTTTCAGCAATAAATCTACTGCTCCAGTGCCTCTTTCGTGCATTGTTGTTCAATTTGGTCAAGTTGTGGTGTACCTGGCAAACTTTTCGGTATCATGCAGCGACAAAAGGAAACTTAATAATAGTCTATATTTTTATAAAGTACATGATACAACTGATACAGTCATAGTTAACTTTTTAGAAGGTTCTTTGTTGCGCAGAGCATTCAGGACAGCCAAAGTTAATTATTGTCCCACAGAAAGCGAAACATAACAGCCGGCTAACATACAGGTGAACAGGGTAGAAGGTATAATGAAACATGTCCAAGGTTTCCCTTGTGTAGTTGATCGTTCCAGGACCCTCAGTGTGTGAGAAGAGGAGGCTACTAACCAAGCCACGCGGATATATGTGCTGTACATACCTCGTTAAAAGAAATCAGTGGAAGACACAAGGAACTCCGTATGGAAAACTGTGGTTATCTCTGCTGTCTGCAGTCAGGATGATACTGAGGCTGTAATGCTCTGCCTCATCCTGGGACCAGGATTCTCACTGAGAGTTGCTAAACCAGATTTAAATTAAAGATGATTGTAAATTTACTTTCATTAACAATCTGCATGTATAGATGTTTGTAATGATGGACTTTCAATATAATCAATGTATATACAGAAAAATATGTATTGCACGATAGTTATGCATTGAGGATGTGTTGGTGAGGGAATGTGGCTGTCCATGGCACGTCTCTAGCATTCAGTAAGCCTTCAGTGCACACACATACACACACGCACGAGCACACACATACACACACACACACACACACACACACACACACACACACACACACACACACAACACACACACACACACACAATGGATCAGGGAATACTTGTCAGGAAGACAGCAGCGAGTCATGGTACATGGCGAGGTGTCAGAGTGGGCACCTGTGACCAGCGGGGTCCCGCAGGGGTCAGTCCTAGGACCAGTGCTGTTTCTGGTATTTGTGAACGACATGACGGAAGGAATAGACTCTGAGGTGTCCCTGTTTGCAGATGACGTGAAGTTGATGAGAAGAATTCACTCGATCGAAGACCAGGCAGAACTACAAAGGGATCTGGACAGGCTGCAGACCTGGTCCAGCAATTGGCTCCTGGAGTTCAATCCCACCAAGTGCAAAGTCATGAAGATTGGGGAAGGGCAAAGAAGGCCGCAGACGGAGTACAGTCTAGGGGGTCAGAGACTACAAACCTCACTCAAGGAAAAAGATCTTGGGGTGAGTATAACACCAGGCACATCTCCTGAAGCGCACATCAACCAAATAACTGCTGCAGCATATGGGCGCCTAGCAAACCACAGAACAGCATTCCGACATCTTAATAAGGAATCATTCAGGACCCTGTACACCGTGTACGTTAGGCCCATATTGGAGTATGCGGCACCAGTTTGGAACCCACACCTAGCCAAGTACGTGAAGAAACTAGAGAAAGTGCAAAGGTTTGCAACAAGACTAGTCCCAGAGCTAAGAGGTATGTCCTACGAGGAGAGGTTAAGGGAAATCAACCTGACGACACTGGAGGACAGGAGAGATAGGGGGGACATGATAACGACATACAAAATACTGAGAGGAATTGACAAGGTGGACAAAGACAGGATGTTCCAGAGATTGGACACAGTAACAAGGGGACACAGTTGGAAGTTGAAGACACAGATGAATCACAGGGATGTTAGGAAGTATTTCTTCAGCCACAGAGTAGTCAGTAAGTGGAATAGTTTGGGAAGCGATGTAGTGGAGGCAGGATCCATACATAGCTTTAAGCAGAGGTATGATAAAGCTCACGGCTCAGGGAGAGTGACCTAGTAGCGATCAGCGAAGAGGCGGGGCCAGGAGCTCGGACTCGACCCCCGCAACCTCAACTAGGTGAGTACAACTAGGTGAGTACACACACACACACACACACACAGAGTAGTCAGGAAGTGGAATAGTTTGGGAAGAGATGTAGTGGAGGCAGGATCCATACATAGCTTTAAGCAGAGGTACGATAAAGCTCATGGTTCAGGGAGAGTGACCTAGTAGCGACCAGTGAAGAGGCGGGGCCAGGAGCTTGGACTCGACCCCTGCAACCTCAACTAGGTGAGTACAACTAGGTGAGTACACACACACACACACACACACACACACACACACACACACACACACTCACACACACACACACACACACACACACACACACACACACACACACACACACAAACACACACACACAAACACACACACACACACACAAACACACAATCTGTATGTATAGACCCCACCAAGGCTCTCGCTCCCCCAACCCCAATATACTTGCATGACCACAATGATAGAAAAGAAACTAAAGGTTTGGTACACAAACGCGGATGGAATAACGAATAAACATGAGGAGTGGAATGAAAGAATCAGTGAAAAATCCCCAGACATCATAGCAGTTACAGAAACAAAACTCGCTGAGACAATAACAGACACAATCTTCCCAACAGGATATCAGATCCTGAGGAAAGATAGAAGGAGTAGAGGGGGAGGAGGGGTTGCACTGCTCATAAAACACCAATGGGGATTTGAGGAAATGGAAGGCATGGACATGATTGGAGAAAGAGACTACATTGTAGGTACAATTCAGTCCGGAGAACATAAAGTAGTCATTGGAGTGATGTATAACCCACCACAGAACTGCAGGAGGCCAAGAGAGGAGTACGAAGAAAACAACAGGGTGATGGTGGACACACTGGCTGAGGTGGCAAGAAGAGCTCACTCGAGCAGAGCAAAGTTACTGGTAATGGGCGATTTCAACCACAGGGAGATCGACTGGGAAAACCTGGAGCCACATGGGGGTCCCGAAACATGGAGAGCCAAGATGATGGATGTGGTACTTGAAAACCTCATGCATCAACATGTCAGGGACACAACCAGAGAGAGAGGGGAGGATGAGCCAGCAAGACTAGATCTTGTGTTCACCCTGAGCAGTTCAGACATTGAGGACATCACTTACGAGAGGCCCCTTGGAGCTAGCGATCATGTGGTTCTGAGTTTTGACTATATAGTAGAGTTACAAGTGGAGAAGGTAACAGGAACTGAAGGGGACAGGCCAAACTATAAAAGGGGGGACTACACAGGTATGAGAAACTTCCTGCAGGAGGTTCAGTGGGACAGAGAAATGGTAGGAAAATCAGTAAACGAGATGATGGAATATGTGGCAACAAAGTGCAAGGAGGCAGAGGAAAGTTTTGTTCCCAAGGGAAACAGAAATAATAGGAAGACCAAAACGAGTCCTTGGTTTACCCGAAGGTGTAGGGAGGCAAAAACTAAGTGCAACAGAGAATGGAAAAGGTACAGGAGGCATAGGACCCAGGAAAACAAGGAGATTAGTAGAAGAGCCAGAAACGAGTATGCGCAGATAAGGAGGGAGGCCCAGCGACAGTATGAAAACGACATAGCATCGAAAGTCAAATCTGACCCGAAACTGCTGTATAGCCACATTAGGAGGAAGACAACAGTCAAGGACCAGGTGATAAGGCTGAGGAAAGAAGGTGGAGAACTCACAAGAAACGATCAAGAGGTATGTGAGGAGCTCAACACGAGATTTAAGGAAGTATTTACAGTAGAGACAGGAAGGATTCTGGGGGGACAGACCAGATGGGGACACCAACAAGGAATACACCAACAAGTGTTGGACGACATACATACAGATGAGGAGGAGGTGAAGAAACTGCTAAGGGACATCGATACCTCAAAAGCAATGGGACCGGACAACATCTCTCCGTGGGTCCTTAGAGAGGGAGCAGATATGTTGTGCGTACCACTTACCACAATCTTCAACACATCCCTGGAAACTGGGCAACTACCTGAGGTATGGAAGACGGCAAATGTAGTTCCCATTTTCAAAAAAGGAGACAGAAAAGAGGCACTAAACTATAGACCTGTGTCATTGACGTGTATAGTATGCAAAATTATGGAGAAGATTATCAGGAGGAGAGTGGTGGAGCACCTGGAACGGAACAGGAGTATAAATGCCAACCAGCACGGATTCACGGAAGGCAAATCCTGTGTCACAAACCTTCTGGAGTTTTATGATAAAATAACAGAAGTAAGACAAGAGAGAGAGGGGTGGGTTGATTGCATCTTCTTGGACTGCAAGAAGGCCTTTGACACAGTTCCTCACAAGAGATTAGTGCAGAAGCTAGAGCATCAGGCGCATATAACAGGAAGGGCACTGCAATGGATCAGAGAATACCTGACAGGGAGGCAACAACGAGTCATGGTACGTAATGATGTATCACAGTGGGCACCTGTGACGAGCGGGGTCCCACAGGGGTCGGTCCTAGGACCAGTGCTATTTTTGGTATATGTGAACGACATGACGGAAGGATTAGACTCAGAAGTGTCCCTGTTTGCAGATGATGTGAAGTTAATGAGGAGAATTAAATCTGATGAGGACCAGGCAGGACTTCAAAGAGACCTGGACAGACTGGACACCTGGTCCAGCAAATGGCTTCTCGAATTTAATCCTGCCAAATGCAAAGTCATGAAGATAGGGGAAGGGCACAGAAGACCACAGACAGAGTATAGGCTAGGTGGCCAAAGACTGCAAACCTCACTCAAGGAGAAAGATCTTGGGGTGAGTATAACACCGAGCATGTCTCCGGAAGCACACATCAATCAGATAACTGCTGCAGCATATGGGCGCCTGGCAAACCTGTGAACAGCATTCCGACACCTTAGTAAGGAATCATTCAAGACACTGTACACCGTGTATGTCAGGCCCATACTGGAGTATGCAGCACCTGTTTGGAACCCGCACTTGATAAAGCACGTCAAGAAACTAGAGAAAGTACAAAGGTTTGCAACAAGGTTAGTTCCAGAGCTAAGGGGAATGTCCTATGAAGAAAGATTAAGGGAAATCGGCCTGACGACACTGGAGGACAGGAGGGTCAGGGGAGACATGATAACGACATATAAAATACTGCGTGGAATAGACAAGGTGGACAAGGACAGGATGTTCCAGGGAGGGGACACAGAAACAAGAGGCCACAATTGGAAGTTGAAGACACGAATGAGTCAGAGAGATAGTAGGAAGTATTTCTTCAGTCATAGAGTTGTAAGGCAGTGGAATAGCCTAGAAAATGACGTAGTGGAGGCAGGAACCATACACAGTTTTAAGACGAGGTTTGATAAAGCTCATGGAGCGGGGAGAGAGAGGGCCTAGTAGCAACCGGTGAAGAGGCGGGGCCAGGAGCTAGAACTCGACCCCTGCAACCACAAATAGGTGAGTGCAAATAGGTGAGTACACACACACAAACACACACACACACACACACACACACACACACACACACACACACACACACACACACACACACACACACACACACACACACACACACACACACACACGTACTCATATACAACAGGCCTAGTGTCTAATCGGCATGTGCCTAGGATAAAATGGTAACTAACACACACACACACACACTCACACACGAATACACAAATACACACAACAAAGAGACGGGGCCAGGAGATGCGACATGACCCCTGCAGCGAAAAATAGATAAGTATAAATAGGTGGGTACACATGAACAAATATACAAACATACACACACACATGCATATGCACACACACACACACACACACACACACACACACACACACACACACACACACACATAGGTGAAGAGATGGACGAGATTGTAAATTTTCAGAGAATAGGGGGGTACTCGAAGGGGAGAAAACGACCAATCAAGCTGATTCTCAGGACGGAAACAGTGCAGAACAGGATCCTCCAAGAGAAACCACGATTGAAATACTCGGAAGAGTACAAGAGGGTGTTCCTAGACAGAGACAGAACAAAATCAGAACGACAGCAGCTGAGGGAGAGGACAAAAAAGCGAAAGGAGCTAGGAAAAGAGACAAGGAGGGAACCAGCAGAGGTCAGTCAGAGCAGGACAGAACAGCAAGGGCAAGCACACACACAACTACTCTCAGAACCATACAACCTATCACACCATCCCAACACACACTACAATCCATACCCACAGCCTCCACCCAACACCGAGCTATAGAATCCCACAGTATGCCACCAGGTCTCCCACCCTCACAGGCCCCCCAAACCACAGTGTTGGAAAGGAAACTGAAGGTATGGTACACAAACGCTGATGGAATAACAAATAAGTGGGAGGAGTGGCACGAAAGAGCCAAAGAAGCATCACCGGACATCATAGCTCTCACAGAAACCAAGCTTACAGGTATGATAACAGATGCCATCTTTCCAACGGGATACCAAATCCTGAGGAAAGACAGAGGGAACAGGGGGGGTGGAGGAGTGGCGTTGCTGATCAAAAATCGCTGGAATTTTGATGAGCTGGAGAGAGGAGATAGCGGAGAAGAAAGTGATTACATAGTGGGAACACTTCACTCTGGAGGTCCCAAGGTGGTAATAGCAGTGATGTATAACCCACCACAGAACAGCAGGAGGCCAAGGCAAGAGTACGACGAGAGCAATAGAGCGATGGTTGACACACTGGCTAGAGTGGCCAGAAGAGCTCATGCATGCAGGGCAAAGCTCCTGATCATGGGTGACTTTAACCACAAGGAGATCGATTGGGAGAACTTGGACCCACATGGGGGCCAAGATACATGGAGGGCTAAGATGATGGAGGTGGTACTGGAGAACTTCATGTACCAACACGTAAGGGACACTACAAGAGAGAGAGGAGAGGATGAACCAGCAAGGCTGGACTTAGTATTCACCTTCAGTAGTGCAGATATCGAGGACATCACATATGAAAGACCCCTTGGGGCCAGTGACCATGTGGTTTTAAGCTTCGAATACACAGTAGAGCTACAAGTGGAGGGAGAAGCAGGAAGGCCAGGACGAATGAAGCCAAACTACAAGAAGGGGGACTATACAGGAATGAGGAACTACCTGAACGGGGTTCAGTGGGACAGAGAACTGGCAGGGAAGCCAGTTAATGAGATGATGGAATATGTAGCAACAAAATGCAAGGAGGCTGAGGAGAGGTTTGTACCCAAGGGTAACAGGAGTAATGAAAAAGCCAGGATGAGCCCATGGTTTACCCAAAGGTGCAGGGAGGCAAAAACCAAGTGTGCTAGGGAATGGAAGAAATATAGAAGGCAAAGGACCCAGGAGAATAAGGAGAACAGTCGTAGAGCCAGAAACGAATATGCACAGATAAGAAGGGAGGCCCAAAGACAATATGAAAATGACATAGCAGCGAAAGCCAAATCTGACCCGAAACTGTTGTACAGCCACATCAGGAGGAAAACAACAGTCAAGGACCAGGTAATCAGGCTAAGGAAGGAAGGAGGAGAGACAACAGGAAATGACCGTGAAGTATGTGAAGAACTCAACAAGAGATTCAAAGAAGTGTTCACAGAGGAGACAGAAGGGACTCCAGAAAGACGGAGAGGTGGGGCACACCACCAAGTGCTGGACACAGTGCACACAACCGAGGAAGAAGTGAAGAGGCTTCTGAGTGAGCTAGATACCTCAAAGGCAATGGGGCCAGATAACATCTCCCCATGGGTATTGAGAGAGGGAGCAGAGGCGCTATGTGTACCCCTAACAACAATATTCAATACATCTATCGAAACAGGGAGATTGCCTGAGGCATGGAAGACAGCAAATGTAGTCCCAATCTTTAAAAAAGGAGACAGACATGAAGCATTAAACTACAGACCAGTGTCACTGACATGTATAGTATGCAAAATCATGGAGAAGATTATCAGGAGAAGAGTGGTGGAACACCTAGAAAGGAATGATCTCATCAACAGCAGTCAGCATGGTTTCAGGGACGGGAAATCCTGTGTCACAAACCTACTGGAGTTCTATGACATGGTGACAGCAGTAAGACAAGAGAGAGAGGGGTGGGTGGATTGCATTTTCTTGGACTGCAAGAAGGCGTTTGACACAGTTCCACACAAGAGATTGGTGCAAAAACTGGAGGACCAAGCAGGGATAACAGGGAAGGCACTACAATGGATCAGGGAATACTTGTCAGGAAGACAGCAGCGAGTCATGGTACGTGGCGAGGTGTCAGAGTGGGCACCTGTGACCAGCGGGGTCCCGCAGGGGTCAGTCCTAGGACCAGTGCTGTTTCTGGTATTTGTGAACGACATGACGGAAGGAATAGACTCTGAGGTGTCCCTGTTTGCAGATGACGTGAAGTTGATGAGAAGAATACACTCGATCGAAGACCAGGCAGAACTACAAAGGGATCTGGACAGGCTGCAGACCTGGTCCAGCAATTGGCTCCTGGAGTTCAATCCCACCAAGTGCAAAGTCATGAAGATTGGGGAAGGGCAAAGAAGGCCGCAGACGGAGTACAGTCTAGGGGGTCAGAGACTACAAACCTCACTCAAGGAAAAAGATCTTGGGGTGAGTATAACACCAGGCACATCTCCTGAAGCGCACATCAACCAAATAACTGCTGCAGCATATGGGCGCCTAGCAAACCTCAGAACAGCATTCCGACATCTTAATAAGGAATCGTTCAGGACCCTGTACACCGTATACGTTAGGCCCATATTGGAGTATGCGGCACCAGTTTGGAACCCACACCTAGCCAAGCACGTAAAGAAACTAGAGAAAGTGCAAAGGTTTGCAACAAGACTAGTCCCAGAGCTAAGAGGTATGTCCTACGAGGAGAGGTTAAGGGAAATCAACCTGACGACACTGGAGGACAGGAGAGATAGGGGGGACATGATAACGACATACAAAATACTGAGAGGAATTGACAAGGTGGACAAAGACAGGATGTTCCAGAGATTGGACACAGTAACAAGGGGACACAGTTGGAAGCTGAAGACACAGATGAATCACAGGGATGTTAGGAAGTATTTCTTCAGCCACAGAGTAGTCAGTAAGTGGAATAGTTTGGGAAGCGATGTAGTGGAGGCAGGATCCATACATAGCTTTAAGCAGAGGTATGATAAAGCTCACGGCTCAGGGAGAGTGACCTAGTAGCGATCAGTGAAGAGGCGGGGCCAGGAGCTCGGACTCGACCCCCGCAACCTCAACTAGGTGAGTACAACTAGGTGAGTACACACACACACACACACACACACACACACACACACACACACACACACACACACACACACACACACACACACACACACACACCTTTCAGAATGACATAGACAAACAGATTCCAAGAGTATCTTCTCATGTCATGTCTCACAGGATACAGTCTCTCACCTGTAAGACAGTCCGTGACAGTCTCCGTCATGCTACAGCTGACAACACTCACGGTGTCTTCCTCCAAACATCGCTCGTGGAGTAGCCTATGTTTGTGTCATTGTCAGTGTCCACACAAACACACACACACACACACAAACACACACACACACACACACACACACACACACACACACACACACACATACACACACACACACACACGCCTACACACACACACGTGGGAAGCGATGTAGTGGAGGAAGGATCCATACATAGCTTTAAGCAGAGGTATGATAAAGCTCACGGCTCAGGGAGAGTGACCTAGTAGCGATCAGTGAAGAGGCGGGGCCAGGAGCTCGGACTCGACCCCCGCAACCTCAACTAGGTGAGTACAACTAGGTGAGTACACACACATAAAGCTCATGGGGCGGGAAGTGACCTAGTAGCGGCCAGTGAAGAGGCGGGGCCAGGAGCTGTGACTAGACAACTGCAACCACAACTAGGTGAGTACACACAAAAAACAGGCTGGGTATCTATGGACAAGTGCCTATGACAACTAATAACTACACAGGATACTTGACACCACAATCCGACTGACCACAACATACCCTCTCTCTCTCTCTCTCTCTCTCTCTCTCTCTCTCTCTCTCTCTCTCTCTCCCTACTAGACACTACCACTACGATTGTACACAAAGCTCCATGTCACATACAGCACATGAGCCGTTAATGCCATAAAGAGTGACACAAACTTACGCCCCCCCTCACCCTCGCTCTCCCCACCAACATTCCCTACCCCTCTTTCTTTTTCTCTTTCTCCCTCACTCTACCCTCTCTCTCTCTCTTTCCCTCCCTCCCTCCCTTCCTTGATCCTCACTCTCTCTTCCCCTTCCTTCCCTGATGCTCTCTCTCTTTCCTCCTTCCCCCCTCTCTTCCCTTCTCTCTCTCTCTCCACCTCCCCATCTGCGTGTGTGTGTGTGTGTGTGTGTGTGTGTGTGTGTGTACTCACCTATTTGTACTCACCTATTTGTGGTTGCAGGGGTCGAGTCCTAGCTCCTGGCCCCGCCTCTTCACCGGTTGCTACTAGGCCCTCTCTCTCCCCGCTCCATGAGCTTTATCAAACCTCGTCTTAAAACTGTGTATGGTTCCTGCCTCCACTACGTCATTTTCTAGGCTATTCCACTGCCTTACAACTCTATGACTGAAGAAATACTTCCTACTATCTCTCTGACTCATTTGTGTCTTCAACTTCCAATTGTGGCCTCTTGTTTCTGTGTCCCCTCCCTGGAACATCCTGTCCTTGTCCACCTTGTCTATTCCACGCAGTATTTTATATGTCGTTATCATGTCTCCCCTGACCCTCCTGTCCTCCAGTGTCGTCAGGCCGATTTCCCTTAATCTTTCTTCATAGGACATTCCCCTTAGCTCTGGAACTAACCTTGTTGCAAACCTTTGTACTTTCTCTAGTTTCTTGACGTGCTTTATCAAGTGCGGGTTCCAAACAGGTGCTGCATACTCCAGTATGGGCCTGACATACACGGTGTACAGTGTCTTGAATGATTCCTTACTAAGGTATCGGAATGCTGTTCTCAGGTTTGCCAGGCGCCCATATGCTGCAGCAGTTATCTGATTGATGTGTGCTTCCGGAGACATGCTCGGTGTTATACTCACCCCAAGATCTTTCTCCTTGAGTGAGGTTTGCAGTCTTTGGCCACCTAGCCTATACTCTGTCTGTGGTCTTCTGTGCCCTTCCCCTATCTTCATGACTTTGCATTTGGCAGGATTAAATTCGAGAAGCCATTTGCTGGACCAGGTGTCCAGTCTGTCCAGGTCTCTTTGAAGTCCTGCCTGGTCCTCATCAGATTTAATTCTCCTCATTAACTTCACATCATCTGCAAACAGGGACACTTCTGAGTCTAACCCTTCCGTCATGTCGTTCACATATACCGAAAATAGCACTGGTCCTAGGACCGACCCCTGTGGGACCCCGCTCGTCACAGGTGCCCACTGTGATACATCATTACGTACCATGACTCGTTGTTGCCTCCCTGTCAGGTATTCTCTGATCCATTGCAGTGCCCTTCCTGTTATATGCGCCTGATGCTCTAGCTTCTGCACTAATCTCTTGTGAGGAACTGTGTCAAAGGCCTTCTTGCAGTCCAAGAAGATGCAATCAACCCACCCCTCTCTCTCTTGTCTTACTTCTGTGTGTGTGTGTGTGCGCGCGTGTGAGGGAAGATAAAGGGGGTAAGGAGAGAGAGGGGGCAGAAGAGGTAGAGGTAGGGAGAGAGGTTAGGGAGAGAGAGATAAGGAAAATATGTTTGATTGTGCTTGCTTAGTACTAAATTATTGTAAACGTATTTAAAAAATATTTAGTTGGGTTAGGCTAAAATAAATTGCGCTTGTTATAATAAGGTTAGGTAAGTTCATCAAGTTCCTCTTGATGCAAAATTATAAATTTTTACATCAACATTAATGAAAAAAAATATATCTTTAAACGTATAAGAGAAAACTTTAGAAAGGACTTAATTTTAAATGAGTTCTTGCTAATTGACCAGTTTTACTTATTCGGCATGACATATATATATATATATATATATATATATATATATATATATATATATATATATATATATATATATATATATATATATATATATATATATATATCGTGCCGAATATGTAAAACTGGTCAATTAGCAAGAACTTATTTAAAATTAAGTCCTTTCTGAAATTTTCTTTTATACGTTTGAAAATATATTTTTTTTCATTAATTAATGTTAATGTAAAAAATTTTAATTTTGCACCAAAAGAATCTTAGAAAACTTACCTAACCTTATTATAACAAGAACAATTTATTTTAGCCTAACCCAACTAAATATATTTTAAATACGTTTATAACAATTTAGTACTAAACAAACACAATCAAATATATTTTTTCCGTTAGGTTCAGAAAGATTTTGGCGAAATTATTGCATACACATATTTTCACTTGTCGTATATGGCAAGATGAACGTTGCTATTTAAGCCAAGATCGCAAGTTCTGCCTATTCGGCACGACATATATATATATATATATATATATATATATATATATATATATATATATATATATATATATATATATATATATATATATATATATATATACATATATATATATATATATATATATATATATATATATATATATATATATATATATATATATATATATATCTATATATATATATATATTTATATATATATATATATATATATATATATATATGTATATATATATATATATGTATATATATATATATATATATATATATATATACATAAAATTAAGTTATTTCTAAAATTTTCTCTTATACGTTTAAAGATATATTTTTTTCATTAATGTTAATGTAATAAATTTTAATTTTGCACCTAAAGAATCTTAGAAAACTTACCTAACCTTATTATAACAAGAACAATTTATTTTAGCCTAACCCAACTATATATATTTTAGATTTGTTTACAATAATTTAATACTAAACAAACCGAGTGAAATATATTTTTTTAGTTAGGTTCAGAATGATTTTGGCGAAATTATTGCATACATAAATTTTCACTTGTCCTATATGGCAAGATGAGCGTTGCTATTTAAGCCAAGATGGCAAGTTCTGCCTATTCGGCACGTATATATATATATATATATATATATATATATATATATATATATATATATATATATATATATATATATATATATATATATATATATATATATATATATACACATATACATAAAATTAATTCCTTTCTAAAATTTTCTCTTATACGTTTAAAGATATATTTTTTTCATTAATAATGTATAAATATTTTGCACCTAAAGAATCTTAGAAAACTTACCTAACCTTATATAACAAGAACAATTTATTTTAGCCTAACCCAACTATATATATTTTAGATTTGTTTACAATAATTTAATACTAAACAAACCGAGTGAAATATATTTTTTTAGTTAGGTTCAGAATGATTTTGGCGAAATTATATACATAAATTTTCACTTGTCCTATATGGCAAGATGACTATTTATGGCAAGTTCTGCCTATGTATATATATATATATATATATATATATATATATATATATATATATATATATATATATATTATATATATATATATATACACATATATATATATATATATATATATATATATATATATATATATATACATATATGTATGTATATATATGTGCGTGTGTGTGTGTGTTCAACACTTTCACCGTCACTGATACATAATCACTCTCTTTGCAGAGGCGCTCAGATACAACAGTTTAGACGTCCCTCCAAATTGCCACTATAATAAACCCCTCCTTTAAATTGAAGGCACTTTACTTCCCATTTCCAGGACTCAAGTCCGGCTATACGGTTTTCCCTGAATCTCTTTACAAAATATTACCCTGTTCACACTCCAACAGTTCGTCAGGTCCCAAAAATCATTCGTCTCTATTAACTCCTATCTAACACGTTCATACACGCTTGCTGGAAGTCCAAGCCCTCGCTCACAAAATCTCCTTTACCCCCTCCGTCCAACCTTTTTGAGGATGACCCCTACCACACCTTCCTTCCCCAACATATTTATACGCTCTTCAAGTCATTCTACTTTGATCCATTCTCTAAATGACCAAACCACCTCAAAACCCCCTCTTCAGTCCTCTGACTAATACTTTTAGTAACTCCACACCTCCTCCTAATTTCCAAACTATGAATTCTCTGCATAATATTTACACCACACATTGCCCTTAGACACTACATCTCCACTGCCTCCAGCCGCCTCGTCGCTGCAGCAATTATAACCCATGCTTCACACCCATATAAGAGTCTTGGTACCACTATACTCTCGTACATTCCCTTCTTTGCCTCCATGGATAACTTTCTTTGTCTCCACAAATACCCCAATGTACCATTCTACCGTTTTGCCTTCATTCAATTCAATTTATGGTTTTCCTCATCCTTCATAAACCCATCCGTTGACAATTCAGCTCTCAAATATCTGAAAACATTCACTTCTTCCACACTCCCTCCTCCAATGTGATATCAAGTTTTTCTTTATCTAAATCGTTTGATACCCTCATCACCTTATTCTTATCTATGTTCACTTTCAACTTTCTACTTTTACACCCTCCCAAACTCGTCCACTAAGCTTTGCAACTTTTCTTTAGAATCTCCCCAACAGCACGGCATCATCAGCAAAAAGTAACTTTGTCAACTCCCCATTTTGTATTTGATCTCCCATAATATAATCCCACCCTTTTCCAACACCCTAGCATTTACTATATTTACAACCTCATCTATAAATATGTTCAACAATATTTTATATATATATATATATATATATATATATATATATATATATATATATATATATATATATATATATATATATATATATATATATATATATATATATATATATATATATATATATATATATATATATATATATATATATATATATATATATATATATATATATATATATATATATATATATATATATATATATATATATATATATATATATATATATATATATATATATATATATATATATATATATATATATATAGATAGATAGATAGAAATGTTAAAAGCAGGTGGGGATATAGTTTTGGAGTGGTTGGTGCAATTATTTAATAAATGTATGGAAGAGGGTAAGGTACCTAGGGATTGGCAGAGAGCATGCATAGTTCCTTTGATAAAGGCAAAGGGGATAAAAGAGAGTGCAAAAATTATAGGGGATAAGTCTGTTGAGTGTACCTGGTAAAGTGTATGGTAGAGATTTGTTTAATTGAAAGAATTAAGAGTAAGACGGAGAATAGGATAGCAGATGAACAAGGAGGCTTTAGGAAAGGTAGGGGGGTGTGTGGACCAGGTGTTTACAGTGAAACATATAAGTGAACAGTATTTAGATAAGGCTAAAGAGGTCTTTGTGGCATTTATGGATTTGGAAAAGGCGTATGACAGGGTGGATAGGGGGGCAATGTGGCAGATGTTGCAAGTGTATGGTGTAGGAGGTAGGTTACTGAAAGCAGTGAAGAGTTTTACGAGGATAGTGAGGCCTGTCAGAGTATGTAGGAAAGAGGGAAATTTTTTTCCCAGTAAAAGTAGGCCTTAGACAAGGATGTGTGATGTCACCGTGGTTGTTTAATATATTTATAGATGGGGTTGTAAGAGAAGTAAATGCGAGGGTCTTGGCAAGAGGCGTGGAGTTAAAAGATAAAGAATCACACACAAAGTGGGAGTTGTCACAGCTGCTCTTTGCTGATGACACTGTGCTCTTGGGAGATTCTAAGAGAAGTGCAGAGATTGGTGGATGAATTTGGTAGGGTGTGCAAAAGAAGAAAATTAAAGGTGAATACAGGAAAGAGTAAGGTTATGAGGATAACAAAAAGATTAGTGATGAAAGATTGAATATCAGATTGGAGGGAGAGAGTATGGAGGAGGTGAACGTATTCAGATATTTGGGAGTGGACGTGTCATGGATGGGTCTATGAAAGATGAGGTGAATCATAGAATTGATGAGGGAAAAAGAGTGAGTGGTGCACTTAGGAGTCTGTGGAGACAAAGAACTTTGTCCTTGGAGGCAAAGAGGGGAATGTATGAGAGTATAGTTTACCAACGCTCTTATATGGGTGTGAAGTGTGGGTGATGAATGTTGCAGCGAGGAGAAGGCTGGAGGCAGTGGAGATGTCATGTCTGAGGGCAATGTGTGGTGTGAATATAATGCAGAGAATTCGTAGTTTGGAAGTTAGGAGGAGGTGCGGGATTACCTGAAAACTGTTGTCCAGAGGGCTGAGGAAGGGTTGTTGAGGTGGTTCGGACATGTAGAGAGAATGGAGCGAAACAGAATGACTTCAAGAGTGTATCATCTGTAGTAAGGAAGGAAGGCGGGGTAGGGGTCGGCCTAGGAAGGGTTGAGGAAGGGGGTAAAGGAGGTTTTGTGTGAGGGGCTTGGACTTCCAGCAGGCATGCGTGAGCGTGTTTGATAGGAGTGAATGGAGACAAATGGTTTTTAATACTTGACGTGCTGTTGGAGTGTGAGCAAAGTAACATTTATGAAGGGATTCAGGGAAACCGGCAGGCCGGACTTGAGTCCTGGAGATGGGAAGTACAGTGCCTGCACTCTGAAGGAGGGGTGTTAATGTTGCAGTTTAAAAACTGTAGTGTAAAGCACCCTTCTGGCAAGACAGTGATGGAGTGAATGATGGTGAAAGTTTTTCTTTTTCGGGCCACCCTGCCTTGGTGGGAATCGGCCGGTGTGATAATAAAAAAAAAAAAAAAAAAAATAAAAAAAAAAATATATATATATATAATATTGTTGAACATATTTATAGATGAGGTTGTAAATATAGCAAAATCCTGCTGGAAAATACCTTCTTTATCAGGAAAGTCTCTAATCACAATGGGAAGCAAATGAATTGCCAAGATTGCCTTATATTTGTCACTGCTCGTCGTTCCCTCAACAATAACGAGCCGTTCAGGTCCATTAAGAGTAAAACTATCCCAAAACATCTTCTTAGGTGGATGTTTTGGTGCTTGTTGAATGTGTCCACTCTGAAGAGGTTCGCCTTTGCTCCGCCTCACTACAACTTCACAATGCACATCATCTGAAAATATAACTTTTCTCCATTCATCTGTTATCCATCCTTTATGATTGAGTGTCCACCACAGCCATTTTTTCTTCATAGCAGCAGTCAATAATTGTTTTTTACCGGCTTTCTGGCAGTTCTGCCAACTTCAAGGAGTCTTCATCGAACAGGTGAAGAATCAATATTTACGCTACCTGAAACCACATCTCTCTGTAGATCTTTGCTCCTTTTCTTGGATTCCTTCACGCTATTTCTTATGATAAACGTTTTACCTTGATCCATATGTCCTCGGATCAAGGTAAAACACTTAGCTCTCCTGCGTGCTTGATTCTTTACGATTGTGTGGTCCAGTGGGTTAGAGCGTCATGTGATTTTCGCTCACCACGAGGCAGGGCCAAAACAACATGGGTACAAATCCTCGGCTAGTCGCAGTGTTGTTATTGATTCAGTACCACTTGTTCGTGGTCAAAATAATTTATATATATATATATGCAAAACAACCAATGTGAAAGAATAGAGAAATTCCTAGCGCTTTCGTGACTACTCACATTGATAATGTGATCAGTCACGAAAGCGCTTGGAATTTCTCTATTCTTTCACAGTATATATATATATATATATATATATATATATATATATATATATATATATATATATATATATATATATATATATATATATATATATATATATATATATATATATATATATATAATATATATATATATATATATATATATATATATATATATATATATATATATATATATATATATATATATATATATATATATATATATAATATATATATATATATATATATATATATATATATATATATATATATATATATATATATATATATATATATATATAATATATATATATATATATATATATATATATATATATATATATATATATATATATATATATATATATATATATATATATATATGTATATATATGTCGTGCCGAATATGTAAAACTGGTCAATTAGCAAGAACTCATTTAAAATTAAGTCCTTTCTGAAATTTTCTCTTATCCGTTTAAAGATATATTTTTTTCATTAATGTTAATGTAAAAAAATTTAATTTTGCACCAAAAGAATCTTAGAAAACTTACCTAACCTTATTATAAGACGAGCAATTTATTTTAGCCTAACCCAACTAAATATATTTTAAATACATTTACAATAATTTAATACTAAACAAACACAATGAAATATATTTTTTTCGTTAGGTTCAGATTGATTTTGGCGAAATTATTGCATACACAAATTTTCACTTGTCCTATATGGCAAGATGAGCGTTGCTATTTAAGCCAAGATGGCAAGTTCTGCCTATTCGGCACGACATATATATATATATATATATATATTTATATATATATATATATATATATATATATATATATATATATATATATATATATATATATATATATATATATATATATATATATATATATATATATATATATATATATATATGTATATATATACGTATATATATATATATATATATATATATATATATATATATATATATATATATATATATATATATATATATTTATATATATATATATATATATATATATATATGAATATATATATATATATATACATATATATATATATATATATATATATATATATATATATATATATATATATATATATATATATATATATATATATATATATATATAAATAATATTGTTGAACATATTTATAGATGAGGTTGTAAATATAGTAAATGCTAGGGTGTTGGAAAAAGGGGTGGGATTATATTATGGGAGATCAAATACAAAATGGGAGTTGACAAAGTTACTTTTTGCTGATGATGCCGTGCTTTTGGGAGATTCTAAAGAAAAGTTGCAAAGCTTAGTGGACGAGTTTGGGAGGGTGTAAAAGTAGAAAGTTGAAAGTGAACATAGATAAGAATAAGGTGATGAGGGTATCAAACGATTTAGATAAAGAAAAACTTGATATCACATTGGAGGGAGGGAGTGTGGAAGAAGTGAATGTTTTCAGATATTTGAGAGCTGAATTGTCAACGGATGGGTTTATGAAGGATGAGGAAAACCATAGAATTGATGAAGGCAAAACGGTGAATGGTACATTGGGGTATTTGTGGAGACAAAGAAAGTTATCCATGGAGGCAAAGAAGGGAATGTACGAGAGTATAGTGGTACCAAGACTCTTATATGGGTGTGAAGCATGGGTTATAATTGCTGCAGCGACGAGGCGGCTGGAGGCAGTGGAGATGTAGTGTCTAAGGGCAATGTGTGGTGTAAATATTATGCAGAGAATTCATAGTTTGGAAATTAGGAGGAGGTGTGGAGTTACTAAAAGTATTAGTCAGAGGACTGAAGAGGGGGTTTTGAGGTGGTTTGGTCATTTAGAGAATGGATCAAAGTAGAATGACTTGAAGAGCGTATAAATATGTTGGGGAAGGAAGGTGTGGTAGGGGTCATCCTCAAAAAGGTTGGACGGAGGGGGTAAAGGAGATTTTGTGAGCGAGGGCTTGGACTTCCAGCAAGCGTGTATGAACGTGTTAGATAGGAGTTAATAGAGACGAATGATTTTTGGGACCTGACGAACTGTTGGAGTGTGAACAGGGTAATATTTTGTAAAGAGATTCAGGGAAAACCGTTTAGCCGGACTTGAGTCCTGGAAATGGGAAGTAAAGTGCCTGCAATTTAAAGGAGGGGTTTATTATAGTGGCAATTTGGAGGGACGTCTAAACTGTTGTATCTGAGCGCCTCTGCAAAGAGAGTGATTATGTATCAGTGACGGTGAAAGTGTTGAACACACACACACACGCACATATATATACATACATATATGTATATATATATATATATATATATATATATATATATATATATATATATATATATATATATATATATATGTATATATATATATATATATATATATATATATATATATATATATATATATATATATATATATATATATGTATATATATATATAAATATATATATATATATATATATATATATATATATATATATATATATATAAATATATATATATATATATATATATATATATATGTATATATATATATAAATATATATATATATATATATATATATATATATATATATATATATATATATATATATATATATATATAAATATATATATATATATATATATATATAAGTATATATATATATATATATATATAGTATATATATATATATATATATATATATATATATATATATATATACATATATTTTTTTTTTTTTTTTTTTTTTTTTTTTCAAAAAGTCGGCCGTCTCCCACCGAGGCAGGGTGACCCAAAAAAGAAAGAAAATACCCAAAAAGAAAATACTTTCATCATCATTCAACACTTTCACCACACTCACACATTATCACTGTTTTTGCAGAGGTGCTCAGAATACAACAGTTTAGAAGCATATATGTATAAAGATACACAACATATCCGTCCAAACTGCCAATATCCGAAACTCCTCCTTTAAAGTGCAGGCATTGTACTTCCCATTTCCAGGACTCAAGTCCGACCATATGAAAATAACCGGTTTCCCTGAATCCCTTCACTAAATATTACCCTGCTCACACTCCAACAGATCGTCAGATATATAAATATATATATATATATATATATATATATATATATATATATATATATATATATATATATATATATATATATATATATATATATATAATTATACACACACACACACACACACACACACACACACACACACACAGAGTAGTCAGAGTAGTCAGTAAATGGAATAGTTTGCGAAGCGATGTAGTGGAGGCAGGATCCATACATAGCTTTAAGCAGAGGTATGATAAAGCTCACGGCTCAGGGAGAGTGACCTAGTAGCGATCAGTGAAGAGGCGGGGCCAGGAGCTCGGACTCGACCCCCGCAACCTCAACTAGGTGAGTACAACTAGGTGAGTACACACACACACACACACACACACACACACACACACACACACACACACACACACACACACACACACACACAGTGTGTCCAAAAAACACTCCCTGATTTCAAAAAGATATAACATGTAACTTTATTGTAATAATCTTTCACAGTAGCTTCAGATGCAGGATTTCACTCAACTTCATGTGGTATAGGGTAGCATTAAGGAACTCAATGTGCGCCCCTCTGGTTGCTCGACAAACGACGACTCGATAGTCCAGTTGGGTCCAGACGCTCGGCAGCGTATCTGGTGTTATCACGCGAGCTGCTTCAGTGATCGAAATTTTCAGCTAACCCAGGGTTGCAGGTAGTGGTGATACGTAAGCTTCGCTTTTCACGTACCCCCAAAGAAAGAAGTCACAAACAGATAGGCCCGATGACCTCTGCCTCATATGCTCGTGATAAGATGTCTTATAATAATTAATCTGTACTGTATATGATAACAATTTAGCTTTTAAGAACTTTCATATTTGGAATATTTCTTTAAAATTTTGCATATGTGATTATACATCCCGTCAATTATATTTTATATTTTGTGGTAAAGAAATATTTTTATTCAAAAAGCATTTGTAGACGTACTCTTCCAATGTTGTTTCTCCCCAACTTCATTGACATTCATTCATTACATAGGTACAAACATCCAGTATTTAAGGTAGAAATTATCATTAATATTCTAATATAAATAATTGTGGAAATAATCTAGCATTAATTCTGAAACAGTAATTTCATGTGTTTCTTTTCGACTCGATAAATCTTAATGAAACGATAATAAACAACTGTCTGTGGGCATGAACCCATGGTAAGTCAGTGTTAAAACTAGCAGGCCAAGGAGGCACTGTCTGCTGAATCATGCCGGCCTAATCAGATTCATTCATTTAAGTATATTTCATTATTTGTTGCAGACTCTAGTGCAGGAAATACATGTTTCAAAATGTTTTGCTGTAATTTAACATTATTGTCGCATTAAATACATGAATACATCATTTACTGAGCAATAAATGTTTAATTTCAGTAATTAGTGCCTCGTCCATCCAGCTCCAATGACAATGATCTGTCGAAGCCTTTCAAGTGATGTAACAATGTGATTATAAACTCTACTTTTTTTGTAATTTACAAATGGCCATAAAGTTCATTCCAATCTTGGCTCCCACACGTTCATGTCTAGTATGCATTGAATAATTTTTGTTAATACTCCGGACGTCTCCCACTGAGGAAGAATGACACGACAAAGAAGACACTTTCTTAATCTCTCATTCAATCACTCTCTTGCCAAAAGTGCGCCGACATCACAGTTCAGATGATCATTCAAACCACAACATTCCCACCTCTCCTTTAGAGTGTAGGTGCTGTTCTTCCCACCTCCAGGACAAAAGTCAGATTAACAGGGTTCTCTGAATTCTTCCATAAATGTTATCATGCCCATATTCTAACAGCACGTCAAATCATTAAAGCTCTTGAATCCACTCATTCCTATGACACTCATACAAGCCTTTTGTTTGTGCAATCCCCTAGAAATCAAAAACCTCCTGTACCCACCTCTCTCCAACGTTTTCCAAATTTGTTTCTCAAAATTTGCAACTACCCTTTCCAATCACCCAAACGAACCATGCAACTGCAACAATTCCCACTCTTTACTCTAGCCACTGTCTATCAAACACACACCTCTCCCAAACACTCTAGCTTTTATTTCATTAACAATCCCATCTATAAATATGCTAGACAACTATGGTGATATCATATATCCCTATTTTTATTGGAAAATAACCTCCCTCTCTCGTACGTACTCTAATCTGCAGCTCGCTATCCACATAACTCATTACTGCTTAAGTAACTTATCACCTATTCCATATAATTGCAACATTTGCCACATTGTTTCCATACCATACGCCTTTTCTAGAAATGTTTAATTATGGACATCAGAAGAAACACTTGATCTACGCATCTCCTACCCTTCTAAAAACCTTCTAGTTCCTCTTCAAGTCTACTTTTTGAAATGATGATGTAAAGACAGTAATAAGGGAGAAAAATGAGGAAAATGAGGAAAATGAGGAAAACAATAAAAATGAGGTAATGAAAGAATGGATATCAGATTGAAGGAAGAGAGTATGGAGGAAGTGAATGTATTCAGATATTTAGGAGTGGACGTGTCAGCAGATGGGTCTATGAAGGAAAAGGTGAATCATAAAACTGATGAGGGGAAAAAAGTGAGTGGTGCACTAAGGAGTCTGTGGAGACAAAAACTTTGTCTATGGAAGCATAGAGGGAAATGTATGAGAGTATAGTTATACCAACGCTCTTATATGGGTGTGAAGCATGGGTGATGAATGTTGCAACAAGGAGAATGCCGAAGACAGTGGAGATGTCATGCCTGAGGCCAATGTGTGGTGTGAATATAATGCAGAGAATTCGTAGTTTGGAAATTAGGAGGTACGGGATTAAAAAAACTATTATCCGGTGAGCTGAGGAGAGGTTGTTGAGGTGGTTCGGACATGTAGAGAAACTGGAATAAATCAGAATGATTTCGAGAGTATATAAATCTGTAGTGGAGGGAAGGCGGGATAGTCGTCGGCCTAAAAAAAGTTGGAGAGAGGGGGTAAAGGAGGTTTTGTGTGCCAGGGGCATGGACTTCCAGCAAGCATGCGTGAGCGTATTTGACAGGAGTAAATGGAGACAAACGGTTTTTAATAATTGACGTGCTGTTGGAGTGTGAGCAAAGTAACATTTATGAAGGGATTCAGGGAAACCCGCAGGCCGGACTTGAGTCCTGAAGATGAGAAGTACAGCGTCTGCACTCGGAAGGAGGGGTGTTAATGTTGCAGTTTTATAACTGTATTGAAAGTGCGCCTTTGGTAAGGCAGTGACGTAGTAAATGATGAAGAAAGTTTTTCTTTTTCAGGCCACCCTGCCTTGGTGGGAGACGGCCGATGTGTTAATAATTTTTTTTAACAAGTCGGCCGTCTCCCACCGAGGCAGGGTGACCCAAAAAGAAAGAAAATCCCCAAAAAGAAAATACTTTCATCATCATTCAACACTTTCACCTCACACTTAATCACTGTTTTTGCAGAGGTGCTAAGAACACAACAATTTAGAAGCATATACATATAAAGATACACAATATATCCCTCCAAACTGCTAATATCCCGAACCCCTCCTTTAGAGTGCAGGCATTGTACTTCCCATTTCCAGGACTCAAGTCCGGCTATATAAAAATAACCGGTTTCCCTGAATCCCTTCACTAAATAATACCCTGCTCACACTCCAACAGATCGTCAGGTCCCAAATACCATTCGTCTCCATTCACTCCTATGGAACACGCTCATGCACGCCTGCTGGAAGTCCAAGCCCCTCGCCTACAAAACCTCCCTTACCCCTTCCTTCCAACCTTTTCGAGGACGACCCCTACCCAGCCTTCCTTCCCCTACAAATTTAAATGCTCTCCATGTCATTCTACTTTGATTCATTCTCTCTAAACGACCAAACTACCACAACAACCCCTCTTCAGCCCTCTGACTAATACTTTTATTAACTCCGCACCTTCTCCTAATTTCCACACTCCGAATTTTCTGCATAAAATTTACACCACACATTGTCCTTAGACAGGACATCTCCACTGCCTCCAACCGCATCTTCGCTGCAGCATTCACAACCCAAGCTTCACACCCATATAAGAGTGTTGGTACTACTATTTTCATACATTCCCTTCTTTGCTCCCATAGACAACGTTTTTTGTCCCCACATATACCTCAACACACCACTCACCTTTTTTCCCTCATCAATTCTATGATTAATCTCATCCTTCATAAATCCATCCAGCGACACGTCAACTCCCAAGTTTCTGAAAACATTCACTTCTTTCATACTCCTCCTCCCTAATTTGATACCCAATTTTTCTTTATCTAAATCATTTGATACTCTCATCACCTTACTCTTTTCTATGTTCACTTTCAACATTCTACTTTTACACACACTCCCAAACTCATCCACTAACCTTCGCAATTTTTCTTTAGAATCTCCCATAAGCACAATATCATCAGCAAAAAGCAACTGTGTCAATTCCCATTTTGTATTTGAATCCCCATAATTTAATCCCACCCCTCTCCAGAACACCCTAGCATTTACTTCTTTTACAACCCCATCTATAAATATATTAAACAACCATGGTGACATTACACATCCCTGTCTTAGACCTACTTTTACCGGGAAGTAGTCTCCCTCTCCTCAACACACCCTAACCTCAGCCTCACTATTCTCATAAAAACCCTTTACAGTATTTAGCAACTTACCACCTGTTCCATATACTTGCAACGTCTGCCACATTGCTCCCATATCCACTCTATCATATGTCTTTTCTAAATCCATAAATGCAATAAAAACTTCCCTACCTTTATCTAAATACTGTTCACTCACTCTGAAACCTCCTTGCTCATCCGCAATCCTACATTCTGTCTTACCTCTAATTCTTTCAATTATAACCCTACCGTACACTTCTCCTGGTATACTCAGTAAACTTATTCCTCTGTAATTTTTACAATCTCTTTTGTCCCCCTTCCCTTTATATAAAGGGACTATACATGCTCTCTGCCAATCCCTAGGTACTTTCTCCGCTTTCTTACATTTATTAAACAAAAATACCAACCACTCCAACACTATATCCCCC
>NC_091328.1:25367988-25377681 GCF_038502225.1 Cherax quadricarinatus
ATGAAAATAAGTTACGATTTTTGAAGTGTAATTGGATGCACGTTCCTGATTCCAGACTGACGACAGAAGCCGGAGATAATCCTACCGTTAGCTGAACTCCGATCTGCTTAATGTTCTCTGTAAAACTAATCGGAGTTTTAATATTAAGGTGAAATGGTGCTGCAAGTCTTACACCTTCTTAAAGAAGAGAATAAATGAATAAATAAATATAGTTATTACTTAATCAGTGCCATCTGTTTGTGGGCTTTGAAAATGATAGTGGCTACTTGAGTGAAGAAGCTCGTAACAATAATATAATTAGACTGTCAAAACCCAAGGATGCTAAGGCTCCCCAGGAACCTACATCCTTGCCAGCATTACGTGGCATGCCAGGATTCCCAGGAGCCTCAACATTCCTGCCAGCAGGATGCAGCATGCCAGGTTTCCCAGGAACCCTAACATCCCTGCCAGCAGGAACCCTAACATCCCTGCCAGCAGGATGCAGTATGCCAAGTTCTTCATGAAACACTGAGCACCAGTGGTGATGCTGGCGAGGATTAACAGATTATGCGAGGTACAAATCATAGGGACGATGGCATAGTTTCGCAGGTTAGCATGCTTTAAGAGTGATGCTGGCGAGGATTAACAAATCACAAGTGATGCTGGCGAGGATTAACAGATCAAGAGTGATGCTGGTGAGGATTAAAATATCACAAATTGTGATGCTAGAAAGAACGCTAAAAAGAACTGTGGTTCTGTAGCGTATGTTTGCTAACAACAGCGTTGATTACAGTGTTGTACGTCACGGGGCACTAACTGGCCCACATTATGTGGCATGGAGCGACATATGTCAGCACAAGTATCGAAGACGGACAAGAAGTTGTCATATTCGACTACTTGTTGCCACTCATAGAGTGAGGCGTCTCAGCTTCTTGAGATAGGGAGACGGAGGCACGAGCCATCACACGGTGAGTGATACACCTGGTGTTGAGTGATACACCTGGTGTGCAAGAATGGTATATAATACCGACAAGATGAAATTAAGACACTTGTGCAACATCTTGGTATCTTTATTGTAGACGTTTCGCCATCCAGTGGCTTTATCAATACAAATTCTAGGACATAGCTTGAAGACAGTAGGACTATGTACATAAGATGAGGTAATCAGTCCCTCAACCTTGGAGTAGGTGCGAAGAGCACCGTAGTCGTGGAGATTCTGAAGCAAAAGCAAGGAGCCTGGCGCTTATATAGTAACGTCAGGTGTAGCAGAAGAGGGCATAGTCACTGATGTTGCAGTGTCTGACAAGATGTGCAAGCATGGTATATAATACCGACAAGATGAAATTAAGACACTTGTGCAACATCTGGGTATCTTTATTGTAGACGTTTCTTGCACAACTTGTCAGACACTGCAACATCATGGAATCTTGATTCTGAGGACATGTACATAACCTTCACGACTACGACAACTACTACTACAACTAACCCATCTCTTTGGGAAGGACCTACTTCCACTGGGGAATCCCGCCTATCAGTGACTATGCCCTCGTCTGCTACACCTGACGTTACTATATAAGCGCCAGGCTCCTTTCTTCTGCTTCAGAATCTCCACGACTATGGTGCTCTTCGCACCTACTCCTAGGTTGAGGGACTGATTACCTCATCTTCTGTATATAGTCCTACTGTCTTCAAGGTATGTCCTAGAATTTGTATTATGAAGCCACTGGATGGCGAAACGTCTACAATAAAGTTACCCAGATGTTGCACAAGTGTCTTAAGATACACCTGGTGTTGAGTGATACACCTGGTGTTGGTGTTGGTGTTGGTGTTGGTGTTGGTGTTGGTGTTGGTGTGGCTTTGGTTGTATGAAGGAGTTTGTAATGATGACCTTAATAATGAGGATGGATTGTTGTAGTAGTGATGATAGTATAAAAAAAAGTGTAACCAATAGCGACCATTTTAAAAAAGCAGGGCCAGGAGCTGAGACTCGACATCTGCAACCCTAAACAGATGAGTGCACACACACACACACACACACACACACACACACGCAGCATATGGGCGCCTAGCAAACCTCAGAACAGCATTCCGACATCTTAATAAGGAATCGTTCAGGACCCTGTACACAGTGTACATTAGGCCCATATTGGAGTATGCGGCACCAGTTTGGAACCCACACCTAGCCAAGCACGTAAAGAAACTAGAGAAAGTGCAAAGGTTTGCAACAAGACTAGTCCCAGAGCTAAGAGGTATGTCCTACGAGGAGAGGGAAATCAACCTGACGACACTGGAGGACAGGAGAGATAGGGAGGACATGATAACGACATACAAAATACTGAGAGGAATTGACAAGGTGGACAAAGACAGGATGTTCCAGAGATTGGACACAGTAACAAGGGGACACAGTTGGAAGTTGAAGACACAGATGAATCACAGGGATGTTAAGAAGTATTTCTTCAGCCACAGAGTAGTCAGTAAGTGGAATAGTTTGGGAAGCGATGTAGTGGAGGCAGGATCCATACATAGCTTTAAGCAGAGGTATGATAAAGCTCACGGCTCAGGGAGAGTGACCTAGTAGCGATCAGTGAAGAGGCGGGGCCAGGAGCTCGGACTCGACCCCTGCAACCTCAACTAGGTGAGTACACACACACACACACACACACACGCGCGCGCGCGCGCGCTCGCTTAAAAATATACATAAACGCACACATACAAACATACACATTAAAACACACATAGACACACAAAAACACAAACATGTGCACACACATATTTAAACCCATGCACACACACACAGTAACCTTGCAATCAACCTGACGATACTGGAGGACATGAAAGATAGGGGGAAGGGGCATGATAATGACATAAATTACTGACAGGAATTGACAAGGTGGACAGAGGCAATATGTTTCAGAGATGGGACACAACAACAAAAACTCAGATGAGTCACAGGGATGTTAGGAAGTATTTCTTCAGTCATTAAGCTCTCAGGAAGTGGAACAATCTGAATAGTGATGTAGAGCAGGCAGGATCCATACACAGCTTTAAGAAGATGTATGATGAAGCTCTTGGAGCAGGGAAAGAGTGGATCTAGTAGCGACCAACGAGAGGCGGAGCCAGGAGCTATGAGAACGTACACACACACATACATACACACACACACACATACACACACACACACACACACACACACAGATGCATACACACACACACACACACACACACACACACACACACACACACATACATACACAGATACATACACACACACACACACACACACACACACACACACACACACACACACACACACACACACGCACACACATACACACACACTCACACAAACATATACACACAGCAGGTAATAATGCCGAGGAAGGAAGGAGGGTAGCTTGCCAGAAATTACCAGAATTATGTGAAGCGCTCAACATGAAATTTAGGGAGGTATTCTCAGTGGAGAAAGAAGGGGATCCAGCATTCCGAATTGGTAGAGAAAACCAACATTTGCTGGACACACAACACATAAACGAGGAGGTGAAGTAACTGCTATGCTTACTAGATACGTCATAGACGGTGAGCCAAGACAACATATTTCCATGAGTCATGAGAGAGGGAGAGCCTAGGCACTGTGTGCCACTAACAGCAATATTCAACAAATCTATTAAAACAGGGCACCTACCAGAAGTGTGGAAGACAGCAAATGGGAGACAGGTATCATATCATAAACTACAGATCAGAGTCACTGACATGTATAGTATGTAAAGTCATGGAGAAGATTATCAGGAAAAGAGAAATCTTGTGTCACATGCCTACTGGAGGTATGTAACATAAGTAAGACAGGAGAAAGAAAGTGGGAAAACTGCCTTTTCTTGGTTTGTAAGAAGGTTTTCGACGAGGTTCCACACAAGAGATTGGTACGAAAACTAGATGACCAAGTAGGTACATCATGAAATACCAGACAGGAAGGAAACAACAAGTGATGGTACGTGACGAGATGTATGATTGTGTGCTTGTGACGAGCGAGATTCTACAAGGGTCAGTCATAGGCCCGGTGCTCTTCCTGGTATATATGAATGACATGATTGATTGGATAGATTCAGAGGTGTCCCTGTTTGCACACGACTTGAAGCTAATGCAGAGAATTCAAGAGGACGAGAACCAGGTAACACTACAAAGGGATATGGACCGGTTGCAGTCATGGTCAGACAAATAGCTTCTGGAGTTTAATCCCGCCAAGTGCAAAATCGTATAGCTTGGGAAGGACAAATTAGGTCGTAGATGGAATCCATGCTCGTAATCAAGGACTGCAAATCTCACTCAAAGACAAGGCTCTTCAGGTAAGCATCACACCGAATACATTCCCAGAGGCGCACATCAACCAAATAACTGCTATAGTATATGGGCGCCTTCTACTCCTGTGAATAGCGTGCCAACACCTCAGCAAGGAGTCATTCAAGACACTGTACGCCATGTACGTCAGGCCCATATTGGAATATCCAACACCATTATGGAACCCACATCTAGTAAAGCACGTAAAGAAATCAGAGAAAGTGCAAAAGTTTGCACAAGAGTAGTCCCTGAGCTAAAGGTATGTCCTGCGAGGAGAGTTTAAAAGAACTCTACTTGACAACACTGGAGGACAGGAGGGACAGGGGGGACATGATAACGAAATATAAAATGCTGTGAGGAATTGAGAAGGTGGATAGCGACATAAATTTTCAGCAATGGGACACGTGAACAAGGGGGCACAAAAGTTGAAAACTCAGATGAATCATAAGGATGTTAGGAAGCATTTTTTCAGTACTAGAGTGGTGAAGAAGTAAGACAATCCGGAGAGTGATGTAGTGGAGGCAGGATCTATACATAGCTTTAAGAAGAGATACGACAAAGCTCTTAGAGCAGGAAGAGAGTAGAGCAGCGAAGAGACTGGGGCAGGAGCTGGTGTGTACTCACTAGTTTGTAACCACAAACTGGTGAGTACACACTCACCACACATACAAACACACACTCATCACACAAATGAAACAGAACAAGTGTCTATTAACAAATGTGTTTGAAAACTAGTAACAAAACACACACACACACACACACACACACACACACACACACACACACATACAAATAGTAAGCTCTGAATCATGTATACACTGAGAGACATGTATCTCAAGGCGTATACACTCAAACATATATACATATAGATGTATATAATCTTGTCTTCCTTTTTGTATGAGTTTTATTGGTGCATCTAGAATCTACAGGCCTTCTAATGAGAATTTTTTTTAAAGCATTCCATAAAACAATTTGCCGCACTCTGATTGGTCTACGTTTGGTGTTACAGCGCTTATTGTGTTCTTATTGGCCAAAGCGACGTCTTTCTGAAGCAGCAGCTAATTAACTAACATCTTTCATAACTTGTGTGGGGTCAGATCAGGCAGTTGTGTTCACGGTGTGACAGTGGGAAGTTAATGCTATTCCTCACTAGAAATATTGTATATTTTGTGTAGTGTAATTATAAGTTATCGATTACGTGTATGTCTAAAGTGATGTAACCAGATTCTGTGAAAGTGAAAATATTATTCGACGCTGCAGTTGGACTCTGATCAAGAAAATGTTGACAAAAGACAGAACTAAGAACTATGAAGTTCAATCTGAAATAACTTCGTTTATTTTTCCATAAGTGTCTATAAAACTGGAAATACCAAAGTGCATATTTTTTCTTCTAAATGTGATATTCCAAGAAATTGAAGTAGATGTCATGTAAGTATATTAAAGTTAGCATTTAGAAGTAATATGAAAGACTTCGAAAGGTCTTTGAGCCTGGTTAGCGGAACGTTTGATAATTTAATGTTTGAAGATGCTTCTTCCATATTTTTCGTCTTCCTCTTAAATTAAGCAGTTTTGCCTACCGTACACTGGGGTAACAACCCAAAATATACCCCCTCGCCATACTATACCCGTGGTTAAAGTGGCTTAGCTTGTTTTATACCCCAGGGTATGAACTGAATTAGCTCAGACTATACCCGCGTATAAAACAGGTGAGATTATACCCTCTACACACTCATGGACAAGCTCTTTTTTTTATATTTTATTTAAAATACAGTATACATTATACATGGAAGCAAACATGTCACTAAACCAATCAACATGTAACAACAAAATTTAAGTACAACATACGTATACACAATCCAAAAAGAAAAAGAAACACTTCACACAGGTGTACCAACAACATATCCAGATAATCTACTTCAGCACACTTATACATCTTATGCCAAGTTTTATATACAAAACAATTCTTAAAGGTAAAAACCTCACCACATACCATTAAAACCTATACATCCACCCCTCACCAAAGGTACATTTATAAAGTCATGCATATGTGCTCTGGAAGTAAAGAGGTAACCCCCGCCCTCATCAAATACCACAAAAACAATGACATACTATATGAGCGCAGGATACTACTTGCTCTAAGTAACAAGTAATGAAAACTTTGCCTAGCATACAAGGATAATATACTCTATATCTCAACACGGGTGCAATCCACCCAAGACTTCTTATACACTATATACCCTATAGCAGTATTAATACATGACATACACCGCTACTTGAACTCATATGCATACCTGCTCCAACAAAGTCATCTAAAATTGTGTATTTACACAAAATCAATATACATTTTTATATTACCTTACATATAACTCTTACATGTGACTTGAAACATTAAAATAGCAAAGAGAAACCAACAGCGTGTACTTAAAATATATAACACTACCCTACACATACAGTGTCACACGACATGTACTATATAATCTTAACCAGGCCACTGAAACATTATATGTTAGGCCTTATGTGCCAAAATACAATCTCGCATAATATAAAACTGTACCACGTTGCTCATTACAGCTATATACACTTCGAACCTTCAGATATACAGAAATTGTCTTACAGAATGCATCCTACAAGAAGGGAAACCCCGGACTTTGTATCACAGTATATTCTGAACAGTCATATGGCATACCTTAGTAACACCATGTAGTATGTACTTACTATAACATCTTTGAAGGCACTCTCACAATAACGAACAGTCATTCTCACACACACAAAAACTTTAAGATTCTACCCTTTCATTCGCCTTGTATACACACAATGATGTAGTGCTCCAATACATTACGTACATGTACTATCCAAAATCTTCACAACATAAAGGGAACACATGTGTAAAAACACCACCTACACCACACTCACTACACAGGAAAAGCATAAATGTATCAGTACAAATCCAGTCACACACTTTAAAAGCCATCCACACATCTCCACTCAAGAAACTAGCCCGTCGTTACCCCTTACTTTACACTTAAATCCCGTAAATCCTTCAACTTAAAACTCCGGTATCCCTCAGTAAACGCTGTCTCCCACCTTCCCCCATAAACATCCCTATTGCGACACTTAGTTCTATAAATGGTGGCCGCTAACACCTTTATTCTTTCATCCACACCCACCTCCCTCATAGCCCAAGACGTATAAATAAAATCAGTGACCACATACGTAACCGCATTCACCACCATCTGACTCATCCCACCTATATCTAAACTTAACACCCTTAACACCTGTAACCCTTCCCCACCCACTAACCTAACTACCCTACCTAACCATACCCTCACAGTTTCTAAACAATTACAAAAATACACCACATGAAAAATAGTCTCCGAACATCCACACGCTTTGCACTCCCCACCCTCCCTTAGTCTCCTATTAAATAACACAACACCAGACGGCAAGATTCCATGTAGAAACCTAAACATTACCTCCCTTACACCTGGTTTAATACGCAATTGCCGTAAACATTTCCAGATATTCCCCCACACATACATGGGGTATGCCCCCTCAAATGCCGCCACCACAGACCCACCCCCCACCCTCTCAAGAATCCTCAATTTAAGGCGCTTCGGATCCCTCACCGTCATTAAAACCCGCAACATGGCCTCACCAATCATTAAATCCTTACCCCCCCCACCATCGTTGCATATCCATACGCAGTCTTTCTAGCCCCCCTCTCCTTGCCCCCCTCTCCTTGCCCCCCTCTCCTTGCCCCCCTCTCCCTCAAATACCCGCGTTTTAGATACACACACATCATACGCTTTTCTAAAGGTATAAGCCCCAGCCCCCCCCCCCTGGCTAACGGGAAGCATCACCATCCCTCTACTTAGCCAGTCACAACCCGATCCCCATATAAATCGGAAAATCCCATGTTGCAACCGTTGCACCTCTCGCCGCCTCAGTGGGTATATTGCCACCACGTGCCATATCTTACTATACAACAGGACGTTCGTCACAATGACCCTCTGATGCAACGTTAGCTGCGCCGTCCTCAAACCACCCAATCTTTTCAATACCCCATCCACGGTGCGCATCGAATTTACCTCTTGCGCGACCCTATCATTCCTAACGTACACTATCCCACAAATCAATAGCTGATCCACCACACTCCACCCGCGCCCTACAGTCCCACCTCTATTTACGTTATTGCCTAGGTCCACATACTTAGACTTTGCCACATTAATTTCCATCCCAGTAGCCTCGCCAAACACATCTACCACCTTTCCTACCTTGTGTAAATCCTTCTCATCCCTCACCAATACAGTTGTGTCATCCACATAACCCACAATACCCGGCCGACCCTCTCGTTCATTACTAACCCCTCCACTTGCAATACTCCACCTAACTGCCCTATAAAAGGGATCCTGTAGGCACGCAAACAATATTTGCAATAGAGGGCATCCCTGTCGCAAACCCCTTCCCATCTGAATGTTAACACCTAGCCTTCCATTAACCTGTACTCTCATAGATGCTCCCTGATACAATGTTTTCGCCCAAGATATAATTTCCCTCCCGAATCCCTGCCAACGCATGAACCTCCATAACGCATCCCTCTCTACACTATCGTAAGCCGCTCGCCAATCCAATGCCAAAACACCCCCATCCCCCAACTCCCCCCCTCTGCTCTATAAAACTTCTAAGAACTCCATGCCCTTCATACATTGTCCTACCCGGAACCCCATATTGTCCTCTGTCGATTACGTTACCTATCACCTTTTTTTTTATTCTATTCCCTAATATCCGTGCAAATAACTTATAATCGCCACACACAAGCGATATTGCTTGGCAATCCTCTACCGTAGTCTGTCCACCTTTCGGAACTAATACCACGACAGCAGTCCTTTGCTGCTCACCCATTTCCCCATCATCCTTCATTACATTGAATAACCTAACTAAAAATCCTCTCAATACTTCCCAATTCCTATCGTAAAAATCATTAGGCAACCCATCTACACCTGGAGCCTTACCTAAACTTGCACCAGACAAAGCGTGTGAAATCTCACTTTCCGTGATCGGACCTTCTAATGTTACCCTATCTACACAATCAATCTCACATTGCACAAAACCTCCCATTTCCTTTAAAGGCTCATCTCGAATACCTCCGTTTTGTGCGTATGACCTAAACCATGCATCTAGATATCCACTCATACCCTCTGTCGTCACTAATACCTGCCCCTCTCTATACCCTTCTATCCCCACATGAACAGTTAATCCCATCATCTCCGTCGCCACTCTTACGCTGTCGCCTCAACACGCATACCGGAGGCCTGTCACCCCATAACACCTCTTCCAGCCCACCCAAAACTCGCGCACCATCAAATCTTTCATTTTGCAAAT
>NC_091328.1:25377781-25530281 GCF_038502225.1 Cherax quadricarinatus
TTATATAGCTTCCTTGGATGCTTCACTTTCATAGTTCCTTGATAATGTGAGTAGTCACGAAAGCGCTTGGAATTTCTCTATTCTTTCAGAGTGGTTGTTTTGCATATTTTGAAATCACCTGTTTACTGTGATCTTATTGCATATATATATATATATATATATATATATATATATATATATATATATATATATATATATATATATATATATATATATATATATATATATGTATGTATGAGAGGTAGGCTGGCTCAGTAGTAGAACAAGACTAGACAAATGATAGTAATAGTGGTGGAAGATGTATTAACAGTAGTAGCAATAGTAATTGTAGTAGTATTTGAAGTAACAGCAAGTAGTGAAATAGTAGCGATGGTGACAATAGTAGCAGTGGTGACAATAGTAGCAGTGGTGACAATAGCAGCAGTGGTGACAATAGTAGCAGTGGTGACAATAAGAAGGTAGTAGTGGACACAAGAAGCACTGCAGGAGAGCTAATGGCCCAGAGGGTGAAACCAAAAACACATGGGAAAACTCATAGGACAGAACTCACCTTGGGAGAAGAAAGGGAAGGCAAAGGAAATATAGGAAAGTAGAAGAGATAAGAAGAGGAGGAGATAAAGATCAAGTCACGAGTGGTCTCCAAACTTCAGAACACTCGTATCTTAACCTCATCTTTATCTTCTTCTCTCCTTACCTCTTCTCCATTCCTATATTTTCTTTGCCTTTCCTTTCTTTTGCCTAGGTGAATTCTGTCCAATGATTTTTCCCCAGTATTTTTGGTCCCGCTTTAGTGGGCCATTAGCTCTCCTGCGGAGCTCCTTTTTTCTCATGGTATTTAACTACCTCAGCTATTAATACTACTTCTAATATTATTATTATTATTATTATTATTATTATAATTATTATTACCACTCGTGCTATTAATAATAATAAAAATAATAATATTTTCACCACCACCACTACTACTAATTCTACTACTACTACTAGTTCTACTACTACTACTAGTTCTACTACTACTACTACCTCTGCTACTACTACCTCTACTACTTCTACTACCTCTACTACTACTACTACCTCTACTACTACTACTACCTCTACTACTGCTACTATTACTACTACCACCACCACTACCATCGCCACTGTTGCTGCTACTACTACTGCTATTACTACTACTACTACCTCTACCAATAAAATGTTTCTACTCTCATTCTATTCCTGTCCCCTCCACCTCTCTTATATCTACGTACTGGCTCTATTCCCTTCAAGCTTCACTCAGACTTCTCTCAAATGTTAGGTATCGAACACATCCAGAAAATCTGAGTCGCTCTGGCCTTCAGACCGCAGCCCGAGTGCCACGAATGACTCAAACTGAGTAGAGCTTATGAGAGATGAAGCCTCATACCAGCGAGAACACCGGCCCTGACAGTACTTGAAGCGAAGACATGCTGTTCCCCAGCTACAAGGTGACGATTGTAGCAAGCTGTTACATAATTTTTGCTGAAGAAGACTCACCGTGTCTTTTGTCATAGGGCTGACCTTTACGTAGGGCTGTATACTGTTCTCCACTTGACACGAATGCCTTTGCCATAGTGCTGTAAACAGTACATCACTTGTACAAACTCTGACATTCCTTCGGGAGCTACTGTCGGGTCACCAACATGGACAAGACCCAGGCCTGACCCTCCCTGGCAAACTTCCCTGAACCTGAACCTTCGAACAGAAGCATCGTTAAAAGTACAATTCATTTGTGACTTGTTTCACTCACGGCACTGAGCCTTTTCATTATTTATGTGAGGTGATACTCGTAGCGTCCATCCACCCATCTACCAAACATCACATTCCACTCACACCACATCTGCATTATTTTCCCTTCCCCACAACGTCGTAATGGCCATAACTACCACCAATAGTTGGAATAGTAGCCCAGGATAGTATGAAGTATAAAAGACAGAGAAATATAAGTAGAACAAAATAGGACTGGAACAGAGGGACAATCACATTAGACCAAGTAGTTAATATATATATATATATATATATATATATATATATATATATATATATATATATATATATATATATATATATATATATATATATATATATATATATATATATATTTGTATATATTTGTATATAATCACAGTGAAAATGGCCAGAAATAAGATCTGTGGTGTAAGAGAAACCTGGGACGACACATATGGGATTCCCTATTTATATAAATAAGTGTAGAGCACCACTAGCATGATCCCCCAGTATTCTTTAGAAAGAGAACCTTGATCAAGGTACAGTCATAAGAGAGGTAGTAGAACACTAGTTAAAATTACAAAACAGTAGGACGAACTTCTCCCATCATAAAAATCTTAATGGAATAGCACAATCTGCCTAACGCGAACCAGCACGGTTTTAGAACTGGACGATCATGCCTGTCAGAGCTGCTGAACTACTATGGCAGATTTAAGTAGTCGTTGGAAGAAAGCCAAAATGCGGACGTGATAAACACAGGTTTTTGCAAAGGCTTTTGACTATTTTCTCAGTGCTGATGGTCCCCTCCAGAGTAGGAGAAATATCAGAGAGGTAAGAGATACAGAGATCGTTTACGGCCTGCATAGGGCCAATAAAGCATTTAAATGATTGGGAAAGCCTTAAAGTCTTAAATATGTACTCACTGGAGAGGAGGGTAGAGAGAGAGATACATGGTAATATACATATGGAAAGTAGTTGAGGACCTTGTCCCAAATCGGCACACTGCCATAACAACATACTGGAGTGAAAAAACACTGGAAAAAGTGGAAAATTAAACCCAGTAAAAAGTAGGGGTGGCAACAGCACCCCTACTTTCTGTTCTCTTATTGTGTCAGTATGAGTGTATTATTATCTGTAGACCTAGACTATTAAATTATTTTACCAGAGGATATCAAAACCACTACTGGGACAAGCGTAGAAGTCTTCAAGTGGAAACTGGACGAGTCTCATCACCAGCTGCCAGGTCAACCCGGGTGTGATGGGTATGAAGATCAGCGCAACATCAGCATCAGCCTGTTTGACCAGGGAAACACCAGACGAACCTCGCTCTAAGCAGGGTTCTGGGAGTAAAAAACTTTCGAAACTCGTTAAAGGTATATCAAATGTAAAAGATTATGGATTGATCACATCGACTCAATTTTAAGGGACTGATTACCTCAAACTTCTTCTGAACTTCTTCCATGATTTTCTATATTGGACTGAGGAAGCCAGTGGCTGGCGAAACGTTTCCACATATAAGGATACCGAAGTGTTGCACAAGTGTCTCATTAACCTAATGGATATAAATTCATCGGAGAATGTACGGAGAAGGATGACAAAATTAATCTATTGTTCAAGAAATCTTTTATACGAGGAAAGATTGAGAACCTTGTTGAGGTGTTCTGTTTGATGGAAATAAATGGTATAAAATACCGACACAATGGAAATATAAACACATATGCAGTATAATGTGATCCTTTATTGACTACGTTTCGCCCACACAGTGGGCTTTTTCAAGTCACAAACAGAACTACCTGGGGTGGAAGGAACGCGAGTATTTATAGTCAGGTTCAGAATGCTGAGGTCAGGTGGAGAATGCTGCATCTGATGATGTACCGAGTGGGGTTATAGAGTCTAAAATCTTGGGTAGCTTGGAAAGGAGATTGGATAAGTTTGTGAGCAGACCTTCTACAGTGTTCTTATGTGGGATAGCGATGAAGAAGTTTCTTGGCAAGTGGTTCAGCTATGTTATAGAAGCCACTATTCTGGTTGAAGTTGTCGGATATAGAAATAAGTGATAATTCCAGGATTCTTCGGTATTGAGTGTTGTCTTTTGTGGCGATAAGTCTTGAGTTTCTGTAGTTTATCAAGTGGTTGTGTGAATTACGGTGTTGTACGCAGGCATTCCTTGTGTCGTCAGACCTGCTTGCGTATTGGTGTTCTGAAATACGTGTTTGGAGGTCCCTTGATGTTTCGCCCACGTATAACTTGTTGCAGTCATTACAAGTAATTATGTATACCCCTGCAGAGGGTGGAAGCTTGTCCTGTCTATCACTGGTAATGTCCTTGATGGTCGTGGTTGTGGAGGTAGATACTTGAAATGAGGTATTGGAAAAGATGTTGGAAACGTGTTTGGCAATGGAGTTGGTGGGGAGGACTATGTATCTCTTCTCGGCAGTGTCTTCTCTGGGTGTGTTGAAGATGTTTAAAGCCCGTCTTCTGCAGTCTCTGATGAAGTGACGAGGATAGTGGAGTTTAGAAAATACTTGTTCAATCATCGTGCATTCTTCTTCAAGAAACTCATTGCTGCAGATTCTGAGCGCACGCAGGAAGAAGCCTATAATTACACCACGTTTGGTTTTGGTGTCGTGGTGAGAGTAAAAGTGGGGAAGATCGTTTTGGTTGGTGGGTTTTCGATAGACTTTAAAACGAAGTTCGTGGTCAGCTTTGCAAAGCAGAACATCAAGGAAAGGAAGAGTGTTGTCGACTTCTTCTTCAAGTGTGAACTGGATTGAAGGCTCGACCTGGTTGAGCTTGTCTTGGAGAGCTTTAACATTGAAGCGTTTAGGAGTTATGAGGAGAATGTCGTCAACATAACGGAGCCATGTGACAGACGAAGGAATAATGGTGGAGAAACGTTCGGCTTCTAGATGTTCCATGTATAGGTTCGCCAGGACCGCACTGAGTGGCGAACCCATGGGTAGTCCAAAAGTCTGCTGAAAGAGGTGATTTTCGAAAGAGAAACACGTAAAGCCAACACATAGTTCAACAAGGTCGATGAAATCGCTGGCTGGAATGGGAAGATCAAGTGAATCGTCAATTTTCCTGCGCAAGAGATCGATGGCTTGTGTAGTAGGTACTTTGGTGAATAGGGAAGTCACGTCAAGGCTGGAAAGTTTCTTGTTCCTGATGTTGATGTTGCGAATGCGATTGAGAAGATCACCCGAGTGTTTGAGATGTTCTGGACTGATAGTGCCCAAGAGTTTAGAGAGGTGTTTTGCGAGAATTCCTGAGAGCTGGTGGGGAGCACTGCCTATTCCCGAGGATATGGGCCTGCAGGGGTATACATAATCCCTTGTAATGACTGCAACAGGTTATACGTGGGCGAAACATCAAGGGACCTCCAAACACGTATTTCAGAACACCAATACGCAAGCAGGTCTGACGACACAAGGAATGCCTGCGTACAACACCGTAATTCACACAACCACTTGATAAACTACAGAAACTCAAGACTTATCGCCACAGAAGACAACACTCAATACCGAAGAATCCTGGAATCATCACTTATTTCTATATCCGACAACTTCAACCAGAATATTGGCTTCTATAACATAGCTGAACCACTTGCCAAGAAACTTCTTCATCGCTATCCCACATAAGAACACTGTAGAAGGTCTGCTCACAAACTTATCCAATCTCCTTTCCAAGCTACCCAAGATTTTAGACTCTATAACCCCACTCGGTACATCATCAGATGCAGCATTCTCCACCTCAGCATTCTGAACCTGACTATAAATACTCGCGTTCCTTCCACCCCAGGTAGTTCTGTTTGTGACCTGAAAAAGCCCACTGTGTGGGCGAAATGTAGTCAATAAAGGATCACATTATACTGCATATGTGTTTATATTTCCATTGTGTCGGTATTTTATATCATTTATTTCCATCGTGTCAAACACTGCAGTAAAAATGGATCCTTCACACAGAGAATACCTGGACCTTCTTCTAAAAGCTTACTCACTTCGCAACAGACACAATTTTCTTCGTGATTGCATTGAAGAAATGGTCTTACCAAGATCTACTCCTCCTCAAATTGCCAACATCAAACCGCCTTTCTCCGCTACAGCTCGGACCTACCTTGAAGAGTGTGCAGACGACTTAAACAATGCTACAAAGGAAGCTTTTCTCCAAGCCAGAACAGTAGGCACAACACTCCGGGGCAACATGAACAGACGCACCGCCGAAATCATTCGCAACAGAGTTACCACAGCGAATGTTCAACAGAAGATCAGACTTACTAGGAAACTACAAACACTCTGCGATAATAGTAATTGGAAAAGTTTAGGAAGACCTGAAATTATTCAAAATCTTTCATCTCGTCCACTGTCAACCACAGAAACTGAAGCCCTCAGTTTAGGCCTCAAATTCGCAACAGGAATTACGAAACCAAAACAAGACCTCAATTTCATCGCCAAAAACTAGACACAATGACTCCGACTTCCAAAAAGGCTATCTTAAAGACATCATCTCAGCAGCCATCTCAACACGCAGCTCCCCAGTCATACCTCGACGTTACATCAATGCACTCAAAGGTTTAGCAGAAGACACGACCATCAGGGTCACCACCGCTGACAAAGGAGGTGGTGTTGTTATCATGAACACTGACGATTACAGGAACAAAATGCCCAATCTACTTAATGACCCAGATACCTACAAACCTCTCACAACTAACCAAGTGGACAACCTTACTAAAACTTTTCTTCAAAGGACTCGCCGCATTCTGAGGGGCTCAGAACAAGGGAAGAAACTTCTGCACACCATACCCAGCAACCCCAGACCTGCCAGGATGTACGGCCTGCCAAAAACTCACAAGCCAGGTATCCCACTGAGGCCCATATCCTCGGAAATAGGCAGTCCTCCCCACCAGCTCTCAGGAATTCTCGCAAAACACCTCTCTAAACTCTTGGGCACTATCAGTCCAGCACATCGCAAACACTCGGGTGATCTTCTCAATCGCATTCGCAACATCAACATCAGGAACAAGAAACTTTCCAGCCTTGACGTGACTTCCCTATTCACCAAAGTACCTACTACACAAGCCATCGATCTCTTGCGCAGGAAAACTGACGATTCACTTGATCTTCCCATTCCAGCCAGCGATTTCATCGACCTTGTTGAACTATGTGTTGGCTTTACGTGTTTCTCTTTCGAAAATCACCTCTTTCAGCAGACTTTTGGACTACCCATGGGTTCACCACTCAGTGCGGTCCTGGCGAACCTATACATGGAACATCTAGAAGCCGAACGTTTCTCCACCATTATTCCTTCGTCTGTCACCTGGCTCCGTTATGTTGACGACATTCTCCTCATAACTCCTAAATGCTTCAATGTTAAAGCTCTCCAAGACAAGCTCAACCAGGTCGAGCCTTCAATCCAGTTCACACTTGAAGAAGAAGTCGACAACACTCTTCCTTTCCTTGATGTTCTGCTTTGCAAAGCTGACCACGAACTTCGTTTAAAAGTCTATCGAAAACCCACCAACCAAAACGATCTTCTCCACTTTTACTCTCACCACGACACCAAAACCAAGCGTGGTGTAATTATAGGCTTCTTCCTGCGTGCGCTCAGAATCTGCAGCAATGAGTTTCTTGAAGAAGAATGCACGATGATTGAACAAGTATTTTCTAAACTCCACTATCTTCGTCACTTCATCAGAGACTGCAGACGACGGGCTTTAAACATCTTCAACACACCCAGAGAAGACACTGCCGAGAAGAGATACATAGTCCTCCCCACCAACTCTATTGCCAAACACGTTTCCAACATCTTTTCCAATACCTCATTTCAAGTATCTACCTCCACAACCACGACCATCAAGAACATTACCAGTGATAGACAGGACAAGCTTCCACCCTCTGCAGGGGTATACATAATCCCTTGTAATGACTGCAACAAGTTATACGTGGGCGAAACATCAAGGGACCTCCAAACACGTATTTCGGAACACCAATACGCAAGCAGGTCTGACGACACAAGGAATGCCTGCGTACAACACCGTAATTCACACAACCACTTGATAAACTACAGAAACTCAAGACTTATCGCCACAGAAGACAACACTCAATACCGAAGAATCCTGGAATCATCACTTATTTCTATATCCGACAACTTCAACCAGAATAGTGGCTTCTATAACATAGCTGAACCACTTGCCAAGAAACTTCTTCATCGCTATCCCACATAAGAACACTGTAGAAGGTCTGCTCACAAACTTATCCAATCTCCTTTCCAAGCTACCCAAGATTTTAGACTCTATAACCCCACTCGGTACATCAGATGCAGCATTCTCCACCTGACCTCAGCATTCTGAACCTGACTATAAATACTCGCGTTCCTTCCACCCCAGGTAGTTCTGTTTGTGACTTGAAAAAGCCCACTGTGTGGGCGAAACGTAGTCAATAAAGGATTACATTATACTGCATATGTGTTTATATTTCCAGGTGTTCTGTTTGACTGCTGGTGAGGTGATCTGTATCAGTGGTGAGGTGATATGTATTAGTGGTGAGGTGATATGTATTAGTAGTGAGGTGATTTGCATTAGTGGTGAGGCGATTTATTTGAATGGTGAGGTGATTTGCCGTGTGAAGATATGCCTAGTGTGCTCTCCATTCTTGGCTGACTGAGATTGTGATGATGGCTTCCCTCAGCTTTGACTAAATGCATCTTCAGGTTAAGGCACTGTTAGAGGAAGCTAGAACATAAGAAAGAAGGAACACTGCAGCAGGTCTACTGGCCCATGCGAGGCAGGTCCAAATCTCCTACCGGCATAAACCAATGCCCTAACCTAGTCAGGTCAGGTCAAATACATATAAGGAAGGAGCACGGGATCTGACCTAGTAGCACACTAGTCAGGTCCAATTCACACCCAACCACATCCACTAATGTGTTTATTTAACCTATTTTTAAAACTACACAACGTTTTAGTCTCGATAACTGCACTTGGGAGTTAGTTCCACTCATCCACAACTCTATTACTTCCTTCCTGAATCTGAATTTTTCCAACTTAAAGCCATTGCTGCGAGTCCTGTCTAGGCTAGATATTTTTAGCACGCTATTTACATCCCGTTTATTTATTACTGCTTTCCATTTATACACCTCAATCATATCCCCCCTAATTCTATGCCTTTCTAGAGAGTGCAGTTTCAGGGCCCTCAGTCTATCCTCATAGGGAAGAGAGATTCAACAGTTGAGAGGGGTGTGCAAGAATTATCCCAGGAGCAAGGTCGTCGAAAACGAAGGTGAAGCTAAGGAAGGTCCAGGAGATTGCTGTGGAGACGAGTGGGAATCGACGATCCAGGACATCTCAATGAAGACAATTTACGAATAGGACGTAGTGAGAGAGGAAGAGGAGGCATAAAGTGTATTTTTTCTGGGGCTGGGATGCATGATATTATTAGCCGTCTTGACAGAATTATGAAAGGTAATGGGAACTATTCTATTATGTCTCGGTGCTGGAGACAACAATGTTGGCAGACGTAGGAGTGAGGACTTAATAAACAGGTATCGGTCAGCAATGGACATAATTAGGAGTAAGGGAGAGAGTCTTGTAATATGTGGTATTTTGCCAGGAAGAAGAGTTAGAAGTGAATGGTTGTCCAGGGCAATTAGTGTTAATTGCTGGCTGGACAAATTCTGTAAAGAAATTAGAAAACTGGGACCTTTTCTTTGGCAGAAATAACATGTAGGCTAGAGACAGGGTTCACTTATCTAGGGGCCGGTGTGGGGGCACTGGCCAGTACAGCAGAAGAAGCTGTCAGGACTTGAAACTAAAAATACAGATAAGGGTTTTTGTGTGTGTGGGGGAGGGGCGAATTATAGAACCGGCGATTTGAACTGTTTAAATTAACAAGGTTATGATTATGTACGTTCTAGGAATACCAGTTATAGGCAGAATGAGATAGGGTTATTGGTGAATACTGGAAAGCCAGTGGTACTAGGTGATAAGAACAGCAATAATGATAGGGCAGAAGCTGGGAGAGGAAAAAGAAGAGCGAGTTTCTTAAGACATATTATACAAATACTCGAAGCACTAGAAACAAAATGTATGGGCTGAGATTAGTTGCAAGTGCAGGTAACAGTGACGTATATTTGCCATAAGTGAGACGTGGTTTAATACTAAGATTCGGAATATGCCTGCTGAATTTCACCTTTAGGGTTTTAAGTTGTTCCACGTTGATAGAAGTAACGGAAAAGACGTGAGATGGCACTATATATCAGAGAGTACTTGATTGTTACATAAAGAACATACACAGTCTGTCGGGGTAGAATTTTCGGAGGGGCATGAAAATTTTTATTTTAGGCATGACAAACCGTCCCCCAGACTTGGATAGGAACCAATGGAGACTACTGTGGGAGGAGAGTTTAACTTTATTAAATTTATTGGAATTCCTTGACTCGGAATCTCAAGTCCAACGACTTCGTAGAGATAATTCAAGATTATTTTTTAAAGCAGTCAGTAACAGAACCAACGAGGAGAAATACCCTGCTTGATTTCGTTCTGAAAAACAAAAAGGACCTTGTTAAAAATCAAGAAATTACAAAGGAACAAGAAGAGAGCAACCACAAACCGATTACCTTCAGCACTGAATGGAAGTATAACAGTAGGGATAATTCAGTAACAGTTCCAGATCTTTGCTTAGCAGATTACAATGGGCTCAGTGATCACTTTTCATCTGTGGACAGGGATAAAGACAGTTTTCTAAACACTGTGTACTCTGCCCAAAGATTATTTATTCCGGCTAGAGAAATAGGATAGAGTAGAAATGATCCAAAATGGATAAACAATAGGTTCAATCATCATTTAGGGCAGAGGAAAAGTATTTATAGGCGTATGAAAAGAGGTAAGAGGTCATCTTATGAATCAATATATTCACATTAAGAGGGATAAGAAAAGGGAAAAGTTAGGGCCTCTTAAAACTAACTCTGGAAAGCTTTCTGACAAAGAAAATGAAAGGTGATCAAATTTTAATAATTATTTTCTCTCGGTAATTAATCTTTACAGCCGGCCTGAAGAAACTGAATTACATAATATCACAGTCACTACGGATATGGTAATCAAACACGATGGCCGATTCAAGCAAAATATGTTCCTAGGCCTTGATGAATTTTTAAAGGGTTGTTAACTAATGTAAAATGGAATAATGTGAACCATAACTAACCTTTCTAAAATATCTCTTCGAACAGGCATAGTGTATGAGATGTGGAAGATGGCTAATATAATTCCTATTTTTAAATTAAGGGATAAATCATTACCGTCAAATTACCGACCAGTAGGCCTCGTCTCAAGTGCAGACAAATTACTAGAGTTAATTATATCCTATATTACAAGACGCCATCTTGATAAGCATAATTTAATTCATGATCCTCAGCACTGATTCACGAGGGGCTGTTCCTGTCTGACTAATTTACTTACTTTCTTCAGTAAAGTATTTGAAGCAGTTGATCATAATAAAGAATACAGTATTATTTATTTGCTTTTTAGAAAAACATGGTGATAAAGTACCATGCAAAAGAGTGCTAAAGAAAGTGGCAGCTCATGGTATAGGGAGAAAGTTCTGTCATGGATTGAAGCGTGGCTGAGCAACAGGAAGAGAGTGTGCATAAATGGGGTAAAGTCTGTGGGGATCAGTCACTATTGACATCCACAAGGATCAGTTTTAGGGCCACTGTTGTTCATAATATACATTAATGACCTTGGCGAAGAATAACTGATAAGGAGGAAATGTTATGGTGATACCAACAAGGATGTGGAAAAAGACACTTATGTACAGTTCAGGATATTTATTACATAAGTGTCTTTTTCCACAATAACTGTTAAAGAGGGAGATGTTATTGATTTTCAGAAGGTTAAGACAAGCTCATGTTGCTGTCAGAAAAGTGGCAGATGCAGTTCAATTTAGATGAATGCAAAATCCTGAAGCTCGAGTATGTAAATAACCCCATCACTTATAAACTAAATAATAAAGAACTAGATCATACAGAAAACGAAAAGGGCTTGGGAGTTATGGTCAGCAACAACCTGAAGCCAACACAGCAGTGCCTAAGCATACGTAATAAAGTAAACAGATCACTAGGATTTATATAAAGGTTATATTATATCTCTACACATCATTAGTAAGGTCTCACTTAGAATACGCTGCTCAGTTCTGGTCTCCACTTTACGTAATGGATATAAATTCACTAGAAAACATTCAGTGAAAAATGACAAAATTAATCAATTGAATAAGAAATCTTCCATGCAAAGAAGATTTAAATCTCTTAACATATTACTACTACTACTACTACTACTACTACTACTACTACTACTACTTCTACTAGTACTATTTCTACTACTACTACTACTACTAATAATAATAATACTACTACTACTACTACTACTACTACTACTACTACTTCTATTACTACTTCTACTACTACTACTACTACTACTACTACTACTACTGCTACTACTACTGCTACTATTACCTTTACCACTACAACTTTTCTGCTCGTTCTATTCCTGGCCTCTCTACTTCTCGTATATATACTGACTTCCTTCCCTTCTTGCTTCACGCAGACTTCTCTCAGACGTCAAGTGTTCAACACACGTTGAGAGAATCTCGTGAGTCGCTCTGGCCTTCAGGCCGCAGCCCAAGTGCCAGGAATAACTAAAATCGAGCAGAGCTTTTGAGAGATGAAAGCCTCATCCCAGCGAGAACACCGGCCCTGACACCACATGAAGTGAAGACGTGCTGTACCCCAGCTACAGGGCGTCGACGAGTAGCAAACTATTACACAATTCGTGCTGAAGAAGACTCACTGTGCCTTTGATATAGGGCTGCCCTTGACATAGAGGAGACACAATGTTGCCTTGCCTTAGATCGAGAAAGCCAAGGCGTCTGCAGGCAACAAAATCAGGTTCATAATTAAAGAACACCCCGACGTCCCGTATTCTGCTATAACTTATCTCGAAAAGAAATATGGCCTGAAGATATCAATGTCCATAAATCTCAAAGCGTTTATTCTTGCTCCCCGAAACACAGAGTTCTATGAAGTACTACAGGTGTACTACCTCGAATCGCCACTTGACTTGACAGAACTAAAAATCATAGAGTGGGTAACAGAAGGAGTACTATTGTACTACCCACTAGACATGCCTCTCAGTGCAAACCATAGTAACAAAAAATCCTGAAAATTGAGCTGCTCCACACAAAGAGGTACGGCAGGTCTTGATCCAGCATAGAGGATCTCCCAGTTCATTTGGATCTCTGTTGCTGGGAAACATACATGGTTAGGACGTACGACCTAGAATCTTTGAGGTGCTTCAGGTGCCAGAGGTGCAACCACCTCAGTGGCTAATGGTTGCAGGGGTCGAGACTCAGTTCCTGACCCCGCCTCTTCACTGATCGCTACTAGGTCCTCTCTCTCTGCTTACAGAGCTTTGTCATACCTCGTCTTAAAGCTATGTATGGTTCCTGCCTCCACTACATCACTTGTTAGGCTATTCCACTTCCTGACAACTCATGACTGAAGAAATACTTCCTAACATTCCTCTGACTCGTCTGAGTCTTCAGCTTCCAATTGTGACCCCTTGTTTCTGTGTCCCCTTTCTGGAATAACCTGTCTCTGTCTACCTTATCTATTCCACACAGTATTTTGTATGTCGTTATCATGTCTCCCCTGACCCGCCTGTCCTCCAATGTCGTCAGTCCGATTTCCCTCAAGCTTTCTTCGTAGGACATACCCCTGTGTGTGTGTGTGTGTGTGTGTGTGTGTGTGTGTGTGTACGCACCTATTTGTGGTTGCAAGGGTCGAGTCACAGCTCCTGGCCCCTCCTCTTCAATGATCGCTACTAGGTCTTCTTTCTCCCTGCTCCATGAGCTTCATCAAACCTCGTCTTAAAACTATGTATGGTTCCAGCCTCCACTACGTCACTTACCTGACAACTCTATGACTGAAGAAATACTTCCTAACATCCCTTGGACTCATCTGACTCTTCAACTTCCAATTGTGACCCCTTGTTTCTGGGGCCCATCTCTGGAACATCCTGTCTTTGTCCGCTTTATCAATTCCTCGCAATATTTTGGGTGTCGTTATCATGTCTTCCTTAATCCCCCTGTTCTCCAGTGTCGTCAGTCCGATTTCCCTTAACCTTTCTTCGTATGACATTTCCCCTTAGCTCTGGAATTAGTCTCGTTGTAAACCTTTGCACTTTCTCTAATTTCTTGACGTGCTTGACCAAGTCTGGGTTCCAAATTAGTGCTGCATATTCCAGTATGGGTCTGACGTACACGGTGTACAGAGTCTTGAACGATTCCTTACTGATATGTCGGAATGCTATTCTTAGGGTTGCTAGGCGCCCATATGCTGCAGCAGTTAATGGTTGATGTGCGCCTCAGGAGATGTGCCCGGTGATACACTAACCTTTTCGTTGAGTGAGGTTTGTAGTCTCTGGCTCCCTAAACTATATTCCGTTTGCAGTCTTGTCTGCCCTTCCCTAATCTTCATAACTTTCCACTTGGTGGGGTTGAACTCCAGGAGCCAGTTTTCGGACCAGGCCTCCAGTCTGTCCAGATCCCTTTGTAGTTCTGCCTGGTCCTCGTCTGATTGAATTCTTCTCATCAACTTCTCATCATCTGCAGACAGGGACACTTCTGACTATATTCCTTCCATTATGTCATTCACATACACCAGAAACAGCACCGTTCCTAGGACTGATCCCTGAGGAACCCCGCTCGTCACAGGCGCCCAATCTGACACCTCGTCACGTACCACGACTTGCTGATGTCTTCCCGACAGAATTCCCTGATCAACTGCAGTGCCTTGCTTGTTATACCTGCCTAGTCTTCCAGCTTTTTTACCAATCTCTTGGGTGGAACTGTGTCAAAAGCCTTCTTACATTCCAAGAAAACACAATTTAAGCACCTCTCTCTCTCTCTCTCTCTTGTCTTACTGCTGTCACCCTGTCATAGAACTCCAGTAGGTTTGCGACACAGGATCTCCTGTTCTTGAAAGCGTGCTTGTTGTCGTTCATAAGCTCATTCATTTTTAGGTGCTCCACCACTCTTGTCCTGATAATCTTCTCCATGACTTTGCATAATATACATGTTAGTGACACTGGTCTGTAGGTTAGTCTCCTTTTCTAAAAATTGGGACTTCATTTGCTGTCTTCCATACCTCAGGTAGTCGCCCTGTTTCGATAGATGAGTTAATGACTGTTGTTAGTGGCACATATAGCACCACTGCTCCCTCTCTCAGGACCCATGGAGAGATGCTATCCGTCCCCATTACATTTGAGCTATCTAGCTCGCTTAGCAGCCTCTTCACTTCTTCCTAGGATGTACATATGTATTGTGTCCAACACTTGATGTTGTTATCCACTTGTCCGTCTTTCAGGAGTCCCTGCTGTTTCCTCTGTGAACACTTCTTTGAATCTCAAGTTGAGTGCCTCACATACTTTTCTATCATTTCTTGTGATCTCCCCTCCTTCCTTCCTCAGCCTGATTACCTGGTCCTTGACTGTTATTTTCCTCTTGATGTGGTTGTATGACACCTTCGGGAAAGATTTGACTTTCACTGCTGTGTCATGTTTGTAATGTTGTTGGGCCTCCCTTCTTACCTGTGCATATTAATTTCTGGATCTATGACTGCTCTCCTTATTCTCCTGGGTCCTTTGCCTTCCATACTTCTTCTATTCTCTAGCACACTTGGTTTTGGCCTCTCTACACCTTTGGGTGAAGCAAGGGTTCATCCTGGTTTTCTCATTATTTCTGTTACCCTTGGGTACAAACCTCTCCTCAGCTTGCATATTGTTGTCACATATTCCTTCATCTCATTTACTGACTTCCCTGCCAGTGCTCTGTCCCACTGAACCTCGTGCAGGAAATTTTTCATGCTTCTGTAGTCCCCTTTCTTATAATTTGGCTTCATTTGTCCTGCCCTTCGTGCTTCCCTCTTCACTTGTAACTCTACTATGTATTCGAAACTCAGAACCAATTGGTCACTTGCCTCGAGGGGTCTTTCATACATGATGTAATCAGTATCTGCACTACTCAAGGTGAATAGTAAGTTCAAGCTTGCTGGTTCATCTTCTCCTCTCTCTCTGATAGTGTCCCTTACGTGTTGGTACATGAGGTTTTCCAGTACCATCTCCATCATCTTAGCCCTCCATGTTTCTGGGCCCCGATGTGGCTCCAAGTACTCCCAGCCAATTTCTTTGTGACTGAAGTCATCCACAATCAGTAGCTTTGCCCTGCTCGTATGAGCTCTTTTGAGTACTTCAGCCATTGTTTCAGCCTTCACTTTGTTACTCTTATTATACACTTTCCTTGGCCTCCTGCTGTTCTGTGGTGGGTTATACATCACTGCAATTATCACCTTGGGACCTACAGACTGAAGTGTTCCTATTGTGTATTGTCTTGCTTCTCCTCTGCCTCCTCTCTCCAGCTCGTCAAAATCCTATTGGTTTTTGATGAGCAGGGCCACTTCTCCACCCCCTCTGTTCCCTCTGTCTTTCCTCAGGATTTGATATCCCATTGGAAAGATGTCATCTGTTATCATTCCTGTGAGCTTCATATCAGTGAGAGCTATGATGTCCAGTGATACCTCTTTGATTCTCTCGTGCCACTTATTTATTCAATCAGTGTTGGTGTACTATACCTTCAGTTTCCAATCTGCTGTACGTGTGGATTGTGGGTTGTGTTGGGTTAGTGTGTTTGGCTGTGGGGTTCTGATGGTAGCTCTGTGTATGTCTGCACTTCTTCCTCTGTCATGCTCTGGTTGTCCTCTGCTGACTCTGTCTTTGTCTCTCTTGATAGTCCTTTTCGTCTCTGTGACTTCTCTCTCAGCTGCTGTCATTCTGTTCTTGTTCTGTCACAATCTAGGATCACCCTCTTGTATGTTGATGATTCCTTCAGCTGTGGTTTCTCTTGCAGGATCCTGTTCTGCACTATTTCTGTCCTGAAAATCACTTTGTCCAGCCAATTTCTCCCCTTCAAGTACCCTCCTATTCACTGAGAATTTACTATCTCAGTCATATTCACCTCACTTATTTCTCTGATGATGTTTTCAATCTCCTGTTTTTCTTTCTGCCATCTTTCATTATGTGTCTTCCCTTCACTCCCCTGAAGCCCATGAATAAACGCTGACTTTTCCCTCTCCTACTCCCATTGCCTTTCCCTCTGTGTCACTGAGTCCTGTTTGTACATAGCCATTGTCTCCCTTATTTTTCCGGTAACTCTTGATGGCTTGGTCATGCCTCAGCATGGGGCCTGTCACCTCTGCCTTCTCCCCCCTCACTTACTGCAATCTCTACTCCTAACAGCTTTCCTGCTACATTACTCAGCCTTGCATGGTGTACTGATAGGGCATTAGCATAATTCTTGTCTCCTTCCTTTCTACTGGGCTCCTCATTTAATAGGGGTGTAACTACTTCAGATGCCATGTCTCCTATGGGCAATAGCTGTGGAAAATGCTGAATATTTTCCGAAAAAACAGTGTATTTTGTATGTAAATTGATGGAATACATTGTAGTTAACAAAAATTAATTTGTAAATAGAAAAATGAACCAGTGACGGTGGGTTAGCGTCCCTTGGAAGATACACCATTGTTTTGAAGTGGGCAAAGACATGCTAGTGAAATGTGCATAAATTTCGTCGCTCTGGAAGTTAAATTGTGGTTGAAACCTCTCAAATAGGAGCCGAAATTGTTCGATTTGCAGTCCTGCAGAACGTGAGAATTAGGCAAGTGGATAGGACAGTCAGGGAACCCCAGCTAAGTCATGTCTACATATTTATGTTGAAATTCTGACCAGTATTTTCTTCATATTTTAGGCAGGGGGGTTTGTGTATGACACACCAAGTAATCTCCAGACAAATTGGTGAGTGTTATTATTAAAAATTCTCCTTCAAGGTATATGTAGTTATTTATTAAATTTAACGTACAGTCCACAAATTTATATTAATGTTTCTCAGAATTCCTGGTGATGTATATTTCATTTGAAATTAATATAGGTCCAGAGTGACTTGTGGAGATATGACAGTATTAGGTATCGAAGGATACCTAATACTGTCATATCTCGGTAACCTTGATAAACAATAATTATCTTTGTTACTTTTATTAAATTACAGGTATGTATCTAATGAGTTTCATTCAGGCAATTTTTAATTTTCCATATAGTTGCACGTTGGTCCTTGTTTGAACTGGATGTAATTAGTGAAGTCATTAATTAGTGAATTAATTACTTAATAATTATAAGTGACATGACAGAAGGAGGTAGATGTTAAGCCCACAAATTTACTTAATGTGTAGTGGATTATAATTACTACAATAGTAATTGCTAAGCTCAATTTTAGCTACGATTTATATTAATGTGTATTTAAAATTTATATTATAATTTCCTTACATGTGTAATTGCTAAGCTCAAGTGTAGCTAGGATTCATATTAATGCATATTTAAAATTTAAATTATAATTTCATTACATGTGTAATTGCTAAGCTCAAGTGTAGCTAGGATTTATACAAAGGTAAGTTGTAATATTTACCTTTATATAGTGCATAATTAGGTACATAATCAGTGTTATTAATTAAGTTGAATTTAATACATTGCACCATGGGTGAAAATGAGGAAATTAATGTAAATGACAAACCCATGGAATTTAGAGCCAAGAAAGGATCATTACAGGCTAGAAAGGGCCATGTAACAAAAGCATACAATAAATGTTTGGAATTAATGAATCAGGAAACTGTGAATACTAATGATTTAAAATTGTATTTAGATGCTTAAAGGATTCATACAAATTATATTATAAAAAATATGAAGGAGATTTGTTAGTGGAGATTTGTTGTGGAGATGAGACAGAAATGGATCTTATGATTAACCAGTATTATGAATTAGAAGAGAAAATAATTTCTTGTAAAAGTCAGGATTTGAATAAATTAAAAGGTGTAAACCAGGCAGTTAATCAATCTATTCCAATAAATAAGATGTCTTTGCCAAAACTCTCAGAATTGTTTACCTGTATTTAATCCTGGAGAAAATTGGGAGGAGTGTTGGTCTATTTTTAAAGCAGCTGTGCATGATAGGAGTGACCTAGCCTGTGTAACTAAATTATTTTACCTCAAAGGACAGATAAGAGGAGATGCTCACATACTCATACAATCCTTTCCCAGTGTAAATGATTCTTACAAAGAAGCAGTTGACTTGTTGAAGGTCACTTATGATAATATAGAACAAAGTAGGTTGGATCTAGTGAATATCATTGTTAATTTAAAAACTCCAGATCACACTTACAAAGGTTTACACCAGTTTAGAGTTAAACTGAAGAGCACTCTCAAAACTTTAAGTAATAAATATAATCTGAAGGAATCAGACTGGTTATTGAGTGCAATGGTACAGAATAAATTAAGCTGTAAAACACTTGAATGACTCTCGAACAAGTATCACAAAGGTTATTTTGGTGTGGAGGAAATAAGACTAGGTCTACAAAAATTAATTGTTCAGTTGCAGACCAGCCAACTAACTCATTTTAAAGATGCAACACATAATAACTCTGAGGTATCTGTCAAGTTTCACAAAGGGAAAAAATATCCCAATGGTAATAATCAAAATTCATTTCCTAAAAAGAGTTGCATAGGTACATATCAAGTAGCAGGAATCAGAAATAATGATTCTCCACAAAATAAGAAGAATAAGTACCCTCCTAAGAGTAGCCCAGTTAATAAGAAACCAGTCAAAGAAAAGAGAGATTGTCTTTTCTGCAAGGGCACTCATTTTTCTAAGAATTGCAGTGCATACAATTCATGGAATGATAAAGTTGAAAGATTGGAAGAACTTGACAGATGTATCAGATGTCTAGGTAATCACGATGTAAAGGACTGTCATGCCAAATTAAACAACTGTTATCAATGTCACAAAGGAAGACAACATACAGTCATGTGAAAGGGTCTATATGATAATGTTGATAATAATGATAATGTTGACAATCCTGACACAACAGTAGCTAATGTAAAAATTGATGCTAATGTTAATAATGATGGTTTTGCTGAAATAGCCTTACCTGTGTTACAGGTAAAAACTGATGATAAAAGGCATAAATAACCATGCCACATATAAAATAAATAATGTAGATCTTAATATTACGGATTGCGAAAAAGATTTAGGAGTTCTGGTTAGCAGTAATCTGAAACCAAGACAACAGTGCATAAGTGTTCGCAATAAAGCTAATAGAATCCTTGGCTTCATATCAAGAAGCATAAATAATAGGAGTCCTCAGGTTGTTCTTCAACTCTATACATCCTTGGTTAGGCCTCATTTAGATTATGCTGCACAGTTTTGGTCACCATATTACAGAATGGATATAAATGCTCTGGAAAATGTACAAAGGAGGATGACAAAGTTGATCCCATGTATCAGAAACCTTCCCTATGAGGATAGACTAAGGGCCCTGAATCTGCACTCTCTAGAAAGACGTAGAATTAGGGGGGATATGATTGAGGTGTATAAATGGAAGACAGGAATAAATAAAGGGGATGTAAATAGTGTGCTGAAAATATCTAGCCTTGACAGGACTCGCAGCAATGGTTTTAAGTTGGAAAAATTCAGATTCAGGAAGGATATAGGAAAGTACTGGTTTGGTAATACAGTTGTGGATGAGTGGAACAAACTCCCAAGTACAGTTATAGAGGCCAGAACGTTGTGTAGCTTTGAAAATAGGTTGGATAAATACATGAGTGGATGTGGGTGGGTGTGAGTTGGACCTGATAGCTTGTGCTACCAGGTCGGTTGCCGTGTTCCTCCCTTAAGTCAATGTGATCTGACCTGACTAGGTTGGGTGCATTGGCTTAAGCCGGTAGGAGACTTGGACCTGCCTCGCATGGGCCAGTAGGCCTGCTGCAGTGTTCCTTCGTTCTTATGTTCTTATATTCTTATTAGACTAGGGATTACAGCGTACTTTCATAAAACATAAATGTCTGAATGGGATGCAGGTACAAATGGGAGATCCTAAACTCTAAAATTATCTGGTTTTCTCTCAGATAAAAGGGCTCAATTTTATGACACTCTTTATGTAACTGTCAATTTGGGCAATGAGAAAAAACATATTAATGCAGGTAATTTTATTATTCCACAATAGCCTTGTAACTTGCTTCAGCATTTATACCTCGTATTCTAGGGCCTCTATCCTCACTTCTGCAGTTTCAGCTTTTGACTCCCATTTCTTCTACTCTGCTTCCATCCTCACAGAAAGCTCACCTAGGTTTCTCTCCCACTCTTGTTCCATCCTTTTACATTGCTATTCCATCCTTTTACATTGTTCTTCTATCCATTCTTCCTTACCAGGATCATCTTCCTCTGATGCCCTACACACACACACACACACACACACACACACACACACACACACACACACACACACACACACACACACACACACACACACACACACACTCACACACAAACACACACACACACACACACACTGCGTGAGCTGCACTCGTGAGTTAGCCTTACAGTGCAAGACAGGTTTCGGTGGATTAAACGGAGAAAAAAATGTATTTGTTATAACTCTGTCAAATTCAATCTGAATATAACGATAGAAATACATTTCTCAGATTTTAAGTAATATTAAATTAATGTAAAGTGACCTATGATATATATAGCAGAATTTAGCTAAAAAATTATTTTACTTTAAATGAGTTTAGGTAACGTTTCTAAGTATTTTTGGTCCAAAAATAAAAGTGTTTATAACACTGGCAACGAATAAAATGATCTACTAATCTGTAAAATAATGTTTGGAAAAGCTTAATTCCTTAGAGAGTTCAGCTTATATATATATGTATATATATGTATATATATATGTATATATATATATGTATATATATGTATATATATATATATGTATATATATGTATATATATATATGTATATATTATAGGTAGTAGGTTGGTAGACAGCAACCACCCAGGGAAGTACTACCGTCCTGCCAGATGACTGTGAAACAAAAACCTGTAACTGTTTTGCATGATGGTAGGATTGCTGGTTTCTTTTTCTGTCTCATAAACACGCTAAGATAACAGGGATATCTTGCTACTCCTACTTACACTTTGGTCACACTTCACAGACACGCACATGCATATATATATATACATACATCTAGGTTTTTCTCCTTTTTCTAAATAGCTCTTGTTCTTTTTTATTTCTTCTATTGTCCATGGGGAAGTGGAAAAGAATCTTTCCTCCGTAAGCCATGCGTGTCGTATGAGGCGACTAAAATGCCGGGAGCAATGGGCTAGTAACCCCTTCTCCTGTATACAATTACTAAAAAAGAGAAGAAGAAAAACTTTATAAAACTGGGTTGCTTAAATGTGCGTGGATGTAGTGCGGATGACAAGAAACAGATGATTGCTGATGTTATGAATGAAAAGAAGTTGGATGTCCTGGCCCTAAGCGAAACAAAGCTGAAGGGGGTAGGAGAGTTTCAGTGGGGGGAAATAAATGGGATTAAATCTGGAGTATCTGAGAGAGTTAGAGCAAAGGAAGGGGTAGCAGTAATGTTAAATGATCAGTTATGGAAGGAGAAAAGAGAATATGAATGTGTAAATTCAAGAATTATGTGGATTAAAGTAAAGGTTGGATGCGAGAAGTGGGTCATAATAAGCGTGTATGCACCTGGAGAAGAGAGGAATGCAGAGGAGAGAGAGAGATTTTGGGAGATGTTAAGTGAATGTATAGGAGCCTTTGAACCAAGTGAGAGAGTAATTGTGGTAGGGGACTTGAATGCTAAAGTAGGAGAAACTTTTAGAGAGGGTGTGGTAGGTAAGTTTGGGGTGCCAGGTGTAAATGATAATGGGAGCCCTTTGATTGAACTTTGTATAGAAAGGGGTTTAGTTATAGGTAATACATATTTTAAGAAAAAGAGGATAAATAAGTATACACGATATGATGTAGGGCGAAATGACAGTAGTTTGTTGGATTATGTATTGGTAGATAAAAGACTGTTGAGTAGACTTCAGGATGTACATGTTTATAGAGGGGCCACAGATATATCAGATCACTTTCTAGTTGTAGCTACACTGAGAGTAAAAGGTAGATGGGATACAAGGAGAATAGAAGCATCAGGGAAGAGAGAGGTGAAGGTTTATAAACTAAAAGAGGAGGCAGTTAGGGTAAGATATAAACAGCTATTGGAGGATAGATGGGCTAATGAGAGCATAGGCAATGGGGTCGAAGAGGTATGGGGTAGGTTTAAAAATGTAGTGTTAGAGTGTTCAGCAGAAGTTTGTGGTTACAGGAAAGTGGGTGCAGGAGGGAAGAGGAGCGATTGGTGGAATGATGATGTAAAGAGAGTAGTAAGGGAGAAAAAGTTAGCATATGAGAAGTTTTTACAAAGTAGAAGTGATGCAAGGAGGGAAGAGTATATGGAGAAAAAGAGAGAAGTTAAGAGAGTGGTGAAGCAATGTAAAAAGAGAGCAAATGAGAGAGTGGGTGAGATGTTATCAACAAATTTTGTTGAAAATAAGAAAAAGTTTTGGAGTGAGATTAACAAGTTAAGAAAGCCTAGAGAACAAATGGATTTGTCAGTTAAAAATAGGAGAGGAGAGTTATTAAATGGAGAGTTAGAGGTATTGGGAAGATGGAAGGAATATTTTGAGGAATTGTTAAATGTTGATGAAGATAGGGAAGCTGTGATTTCGTGTATAGGGCAAGGAGGAATAACATCTTGTAGGAGTGAGGAAGAGCCAGTTGTGAGTGTGGGGGAAGTTCGTGAGGCAGTAGGTAAAATGAAAGGGGGTAAGGCAGCCGGGATTGATGGGATAAAGATAGAAATGTTAAAAGCAGGTGGGGATATAGTTTTGGAGTGGTTGGTGCAATTATTTAATAAATGTATGGAAGAAGGTAAGGTACCTAGGGATTGGCAGAGAGCATGCATAGTTCCTTTGTATAAAGGCAAAGGGGATAAAAGAGAGTGCAAAAATTATAGGGGGATAAGTCTGTTGAGTGTACCTGGTAAAGTGTATGGTAGAGTTATAATTGAAAGAATTAAGAGTAAGACGGAGAATAGGATAGCAGATGAACAAGGAGGCTTTAGGAAAGGTAGGGGGTGTGTGGACCAGGTGTTTACAGTGAAACATATAAGTGAACAGTATTTAGATAAGGCTAAAGAGGTCTTTGTGGCATTTATGGATTTGGAAAAGGCGTATGACAGGGTGGATAGGGGGGCAATGTGGCAGATGTTGCAAGTGTATGGTGTAGGAGGTAGGTTACTGAAAGCAGTGAAGAGTTTTTACGAGGATAGTGAGGCTCAAGTTAGAGTATGTAGGAAAGAGGGAAATTTTTTCCCAGTAAAAGTAGGCCTTAGACAAGGATGTGTGATGTCACCGTGGTTGTTTAATATATTTATAGATGGGGTTGTAAGAGAAGTAAATGCGAGGGTCTTGGCAAGAGGCGTGGAGTTAAAAGATAAAGAATCACACACAAAGTGGGAGTTGTCACAGCTGCTCTTTGCTGATGACACTGTGCTCTTGGGAGATTCTGAAGAGAAGTTGCAGAGATTGGTGGATGAATTTGGTAGGGTGTGCAAAAGAAGAAAATTAAAGGTGAATACAGGAAAGAGTAATGTTATGAGGATAACAAAAAGATTAGGTGATGAAAGATTGAATATCAGATTGGAGGGAGAGAGTATGGAGGAGGTGAACGTATTCAGATATTTGGGAGTGGACGTGTCAGCAGATGGGTCTATGAAAGATGAGGTGAATCATAGAATTGATGAGGGAAAAAGAGTGAGTGGTGCACTTAGGAGTCTGTGGAGACAAAGAACTTTGTCCTTGGAGGCAAAGAGGGGAATGTATGAGAGTATAGTTTTACCAACGCTCTTATATGGGTGTGAAGCGTGGGTGATGAATGTTGCAGCGAGGAGAAGGCTGGAGGCAGTGGAGATGTCATGTCTGAGGGCAATGTGTGGTGTGAATATAATGCAGAGAATTCGTAGTTTGGAAGTTAGGAGGAGGTGCGGGATTACCAAAACTGTTGTCCAGAGGGCTGAGGAAGGGTTGTTGAGGTGGTTCGGACATGTAGAGAGAATGGAGCGAAACAGAATGACTTCAAGAGTGTATCAGTCTGTAGTGGAAGGAAGGCGGGGTAGGGGTCGGCCTATGAAGGGTTGGAGGGAGGGGGTAAAGGAGGTTTTGTGTGCGAGGGGCTTGGACTTCCAGCAGGCATGCGTGAGCGTGTTTGATAGGAGTGAATGGAGACAAATGGTTTTTAATACTTGACGTGCTGTTGGAGTGTGAGCAAAGTAACATTTATGAAGGGATTCAGGGAAACCGGCAGGCCGGACTTGAGTCCTGGAGATGGGAAGTACAGTGCCTGCACTCTGAAGGAGGGGTGTTAATGTTGCAGTTTAAAAACTGTAGTGTAAAGCATCCTTCTGGCAAGACAGTGATGGAGCGAATGATGGTGAAAGTTTTTCTTTTTCGGGCCACCCTGCCTTGGTGGGAATCGGCCGGTGTGATAATGAAAAAAAAAAAAAAATACATATACATATATATATATATATATATATCCATAACCACGAATGTGGTTGCATAAGGAGACATGCCAAGTGTTTCTGGGTAACGAATGTTTGTTTCATTGTGGCCTAGCGGATAAAGGCATCGAGAAATTATACTGCAACCAGATGACAATCGAACCCGGGACAGTTAACCAGGCTCGTGGGAGCCAAGCTAAAGTCCTGACGCCTTAACCTACTTCACCACCATGCTACAAACACCAGAAACCCAGCGAGTTCACGGGATCTGTCACTCCTGATGCTAGCACTTTCGTAGCCGGGAATACTACAGGACTAATTTCATTTTACACCCGCCAGGAAGGCCTGTTTCAAATTCCCGGCTGGTGCCAGAAAGGTGACCTTAACAATGCAAGACAAGCCCATTTCCTCCCCCCGTGGCTTGTCTTGTATGTATATGTGTGTGTGGGTTTGTGTATGTATGTGTGTGTGTGTGTGTGTGTGTGTGTGTGTGTGTGTGTGTGTGTGTGTGTGTGTGTGTGTGTGTGTGTGTGTGTGTGTGTGTGTGTGTGTGTGTGTGTGTGTATTTTTTATATATTTTATTATCACACTGGCCGATTCCCACCAAGGCAGGGTGGCCCGAAAAAGAAAAACTTTCACCATCATTCACTCCATCACTGTCTTGCCAGAAGGGTGCTTTACACTACAGTTTTTAAACTGCAACATTAACACCCCTCCTTCAGAGTGCAGGCACTGTAGTTCCCATCTCCAGGACTCAAGTCCGGCCTGCCGGTTTCCCCGAATCCCTTCATAAATGTTACTTTGCTCACACTCCAACAGCACGTCAAGTATTAAAAACCATTTGTCTCCATTCACTCCTATCAAACACGCTCACGCATGCCTGCTGGAAGTCCAAGCCCCTCGCACACAAAACCTCCTTTGCCCCCTCCCTCCAACCTTTCCTAGGCCGACCCCTACCCCGCCTTCCTTCCACTACAGACTGATACACTCTTGAAGTCACTCTGTTTCGCTCCATTCTCTCTACATGTCCGAACCACCTCAACAACCCTTCCTCAGCCCTATGGACAACAGTTTTGGTAATCCCGCACATCCTCCTAACTTCCAAACTACGAATTCTCTGCATTATATTCAAACCACACATTGCCCTCAGACATGACATCTCCACTGCCTCCAGCCTTCTCCTAGCTGCAACATTCATCACCCATGCTTCACACCCATATAAGAGCGTTGGTAAAACTATACTCTTATACATTCCCCTCTTTGCCTCCAAGGACAAAGTTCTTTGTCTCCACAGACTTTTAAGTGCACCACTCACCCTTTTCCCCTCATCAATTCAATGATTCACCTTATCTTTCATAGACCCATCTGCTGACACGTCCACTTCCAAATATCTGAATACATTCACCTCCTCCATACTCTCTCCCTCCAATCTGATATCCAATCTTTCATCACCTAATCCTTTTGTTATCCTCATAACCTTACTCTTTCCTGTATTCACTTTTAATTTTCTTCTTTTGCACACCCTACCAAATTCATCCACCAATCTCTACAACTTCTCTTCAGAATCTCCCAAAAGCACAGTGTCATCAGCAAAGAGCAACTGTGACAACTCCCACTTTATGTGTGATTCTTTATCTTTTAACTCCACGCCTCTTGCCAAGACCCTCGCATTTACTTTATTTACAACCCCATCTATAAATATATTAAACAACCATGGTGACATCACACATCCTTGTCTAAGGCCTACATTTACTGGGAAATAATTTCCCTCTTTCCTACATACTCTAACTTGAGCCTCACTATCCTCGTAAAAACTCTTCACTGCTTTCAGTAACCTACCTCCTACACCATACACCTGCAACATCTGCCTCATTGCCCCCCTATCCACCCTGTCATACGCCTTTTCCAAATCCATAAATGCTACAAAAACCTCTTTAGCCTTATCTAAATACTGTTCACTTATATGTTTCACTGTAAACACCTGGTCCACACACCCCCTACCTTTCCTAAAGCCTCCTTGTTCATCTGCTATCCTATTCTCCGTCTTACTCTTAATTCTTTCAATAATAACTCTACCATACACTTTACCAGGTATACTCAACAGACTTATTCCCCTATAATTTTTGCACTCTCTTTTGTCCCCTTTGCCTTTATACAAAGGAACTATGCATGCTCTCTGCCAATCCCTAGGTACCTTACCCTCTTCCATACATTTATTAAATAATTTCACCAACCACTCCAAAACTATATCCCCACCTGCTTTTAACATTTCTATCTTTATCCCATCAATCCCGGCTGCCTTACCCCCTTTCATTTTACCTACTGCCTCACGAAATTCCCCCACACTCACAACTGGTTCTTCCTCACTCCTACAAGATGTTATTCCTCCTTGCCCTATACACGAAATCACAGCTTCCCTATCTTCATCAACATTTAACAATTCCTCAAAATATTCCATCCATCTTCCCAATACCTCTAACGCTAACTCTCCATTTAATAACTCTCCTCTCCTATTTTTAACTGACAAATCCATTTGTTCTCTAGGCTTCCTTAACTTGTTAATCTCACTCCAAAACTTTTTCTTATTTTCAACAAAATTTGTTGATAACATCTCACCCACTCTCTCATTTGCTCTCTTTTTACATTGCTTCACCACTCTCTTAACCTCTCTCTTTTTTTCTTTTTTTTTTCTCCATATACTCTTCCCTCCTTGCATCACTTCTACTTCATAAAAACTTCTCATATGCTAACTTTTTCTCCCTTACTACTCTCTTTACATTATCATTCCACCAATCACTCCTCTTCCCTCCCGCACCCACTTTCCTGTAACCACAAACTTCAGCTGAACACTCTAACACTACATTTTTAAACGTACCTCATACCTCTTCGACCCCATTGCCTATGCTCTCATTAGCCCATCTATCCTCCAATAGCTGTTTATATCTTACCCTAACTGCCTCCTCTTTTAGTTTATAAACCTTCACCTCTCTCTTCCCTGATGCTTCTATTCTCCTTGTATCCCATCTACCTTTTACTCTCAGTGAAGCTACAACTAGAAAGTGATCTGATATATCTGTGGCCCCTCTATAAACATGTACATCCTGAAGTCTACTCAACAGTCTTTTAACTACCAATACATAATCCAACAAACTACTGTCATTTCGCCCTACATCATATCTTGTATACTTATTTATCCTCTTTTTCTTAAAATATGTATTACCTATAACTAAACCCCTTTCTATACAAAGTTCAATCAAAGGGCTCCCATTATCATTTACACCTGGCACCCCAAACTTACCTACCACACCCTCTCTAAAAGTTTCTCCTACTTTAGCATTGAGGTCCCCTACCACATTTACTCTCTCACTTGGTTCAAAGGTTCCTATACATTCACTTAACATCTCCCAAAATCTCTCTCTTTCCTTTACATTCCTCTCTTCTCCAGGTGCATACACGCTTATTATGACCCACTTTTCGCATCCAACCTTTACTTTAATCCACATAATTCTTGAATTTACACATTCATATTCTCTTTTCTCCTTCCATAACTGATCCTTCAACATTACTGCTACCCCTTCCTTTGCTCTAACTCTTTCAGATACTCCAGATTTAATCCCATTTATTTCTCCCCACCGAAACTCCCCTACCCCCTTCAGCTTTGTTTCGCTTAGAGCCAGGACATCCAACTTCTTTTCATTCATAACATCAGCAATCATCTGTTTCTTTTCATCCGCACTACATGCACGCATCCCAGTTTTATATATATTTATATATATATATAAATATATATATATGTATATATATATATATATATATATATATATATATATATGTATATATATATAAATATATATATATGTATATATAAATATATATATATATATATATATATATATATATATATATATATATATATATATATATATATATATATATATATATATATATATATATAATATATATATATATATATATATATATATATATATATATATATATATATATATATATATATATATATATATATATATATATATATATATATATAATGTTTTATGTGTATTTTGTGAAGTTTGTGTTTAAATAGTAGCATTAGTTTTGTGGAAATATATTTAAATTTTTTTATCACTGCATACAATTTTTGAAATGTATTAGCATATGTAAGAACATGAAATATGTTATCACTTATAATAACTTACCTAATTCAGATTCTATAATTTTTTTTTTTTTTTTTTTGACAACAGTTTCCATAGTTTGGTCAGATGTGCGCTACCAGGAATTTCTGATAGACAGGAAAGCTTCACTGGATAGATATGCTGATTTAATATTTGAAGGCAAGAAAAATCTTGTGTAGACTTAATTATAAGTGATTCGATGTCTGAGAGAATTCCCAAGTATTAAGATCCCAAGAAGTTGCAGTGTCTGACAGATTTGTAGATGAATGGTTCAGAGAACCGACATGTTGATAAATTAGACACATGTGCAACTCTTGGGTATCTTTATTGAGGAAACGTTTCGCCACACAGTGGCTTCATCAGTCCATACAAAGGAGAATCTTGAAGAACAGGAGGAGAATGAGGTAATCAGTCCCTCAACCTTGAGTCGATGTGGTCAGTCCATCAATCTTGAGTAGAATACGGCATGTGAGCGGAGAAGCAGCTTATAAACCGTATGGCAGGAGAGGTGCAGCAGTCATAGGTGGTGTCACATTTGTTCAATGTGGAAGTAGGTCGTGCCCAAGAATTAACCTAAATTCTTCGCTTGCCTAATTCTTGGGCACGACCTACTTCCACATTGAACAAATCTGAGAGAAATGTTAGGTTTACCTCGTCATGAATCAACATAAAAACAGCATATAGGGTCCGCTTAACGATTACCTCCAAATGCGACCAATTATGTAAGTGTATTTATGTAAGTGCGTTTGTACGTGTATGTTTGGGGGTCTGAAATGGACTAATCTACTTCACAATATTCCTTATGGGAAAAAATTCGGTCAGTACTGGCACCTAAACATACTACTGGAATGAAAAAAGTTCGTTAACCGGGGGTCCACTGTATTAATTTCTTGAAGATGAAGTTCTGTGAAACCTTAACCTAAATTTGTTAATAAATTTAAGAGTTTTACTAATTTTATTCCTTGTATGTCATCACGATGAAATAATTTATAATGAAGTATAATTTGATTTTTAATTTTTAATATTTTTTTTATTACTTAATTTTAAATGAAAAAAAAAGGCAAACCCTTAAATGTCAGTTAATATTATTATTCAATTTTGCTTGCAGGACAATGCTGCTAGAAACACAAGTTTCATTGTGACTGAGTAGCTGGAAAAATCAGGAGGTGATTAACAATGTTTTGTTATGAGAGTCAGAGAAACTGAGAGAATATTTATCATTGTATACTAGCTTAATGTTTTTACTTATTGGTAAAATATTTCGGAAGTTGATTAATGAAGTCCTTGTAAATTCAATTTGCAGAATTTGATAAAATCGTCAAACCTTAAAAGTTGAATTTCATGAGAAGAAACTTGATATGTGCTCTTCGAGTGAGTATTGTTTCAGAAGACTGTACCAGCTAAAGGTACCTTGAGGGACATGTCACTTCCCCTGTTTTCTAATAATATGTTATATTTCCCCTATAATCTACCTTGTCCATAACTACTATCGCATTTGCTCTGTCTGTCTCGTAAGGTGAAATCTAGGATCTTTCCTTAATTAATGATATAACTTAACAAATGTTTGAGGACAATTTTTTTGTATATTTTATTAAAAACAGCACATACATATACATACATGGATAGGTACACATAGGAAAAAGATACAATTTTGGTAGTAATAAATATAAACTCCGCCCTAACACTACACCAAGCCATGAAGAAAATACACCATGCATAACAGCACTAAAGCTAACCTAACAATCAGTCCACAGGCAAATACATTGACAACTAGTTATTGCCATATTTTTTGATCTTGAGAAGGAATATGACACAACTTGGAGGTATAATATTTTGGCCCAAGCCCACTCCTTAGGCCTCCGAGGCAATCTACCATCCTTCCTTAAGAACTTCTTAACTGACAGACATTTCCGTGTTCGGGTTAATTATATGCTCTTCCAGGACTTTGTCCAAGTTGAAGGTGTCCCCCAGGGATGTGTTCTGAGCACAACACTTTTTCTCCTTGCTATAAATGATTTGGCCTCTAGTCTTCCATCCAATATTTGGTCATCCCTCTATGTTGATGACTTCGCTATAGCTTGTGCAGGCGCTGACTGTCACCTCATTACAGTTTCTCTCCAGCATGCGGTCAACCGTGTTTCCAATTGAGCCAACACGCATGGGTTTAAATTTTCCAGTACTGGAACTCACCAAATTACCTTCACCAGACGCTCTGTCATCACCGATCATCCTTTGTACCTCTATGGCTCACGTATCTCTGAACGTGATGCGGTCAGTTTTCTAGGCCTTCTCTTTGACCGTAGGTTATCCTGGAAGCCTCACATTACCTCTCTGAAAGCAACTTGTCACAGCCGGCTGAACCTTCTTAAAACCCTTGCTCATCTTTCATGGGGAGCTGACCGTCGAGCTCTCCTTCACCTACATTCAGCCCTTATTTTATCGAAACTCGATTATGGTTTACCAGATCTTTTCAGCGGCCTCTCCTGCTGCTCTCTCTAGCCTTAATCCCATCCATCACCAGGGATTACGTTTATGCCTTGGTGCTTTTCGCTCTTTCCCTGTTGAGAGCTTCTATGCTGAAGCGAATATTCCATCCTTGTCCGATCGCCGTGATGCCCATTGCCTTCGCTACTATCTTCGCTCTCACGATCTTCGTAATCCTTCCATATATAGAATAGTCACCGATGTTAGTAGACATTCTTTATTTGTTCGTCGCCCCTGTTTGCTCCGTCCCTTTTCTCTTCGACTACATTCGCTCTTGTCTTCCCTCCAGTTACCACCTTTCTGTGTTCATGTAGCATCTAACTTTTCCCTGCTCACTTGGGAAGGTCCAGCTGTTCGAGTCTGTTCTTTCTCACTCCCTTGCGCGAAAGCCCAACTGCCTACGGTAGCTTCCCGCTCTCTTTTTCTTGACCACTTCCACTCTCATTCTCATGCCATCGCAGTGTACACAGATGGCTCTAAGTCTTCTGATGGCGTCGGATTCGCGGCAGCGTTTCCGGACAGTGTCGTGCGAGGACATTAACTATCCTCGGCTAGCATTTTTACAGCTGAATTGTATGCCATTCTTGCAGCACTGATCCGTATTGCATCTATGCCTGTGTCATCATTTGTGGTTGTCTCAGACTCCCTTAGTGTTTTACAGACTATACAAAAATTTGATACACCTCACCCCCTAGTTCTCAGTATCCAACTTTGGTTACGCCGTATATCTACCAAGCATAAAGATATTGTTTTTTGTTGGGTCCCTGGTCATGTTGACGTACAGGGCAATGAACAGGCAGACACTGCTGCACGGTCAGCAGTACATGACCTACCAGTTTCATATAGAGGTGTTCCATTTACGGACTATTTTGCTGTAAAAGCTTGCCACCTTCACACCCGTTGGCAACAACCTTGGTCTAACCTGCTTGGTAACATATTTCAGTCTATTAAGCCGAGTATAGATTACTGGCCGTCTTCTTCCTGTCTTCGCATTGGCCACACTCGTCTTACTCATGGGTATCTCATGAGGAGGCACCCTGTTCCTTTCTGTGAGAAGTGTCAGGTTCCAGTATCGATTAGCCACATTCTGTTAGACTGCCCTCTCTATCAAGGAGCACGCAGAATTTACCTCCAACGTCGTCTCCGCTCTACTACTCTCTCTTTACCTTCCCTTCTTGCTGATGGACTCTAATCCTGACTCTCTCATTGACTTCTTGACAACAACTGATTTACTCCACAAACTCTGATGATGATACCTTTCGCACTTCCCTCAGCCCTTTCTACCTCAATCTCTTGCTACCCTCTACCCCGGCACTAGCCACTGCCCCGCTGTTCTCCATAACCTACTAATCATCCCTCTACCTTTTACCACCTGATACCCTAGCTTCCTTCCTACCCTGCAGTGCCGTATAGCCCTTTGGGTTTAGCGCTTTTTTTATAATAATAATAATAATTAGCAACTAGTACCATGGTCTGCATCATGCCATAGTATATACACCATGCATCCTACACACACTAACCCCTCCCCCTCCCCAATGGAAAGGCATGCCAACTACTATTTATATTTTGCATAAGTACACACAAAATAATTAATCATAGTCATGTACGTATCCACCGAACATCTGCATTACTAAGGTGAACAGCCACCGACACTGCCACTATATGTACACATTATACACACAGCTTACAGAAACAAAGCATACTTTTACAAAAAGAAAATATGGAATTTCACGAACATAGCGGCAAGAAAGGCCAATCAAAGCATAATATATCCGTGTTATGTTCACCAATCAACAAAAACATGTTGTAAATGTTTGAGGAGAACTGTGTTGTAAAGGTTTGAGCTTTGCTGCTGAGACCTCTACAACACAATTGTCCTCAAACAATGTCTTCAAAGATTTGTTAAGTTATACCATGAATTAAGGAAAGATCTTAGACTTCATCTTACGAAAGCAGACAGAGCAAATGTGATAGTAATTACGGACAAGGTAGATTATAGGGGAAAAATAAACATGATATTTGGAGACAGAGAAACTCAGGCGCCTCTTAATGTCCTCCCATTTACCTGAAAGAAAAAAGAATACATGTTTTATATATTTTTTGATCATCTTTTTCTTTTTTCTAAGTTTTATGTTGTTTTTTTCGGTTATAATGTACATCTTAAACAGTTTCACATGGTGTTTTTTTTTAAATTGATAAATTAAATAAGAATTCCAGAAAAATACTTGTTTCAAATTGCTATTAAATTTTGATAGAAATATAAAAGTCTCAGTCAGTTACCAACCGTAATGAATGTAAAATAATCTATGGAATTTGATCAGAAGTAATAAACAGCAAACATTTATCATGTTTTTACTGTTTAACTAGTGACTTTTTTTGAGCCACTTGCTCCAGGAATCACTGTGGTCCTAGATGGCCAGTTAGCAGCCATATAGGGTGATTAAGAATTTGCATTTTTGTGAGTTAAATATTTTGATTCACGACTTTATTTTATTGCTTTCATTTTCTTAAACAATATTTATAAACACTTTAAAGGTACTTATAATAATGATGACCTATCAATTTATGATTAAACGTAAATGAATATGCTATAAGTACATTACTCACTCTAACAGATTTACTATATTACTGAATTTAATATATGATTTTGAGAGAATCAGCAGTAGTGTGATGTCTGTAAGAATGGACACACCAAATAATGGACGAAATTAACGTCTCTCTTGTTACCTGTATCTATACAGTGTTATTCATAATGTCCTGAATTTATGTCAGTGATTTTCATGCTTACAATTAACGCGTTTCTTGCAGTCAACATATTTTCAGCTTGTATCCTGCATCTGTCAAGACATTACATGTAGATACCCATGGACGATGAAGAGTGCATCCTTCAAACCTCAATTTGTAATCGCAGAAACAAAACCATTAATAGATGAACTGCATGTCAATTGCCATGTATGGTTTTGCCACGAAAGTTATCAAACAGTAATTCAGTTTTTCCATATTGATAGAGCGTGTCAAGTTAACCAAACTGTTCTTACATGTAAAGTAATGCTATATTGACGATGTTTGGCGCAAACAGTTGGCTTTATCAAGTCACATGACTCTAAATCAATTGCTTCGTTAATGAAACGTCTTTAGTAATGAATTACTTTATTCTGCATTTGCGTCTCTTTCACTGTTGTGTCGATACTTCGTACCGTTATATATCCAACTTCTAAGAATTATCATCAAATAACTATTGCTAAATTTGCATCAGAATTATTGTCCTAATCTTATCTTTCAATAAATTGGTCGAAATTTGATGTATAAAATTGACAAGATATTACAACCCAGGAGTCCCGAAGGTCTGTTATCTTGGGTGTAAAGGGAGCAAAATAAACTCAATAGAAAAACTTTTGACTTATATTATCCTTCACCAAATTGGAAATCGCCGGGTCACCATCTGGAGAAGACCTGGGCCGGAAGTACCGGCAAATCTTTAATGAAATCAAATTAGAACAGAAGTATGTACACTATATACACTATGTACAACAATAGGTATTAGTGCATTCCACGGTAAGCAAGGCAGAACAGAAGCCACTAGAATGCAGACCGTGCTTCAACCAGCTCTAGAATGGGAATGACAAAGGTAGACAGGTGTGTGGTACCCACAACAACTCTGCGATTGCCAAAACAATCTTCTCATTGGCTGGAACCTGGGTACTGATTGAACTGTGGGGCCCCATCGTTAACCCTTAGCACCTGGTTTGCTGGTTGGGGGAAATAGCCTTTCAGTGAGGGTGTGAACATGCGCCGAATAAAGGTTACGTACTCTTTGCATGCCACACAAGATGATAAGACACACAAGCGAACAATCTGGACATTTATAATAAACTTTTTAGTTCTAGCATCTTGATCATTTCTACTTTAATAGCAAGAGTGATCAAGGACCTACGAGTGAAATTTTTTCTTATTAAAAATGTCTTTGTGATTTATCCTTAGTGAATTGATGTTTTAACCCCGACGGCCCATCACGACGTAGGAGCCAGAGCAACCATCACCACTCCAACACCACCTACTACACTCTGGCTCCTAGTGTCATGATGGGTCGTCGGGATAAAATATCTCTAAGAGATATACGGATTAATAAGGAAGGATGTTTTAGGGATGATGTGGATGAGAAATATGATATGTAGCATAGGTGAGAAATGATAAATGTGGTATGAATATTTAGTTTGAGAAAAAATGTGTAAAACAGTTTTATTTTTTGATGATTATAGCAAATTTGGTGGGTAAATTGTATTAATATTTTTAGTTGATGAATAGTTAACATGAACTTAGTAAAGTGATTGTGTATTAGTTGGAGGTGTGTGACTTAGTTCTGGTAATGTCTCATGACATGGTAAAATTTTTTTTTGCTTATGTCTTATATTTATTGTTAATATGTCAAGTATAGGTTTTGGTGTATGTCTTAGTTATGATGTGTATGTCTTAGTTGGAGGTGAATGTCTTAGATTTGGTGAGTATGTCTCATGTCTTAAATTTGTGATTGAAATGTATAAGTTGTGGGTGTGTGTGTATTATTTTTTTTTTTTTTTGGTGATGGTGATATATTATAGTGCTCATGTTATGTTATAGATGTTGGTGGAAGTGTCGTGGTATTTTTTGTGTATGTCTTATTTTTGGGCGAATGTTTAAAAAATAAGTGTTTTCAGTGATCATAGTAGTTTTGAGATGCATGATCTTAGATTTTTGGTGAGCTTGGTGATGAGGGTTGATAGATGATGGTAAACATGATATGGAATTGGTGATCGTGATTTTTGTGTGAATGATTATAAAAATGAGTGTTTTCTGTGATATTAGTGGTGGGGTCATAAAATCTGGTAATCGTCTTGGTTATAGTGTTCTTAGATATTGTGGCTACAACAGGTTGAAACAAGGTGTGTTGGGTGTGATGTTACCGACCGCCAAGTAAACACAATGGGAATGTGACGTCACTGGAGGTGACCTTGCCGGTCCTGTGAGGTGTGACATCGTGTGTTGGTGGTAGTGAGGTGAGTGCGCTTAGATATTGTCAAATATGATTTTTTTTGTGTGAAAGTTTAAAAAAAAATTTGTGTTTTCTGTGATATTAGTGATTTTTGAGGTAAGTGAACATGGGTGATTGTTGTTGGTGGTTGTCTTAGATTTATGTGTGTACAAGATATGTTTTCAGTTGATGGTGATCATGTACTAAGTGTTTGTGTATTAGGTTTGTTTTCAAGTTTTTCTTCTTTTTTTTTTTGCGCCCATGGGGAGGGAGTTCTTGGTTATAGTGATTTGAGGGAATTTCTATAAAATGGGTGTTAGCTGGTGATGCTAAACTTAGTTTCTGGTGATTTTGACGGTGTTTTGGTAGTATTCAGTGGTGATTTGGTAGTAATCAGTAGTGTTTTGGGAGTATTCAGAGGTGTTTGATGGTGTTTTTGAAGGTGTTCAAATGATGTGCAGAGTATTTTTGAAGATGTTCAGTGGTGTTTTGGTGATGTTCAGAGTTGGTTCAAAGTTAGTCAGTTGTTAGTTGTGGTAATGTCTCATGTCATATGTGTATGAGTTAGTTTTTTTTTTGTGCTAATGTTGTAAAGTCTGGAGAATGAGGGAGGAGTTTGGTGGATGAGATGTAATTTCGGTTAATGAAATGTGTAAGTGTGAATGAGAATGTAAATTGGTGAGTGAGTTAGAGAAGACAAAATGTTATGTGATCTTTGTGAAAGTATAGATAGTTTTAGTGATCTTCGTTATGATGTTTTAAGAGAATGTGTACAAAAATGTGTGATCTTAGTGGTGGGGTTATAGAATTTTGTAAACGTCTTGATTGTGGTGATCTTAGATATTGGAGATATAACAGGTTGAAACAAGTAGCTTCCTCTCAGTAAGTTAAATAAAGTAAAAGTGGGGTGTGACGTCGTCAAGTAAACACAGGATGGAGTGTGATGTCAAGGGAGGTATCCCTATCTGTGCTGGTATGTGCTGGTGGTAGTGAGAGGAGTGTATTAGATATTGTATGGAGTTGGTGATTGTGATTTTTTGTGCGAATGTTTATAAAAATGAGTAGTCATTGATGATAGTTGATGGATGTCTTAGTTTTTTTTGTGTGTGTGTACATGTTATGTTTTCAGTTGGTGGTGATCCTGCTGTAAGTGTTTCGGTGTTGTTTGGAAATGTTCAAAGGTGTTTTTTGTGAGTATTCAAATGATTTATGAGAACGTTTTTTTTCTTTTTGCGGTCATGTTATATAATAGGCTGAGGTGAGTGGGATCGTCTTGGTTATAGTGATTTGAGGGGATTTCTATAAAATGGGTGTTAGTTGGTGGTGTTGATCTTAGTTTCTGGTGGTTTTTAGTGTTGTTTGGGCAGTGTTCGGTGCTGTTTTGGTAGTATTCAGTGGTGTTTTGGGAGTATTCAAAGGAGTTTGATGATGTTTCTTGAATGTGTTCAAATGATGTTTTTGGAGTAATCAAAGGTAATTGATGATGTTTTTGGTGTTGTACAAAGTAAAGTGGTGTGTGTGTGTGTGTGTGTGTGTGTGTGTGTGTGTGTGTGTGTGTGTTAGTGTTGGTAATGTCTCATGACATAAGTGTATGAGTTAGTTTTTGTGATACTGTTGTAAAAATCTGGAGAATGAGGGAGGAGTTTGGGGGATGAGTTGTAATTTAATGGAATATGTAAGTGTAGATAAATTAGAGATGTCAAATCTTATTTGGGAGTATTCAAAATGTTGACTTGGAAATGTTTCAGTGTTGTTTGGAAAATGTCCAAAGGTGTTTATGTGAGTATTCAAATGATTTCTGAGAGTGTTCGAAGTAATCTGGGGGTTGTTCTGTAGTGAGATGATGAAGGTTGTCGATAAGAGAATATTTCTTAAGAGATATTGAGAAAAGGTGGTCTCAAATGATGATGTATGAGAGTGTTTTGAAGGTGTTCAAAGTAAAGTGAGTTGTCTGTGTGAGTTAGGTGATCATAGAATTTTGTGAATATCTTGGATACAGTGATTTTAGTGGATTTGAGATGGGTGATGAGATGCATTTATGAGATGCATTTATGTGATTTTTGTGTTTGTTCCGAAGAGATGTGTTGGGAGACGGGTGAGTGGATGTGAAGAAATGTGGGTGAGATGGAGAGGGGTATGGGGAGGGTTGTATTAAAAATTTAATGAAGTATGGGGGGATTTTGCTGAAAATAAAGGTAATGTGTGAATATTATAAAAAAAAATATAGAAGTGAAAAGTTATGATACACTGGAAAAGATTGGAGTGTGTAGAAACATGTCGCAGTAGTTGGGTAGTGAGATTACTTGTTGTGAATATAATATTAATATATGTGGATACAAGGAGATGGGTATGGAGAGGATTTTATTAGAATTTTAGTAATGTAGGGAGGACTGTGTATTACATTTTAAGATTCAATAAAAAGAAGGGGAAAAATTTGTATCGAAAGAGGAAAAATTGTGAATAAATTGGTAAGTGATGAGGGTTGTGGGTATTGTTGTCGAACTAGAGATATCGAAAAAGATGTTATAAGTGAGTTGTTGTTGTGGGTGTTGTGGGGTGTTGTGGGTTGTGGGTGTTGTGGGTTGTGGGTGTTGTTGTCGAACTAGAGATACCGAAAAGATGTTATAAGTGGGTTGTTGTTGTGGGTGATGTGGGTTGTGGGTGTTGTGGGTTGTGGGTGTTGTGGGTTGTGGGTGTTGTTGTCGAACTAGAGATACCGAAAAGATGTTATAAGTGGGTTGTGGGTGTTGTGGGTTGTGGGTATTGTTGTCGAACTAGAGATACCAAAAAAGATGTTATAAGCGGGTTGTTGTTGTGGGTGTTGTGGGTTGTGAGTGTTGTGGGTTGTGGGTGTTGTTGTCGAACTAGAGATACCAAAAAAAGATGTTATAAGTGGGTTGTGGGTTGTGGGTGTTGTGGGTTGTGGGTGATGTTGTCGAACTAGAGATACTGAAAAGTGGTTATAAGTTGTGGGTTGTTGTTGTGACTTTTTCTGATGAAATTAGTTAAAACGAGAAATAATTGTGGGGTGTGGGTGATGTGGGTTGTGGGTGTTGTGGGATGTGGGTGATGTGGGTTGTGGGGCGTTGTTGTCGAACTAGAGATACCGAAAAAGAGGTGATTCTGTTGTAAGTGTTCGTGTGTGTTTGGTTTGTGTTCATGTTTTTTGCGCTCATGTTACATCTTAGTTGGAGGTGAGTGTACTCATAGAAATTGGTAATCGTCTTGGTTATAGTGATTTGAGAGGATTTGTGTGAAAATGGGTGTTAGTCTGTGATGTTGATCTTAGTTTATGGTGATTTTGGTGGTGTTTTGACCGTATTCAGTGGTGTTTTAGTAGTATTCAGTGGTGTATTTGGGAGTACTCAAGTGGTGTTTGAGACTATTCAAAGGTGTTTTTAAAGGTGTTCAAATGATGTGCAAGAGTATTTATGAAGGTGTTCTGGGAGTATTCAGTGGTGATTTGGGGGTGTTCGAATGATGTTTTTGGAGTATTCAAAGGTAATTGATGGTGTTTTTGGTGTTGTTCAAAGTAAAGTGTCTGAGTTAGTTTTTGTGATACTCTTGTAAAAATCTGGAGAATGAGGGAGGAGTTTGGAGGATGAGTTGTAATTTAATGAAATACGTAAGTGTAGATAAATTAGAGATGTCAAATCTTATTTGGGAGTATTCAAAATGTTGACTTGGAAATGTTTTAGTGTTGTTTGGAAATGTTCAAAGGTGCTTTTTTGAGTATTCAAATGATTTATGAGAGTGTTTTTAAGGTGTTCAAAGTAAAGCGAGGTGTGTGTGTGTGTGTGTGTGTGTGTGTGTATGTGCGTGTGTGTGTGTGTGTGTGTGTGTGTGTGTGTGTGTGTGTGTGTGTGTGTGTGTGTGTGTGTGTGTGTGTGTGTGTGTGTGTGTGTGTGTGTGTGTGTGTGTGTGTGTGTGTGTGTGTGTGTGTGTGTGTGTGTGGAAATTTAAAGTATGGTCATGATGTTTATGTTTGTCTTGGGCATTTTTGAAGGTGTTACTACATAATTCACAAGTGATCTGAGAATCATGTCTCATCTTATCCTCCGGATTGTTGTGGGTATTAACGAAAAAATGAGGAATTATTTGGGTTATCCTGGGTTAAGAGTGAAAATGTGTAATGTTTTCCCTATGTTGTATATGAAATGTGTAATACTGAGATGGTGACGACGAAGAAGATCCAGAACAAAATGCACAGGATTTCTTCAAGAGAAAAATATGTTGATTTTAGTCAATGAATTGTACCTTTTTTTTCAATGATTTTTTTGTTGGATGTATATGAAATGCATTGGTTGTATAATAAATAAATAAATGAAAATATTGTGTATTAGTGTTATCCTGCATTTTATTGTCTGCTCGACAAGATTCAGCCTGTGTGTGTGTGGTCATCACGTGACGTCACTGACGTAGGGGGAGTCCATTTGGTCGACAAGATTCAGCCTGTGTGTGTGAGGTCATCACGTGACGTCACTGACCGCCGAGTAAACACAGGTGGGGTGACGTCACACTTGTTTAGACCTGTAGTAAGAGAAAGTACCATGCCCCATAGGGGGAGTTCATTTGAATGCTTACCCCCAGAGGGGGGAATCCAAAAACTTGATCCGAGGAGATGGAGTCTTTGTATTATCGAGAAAAACTTGATCCAAGGAGTTGGAGTCTTGGTATTATTGATTTCGAGAAAAATTTGATCCGAGGAATTGGAGCAGGGAATTTGGGATGCAAGTGGGAGTCCATTTTGAATGTTTACCCCCAGAGGGGGGAATCAAAAAAAACTTGATCCGAGGAAGTGGAGTATTTGTATTATCGAGAAAAACTTGATCCAAGGAGTTGGAGCAGAAATTTTGGGATGGAAGCGGGTGGTGGGACGGGTACCCATAGGGGGAAACCCAAAAAATTTGATCCGAGGAGATGGAGAGCACAAGAAAATAAAATTAAAAAAAAAATTCGAAAAAAATCGGAAAAAATTCGGGGGGTGGGGGCGATCCGGACGACGCTGCAGAAGGCGCTGCAGAAGGCGCGGGGTGGGCGCGAGGGCGGGGCGCGAGGCAGGCAGGTGCGTGGGTGGGGGTCGTGGGTGGGGTCGTTGGTGGGGGTCGTGGGTGGGGGGCGTTGGAGGGGTCGTTGGTGGGGGTCGTGGGTGGGGGTCGTGGGTGGGGGTCGTGGGTGGGGTCAAGGTGTGAAAAGCCGGCACGTGCCCGGAAGGGTCATTATCATAAGGTCAATGTCATTAGCATAGAGGTGTGAAAAGGCGGCACCCTTTGTTATGACGTACAGAAGAAACCCTACACCGGAAGTAACACCTAGGTGTGAAAAGGGGGCATCCTTTGATACGGCGCTCAGCCACCTTCAGTACTACTTATATATACATATATATATATATATATATATATATATATATATATATATATATATATATATATATATATATATATATATATATATATATATATATATATATATATTGATAATGTGAGTAGTCACGAAAGCGCTTGGAATTTCTCTATTCTTTCAGAGTGGTTGTTTTGCATATTCTGAAATCACCTGTTTACTGTGATCTATATATATACACATATATATATATATATATATATATATATATATATATATATATATATATATATATATATATATATATATATATATATATATATATATATAGTGCCTAATAGGTAAAACTGGTCAATTAGCAAGAACTCATTTAAAATTAAGTCCTTTCTAAAATGTTCTCTTTTACGATTAAAGACTTATATTTTTCATTAATGTTTATGTAAAAAAATATAAATTTGCGCCAAAAGTATCTAAGAAAACTTACCTAACCTTATTATAACAAGCGCAATTTATTTAAGCCTAATCCACCTAAATATATTTTAGATACGTATACAATATATTTCACTGTGTTTGTTTAGTATTAAATTATTGAAAACAAATCTAAAATATATTTTGTTGGGTTAGGCTAAAATCAATTGTTCTTGTTATAATAAGGTTAGGTAAGTTTTCTAAGTTCCTTTTGGTGCAAAATTATAAATTTTTACATCAACATTAATGAAAAAAAAAGTCTTTAAACGTATAAGAGAAAATTTTAGAAAGGACTTAATTTTAAATGAGTTCTTGCTAATTGACCAGTTTTACATATTCGGCACGACACACACACATATATATATATATATATATATATATATATATATATATATATATATATATATATATATATATTATTGTAACCACGAACGAGTGGTATTGATTAATAACAACACTGCACTAGCCAAGGATTCGAACCCATGTTGTACTGGCCTGCTTCATGGTAAGAGAGAACCACATGACGCTTTAAACCACAGGACCACCGAACCCTATAAGAATGGCGCAGCCAGCACACAGCTAGGTGTTGGGCCGCTATCCGAGGGCATACGGAGGTGTGGGAGCTTCTATGCTAATTTCATTCTCATCCCTCTTTGGTGTACTAGCCTCACGAGCATCATTTATATATTATTGTAACCACGAACGAGTGGTATTCATCAATAACAACACTGCGCTAGCCAGTACACCAAACAAGGATGAGAATGAAATTAGCTTAGAAGCTCCCACACCTCCGTATGCCCTCGGATGTTGGCCCAACAGCTAGCTGTGTGCTGGCTGTGCCATTCTTGTAGGGTTGGGTGGTCCTGTGGTGTAAAGCGTCATGTGGTTCTCGCTTACCATGAGGCAGGCCAGTACAACATGGGTTCGAATCCTTGGCTAGAGCAGTATTGATATATATATATATATATATATCTATATAGATATATATATATATATATATATATATATATATATATATATATATATATATATATATATATATATATATATCACATCCTAGTTATGCTTTTTCCTTTTCTGTTAACTCTGGTCACACATAGTTTTCCTGATTCTGCAAAAATCATATAATAACACTAAATTTATGACTTCACACCAACTGAAATTCCTTAACTAACCATTGCTATTGTATCCAACATCAACAATCCTCACATTCCCGAAAACAGAGATATATACTGCAAACTTCCTCAAGTGTAGCTCCCGATCCCCAAAATAATAAGCAGAGCATGGTGCATACACATACCATACACACTTCACACAGCTCACTTATAACAGTGTAAGTATTTTCAGCAGACCACAGTAAATATTTATACATATCTCACACATGTACCACACATTTATACACATACACACTTCACTCAGAGTACCTGTGACAGAGTAAATTTCATTCAGATTGTCTCTAACAGATTGAGTATTATAAGGAGAGTCATCCAAAGTACCTCACCATAAAACCCACTCATCACCCACTATATCTCAGCATAAAACGCTCACAAGTATTCCAGCAGTGGTCGACAAACACAAGTCTCTCTCTCCTACATCCACACTGGAATGTAACCATCACACACTTTCATTCATAATTCAATTTGGTTTAAGCTACACCCTTTTGGGCAGAGTTTAATGCTTTCACTTTCTGCTGTTATTACAGTCATATAAGATACAAACCAATTACCTCTCAGAATATTTGGTACACCAGGAGGGCAGTACTTTCTGGCGACGCATGCATGGAATTTCCTAATTACCTCACACCTTTTAGATCACACTATTCCTTGAAGGTATAGCTCTGTTATAACCTTTACCTAGTCCATGGATATCACCCCGAGGGCACAAATTAATTATTTTTACCTGCCAAATCACAAGCACAATCAAGCAAACACAAACACACCTGTTATGCCAAAATATCAAAGCTGACTCCCACACACTCATACACATTTACAGACATATACATGCACACAAATACGCACACACACACACACACACACACACACACACACACACACACACACACACACACACACACACACACACACACACACACACACACACACACACACACACACAGAGGATCCATACATAGCTTTAAGAAGAGGTATGATGAAGCTCATGGAGCAGGGAGAGAGAGGACCTAGTAGCGACCACTGAAGAGATAGGGCCACAAGTTATGAATCGACCCCTGCAACAGCAATTAAGTGAGTACAGTTAGGTGAGTACGCACACATACACATTCACACCATCTTAGTTTCCACTGTACTACCATTCATACTATCTCTACATAAATACTTAAGAACATAAAAAAAAGGAAAACTATAGCAGGCCCATGCAAAGCAGCTCCAAGTCATCTCCTAGTTTAGACCAATGACCCACCAAGTCAGGTCAGGTCAAATTCACTTAAGGAAGGGGCACAGCATCAGATCTATTAGCACGAAATAGTCAGGCCCAGTCGTACTTGAGTTAAATTTACCTAAAACCTTTTTAGATCAAAGATTCTCAGAGCCATAAAACCATTAAGAGTTACTTATTGAAACCCCCTGACGTTGCACAAAAACTGGGTCACCTCTGTTACCTTACCTGGCCCGCGAATAACACCCGTCAGCATATATTAATTCTTTGTGCCTGGTAGATTACCACTGCTGAGCCCCACACGCTGGCGCATACGTATTCAAACACTCACACACACGCACTCACGCACACACACACACACACACACACACACACACACACACACACACATACACACACACACACACACACACACACTCACACACACACACACACACATACACACACACACACACACACACACACACACACACACACACACACACACACACACACACACACACACACACACACACACACACACACACACGCGCGCGCACACAAACACGCACACACACACGCACACACACACGCATATACTACAGGCCTAGTGTCTAATCGACATGTGCCCAGGACAAAAATGGTAACTAACACACACACACATACACACACACACACACACACACATACACACACACACACACACACACAAACATACTCACACACACACACACACACACACACGCACGCACATACACACACACACACACACACACACACGCACACACACACAGACACACACACACACACACACACACACACACACACACACACACACACACACACACACACACACACACACACACACACACACACACACACACACACACACACACACACACACACACACACACTCACACAGATACAAACGCTCACATCCCTCTCACAGAGACGCCTCCTATCCACATTAAGTCTCTGATTATACAATCAACTCTAACAAGTTTTTTTTAATATAAATTTACCCACCACTAAATATATCATAAGAATTACCTTTGCACATGAGGCAACAAACGTTTTCTAATTCATCATTCCAATCGTCGAAAAGAGTATTCCACACTAATTTCTATTGTGACCTGGAAATCACACTGTTGCTAAAAATTTTACACAATTTCATTACACATTTCCTTACCTCGATAACATTCTCGTATTTCATTACCCTTAAATTATTACACGTTTTCAATACCCACGAAATTATTACACTTTCATTACCATGAAAATCTTTGCACACTTCAGTTGTGAATCTCCAATCAGTTTACTATCACTTTTTATGATATTCCTAAGAAATAGCAGGAAAATGTTCGGAAGATGGTGATATATTCGGAAGAAGATGGTGACCTCACCATCAACTCCTTACCGCACCTAACACGGAATAGAAAATGATTTAAATCTCAAAGATTCATCTGAGATGTAAAATTCTGCTTCCTTCAAACACCACATTTCGAAGTCGAGTGATTCACCACTGTTTTATACTAAATCAATGAGGGGAAGTTTAATTAAAATATGCGGGTCTTGACCATCAGAACCATATTCACAGTTTTTTAAGAAAGACGGAGGTGGTGAGATGATGCGGAGATGGAGAGTAGATGGTAGTGTTAGAGGTGGAGAGAATCAAAGGTGTAGAAATGATGCAGAGAGGTGTAGAGGAGATGGTGGTGTGAGAGCTAGAAATTTAGAGGAGATGCACATAAGTGTGAAGAGATGGAGGTGGATATATAGAGGAGATGCAGAAAGGTGTGGGGTGATGGAGGTGGAGAGGAGATGCAGTGGTGGAGATGCACATCAGGTTCTGACGGTCACGCCCCACACATTTGAAATAAACTTTTCCGCCACCGCCATCTCCTCTACACCTCCACCTCTTCATCTCTCCACCTCTACACCTCCATCTTTCTCCTCCAAATGTGATGTTTGAAGGAATTAAGATTCTGTATCTTAAATGAATCTTTGAGATTTAAATAATTTTTCTGTTTCGTGTTATGTATGGTAAAGACTTGATGGTGGTATACCTGGAGAGTATACCTGGAGATGGTTTCGGGGGTCAACGCCCCCGTGGCTCGGTCTGTACCAGGTGGTAACATCTTCAGAATATGATAAAATCTTTTTCCTGTTATTCTTAAGTATATAAGAAATAATAGTAGACTGGAGATTCACAAGTGTAGTGTTCATAATGATTTTCATTTTCATGGAAGTAATATTTCCATGGGGATTGAAAATGCGTAATGAATTGAGGATAATAAAATATGAGAATGTTTTCGTAGTAAAGAAATGTGTAATGAAATTTTGTAAAATTTTGGCACCAGTGTGATTTCCAGTTAGTGAAATGGTGTAAAGATTGATGAAATGTGTGACTGAGTTTGTAATTTTTGGGGTGAGAATGTATATTGAGTATATAAATTTGGTGGTTGAGAATAGTGACTGGCAATGTAAATTTGGTGTTCACTTCGTGGTATTTGGTGCTCATGTTGTATTTTTTGGTGTAAAAGTGATTTATTAGTGAAAATCGTGAAAAGTTTGGAGTTAATGTTGTAATTTTGAGTGTGATTTGTTAGTGAAAATGTGTAAATACTGGTGATTGATTACAGTGGTGAAAGTATAAAGTTTGGTGACTGAGGTGTAATTTCAATTACTGAAGCGTGATTGAGATTGTAATTTGATGATTGATTTGGTTACTGAGTATGTAAATTTTGTGTTTGAGAATAGTTAATGGGTTTGTAAATTTAGCGTTCATGATGTAAAGCGCTGGATATAGGTTGGTCGTTGTGAAAACTGTTGATGGAGATAGAGTTGTAATCACGGATGTGATAATAAGTAGTGTGTGTGTAACGTTCATTGTATGATCAGAGATTTAATCTGGGTGGGACGTGTCTCTGACAGACGGGTGTGAGTGAGACAAGGCGAGAGTTGATTTAAAAATATATAAGATTTTAAAAATATTTATTAATACCCCATTTTGTGTGTGTGTGTGTGTGTGTGTGTGTGTGTGTGTGTGTGTGTGTGTGTGTGTGTGTGTGTGTGTGTGTGTGTGCATGTGTGTATATGTGTGTGTTTAAATGTGTACTCACCTATTTGTGGTTGCAGGGGTCGAGTCTTAGCTCCTGGCCCCGCCTCTTCACCGGTTGCTACTGGGCCCTCTCTCTCCCCGCTCCATGAGCTTTATCAAACCTCGTCTTAAGACTGTGTATGGTTCCTGCCTCCACTACGTCATTTTCTAGGCTATTCCACTGCCTTACAACTCTATGACTGAAGAAATACTTCCTACTATCTCTCTGACTCATTTGTGCCTTCAACTTCCAATTGTGGCCTCTTGTTTCTGTGTCCCCTCCCTGGAACATCCTGTCTTTGTCCACCTTGTCTATTCCACGCAGTATTTTATATGTCGTTATCATGTCTCCCCTGACCCTCCTGTCCTCTAGTGTCGTCAGGCCGATTTCCCTTAATCTTTCTTCATAGGACATTCCCCTTAGCTCTGGAACTAACCTTGTCGCAAACCTTTGTACTTTCTCTAGTTTCTTGACGTGCTTTATCAAGTGCGGGTTCCAAACAGGTGCTGCATACTCCAGTATGGGCCTGACATACACGGTGTACAGTGTCTTGAATGATTCCTTACTAAGGTATCGGAATGCTGTTCTCAGGTTTGCCAGGCGCCCATATGCTGCAGCAGTTATCTGATTGATGTGTGCTTCCGGAGACATGCTCGGTGTTATACTCACCCCAAGATCTTTCTCCTTGAGTGAGGTTTGCAGTCTTTGGCCACCTAGCCTATACTCTGTCTGTGGTCTTCTGTGCCCTTCCCCTATCTTCATGACTTTGCATTTGGCAGGATTAAATTCGAGAAGCCATTTGCTGGACCAGGTGTCCAGTCTGTCCAGGTCTCTTTGAAGTCCTGCCTGGTCCTCATCAGATTTAATTCTCCTCATTAACTTCACATCATCTACAAACAGGGACACTTCTGAGTCTAACCCTTCCATCATGTCGTTCACATATACCAAAAATAGCACTGGTCCTAGGACCGACCCCTGTGGGACCCCGCTCGTCACAGGTGCCCACTGTGATACATCATTACGTACCATGACTCGTTGTTGCCTCCCTGTCAGGTATTCTCTGATCCATTGCAGTGCCCTTCCTGTTATATGCGCCTGATGCTCTAGCTTCTGCACTAATCTCTTGTGAGGAACTGTGTCAAAGGTCTTCTTGCAGTCCAAGAAGATGCAATCAACCCACCCCTCTCTCTCGTGTCTTACTTCTGTTATTTTATCATAAAACTCCAGAAGGTTTGTGACACAGGATTTGCCTTCTGTGAATCCGTGCTGGTTGGCATTTATACTCTTGTTCCGTTCCAGGTGCTCCACCACTCTCCTCCTGATAATCTTCTCCATAATTTTGCATACTATACACGTCAATGACACAGGTCTACAGTTTAGTGCCTCTTTTCTGTCTCCTTTTTTAAAAATGGGAACTACATTTGCCGTCTTCCATACCTCAGGTAGTTGCCCAGTTTCCAGGGACGTGTTGAAGATTGCGGTAAGTGGCACGCACAACATATCTGCTCCTTCTCTAAGGACCCACGGGGAGATGTTGTCCGGTCCCATTGCCTTTGAGGTATCGATGTCCCTTAGCAGTTTCTTCACCTCCTCCTCATCTGTATGTATGTCGTCCAACACTTGTTGGTGTATTCCTTGCTGGTGTCCCCATCTGGTCTGTCCCCCCAGAGTCCTTCCTGTCTCTACTGTAAATACTTCCTTAAATCTCGTGTTGAGCTCCTCACATACCTCTTGATCGTTTCTTGTGAGTTCTCCACCTTCTTTCCTCAGCCTTATCACCTGGTCCTTGACTGTTGTCTTCCTCCTAATGTGGCTATACAGCAGTTTCGGGTCAGATTTGACTTTCGATGCTATGTCGTTTTCATACTGTCGCTGGGCCTCCCTCCTTATCTGTGCATACTCGTTTCTGGCTCTTCTACTAATCTCCTTGTTTTCCTGGGTCCTATGCCTCCTGTACCTTTTCCATTCTCTGTTGCACTTAGTTTTTGCCTCCCTACACCTTCGGGTAAACCAAGGACTCGTTTTGGTCTTCCTATTATTTCTGTTTCCCTTGGGAACAAAACTTTCCTCTGCCTCCTTGCACTTTGTTGCCACATATTCCATCATCTCGTTTACTGATTTTCCTACCATTTCTCTGTCCCACTGAACCTCCTGCAGGAAGTTTCTCATACCTGTGTAGTCCCCCCTTTTATAGTTTGGCCTGTCCCCTTCAGTTCCTGTTACCTTCTCCACTTGTAACTCTACTATATAGTCAAAACTCAGAACCACGTGATCGCTAGCTCCAAGGGGCCTCTCGTAAGTGATGTCCTCAATAAACCATACCCCCGGCCGGGATTGAACCCGCGGTCATAGAGTCTCAAAACTCCAGCCCGTCGCGTTAGCCACTAGACCAGCTAGCCACAATAAGATTCATCCAACTAGGTATATTTCTTAAGTCATGTCCTCAATGTCTGAACTGCTCAGGGTGAACACAAGATCCAGTCTTGCTGGCTCATCCTCCCCTCTCTCTCTGGTTGTGTCCCTGACATGTTGATGCATGAGGTTTTCAAGTACCACATCCATCATCTTGGCTCTCCATGTTTCGGGACCCCCATGTGGCTCCAGGTTTTCCCAGTCGATCTCCCTGTGGTTGAAATCGCCCATTACCAGTAACTTTGCTCTGCTCGAGTGAGCTCTTCTTGCCACCTCAGCCAGTGTGTCCACCATCACCCTGTTGTTTTCTTCGTACTCCTCTCTTGGCCTCCTGCAGTTCTGTGGTGGGTTATACATCACTCCAATGACTACTTTATGTTCTTCGGACTGAATTGTACCTACAATGTAGTCTCTTTCTCCAATCATGTCCATGCCTTCCATTTCCTCAAATCCCCATCGGTGTTTTATGAGCAGTGCAACCCCTCCTCCCCCTCTACTCCTTCTATCTTTCCTCAGGATCTGATATCCTGTTGGGAAGATTGTGTCTGTTATTGTCTCAGCGAGTTTTGTTTCTTTGACTGCTATGATGTCTGGGGATTTTTCACTGATTCTTTCGTTCCACTCCTCCTGTTTATTCGTTATTCCATCCGCGTTTGTGTACCAAACCTTCAGTTTCTTTTCTATCATTGTGGTCATGCAAGAATATTGGGGTTGGGGGAGCGAGAGCCTTGGTGGGGGGGCCCATATGGGGCTGTGGTGTAGGTGGGGTTTGTGTTGATGGGGGTCGGGTCAGAATGCCCATAAGGGACAGCTGTTGGGGTGAGGTTTGTGATATGGGGGTTGGTGGCAGAGGGAACAGTGAGTGGGTTGTAGTATAGGTTGCTCAGTTGCGTTGGGAATGTCGCGGTTGGAGTCTTTTGGTGGAAGATTCTGTGGGGTGTGTTTGCCCTTCCTCCTGTGTCTGGGTCCTGCTCATTTTCGTCATTGCCTCTCGTTCCTCCTTGCGTCTCTGTATCCTCTCTTTCAGTGTAGTCCTTTCTTCTTGTGTTCTGTCGCGGTCGAGGTATACTCTCTGGTACCCCTCTTTGTCCCTCAGTCTTGCTTTCTCTTGCAGAATCCTGGTTCGAACTGATTCTTCCTTGAAAGTTACTCTGACAGGCCGTATCCTTCCACTCGCAAACCACCCAATTCTCTGAAAATTTGTCACCTGGGTCATATCGCCCTCCCCTATTGTTTTCATGATGCCTTCAATCATGTATACGTGTATGCGTGTGCATGAGTGGGCGGGAGTCAGCTGTGGTGTTGTGGTATAACAGGTGTGTTTGTGCTTGTGAGGAAGAGGTGATATGGCAGTTAACAGTAACTAATTTGTGCTCTAGGGGTAATATTCATGGACTAGGTAAAAGTCATAACAGAGCTATATCTTGAAGGAATGGTAATTGATGGTGTGTCTTTTGATCTGGAAGGCGTAAGGTAATTTAACTCGCATTTCTTGCTCGTTCCACATATAAAATGGATGCTACTTGAATCGTGATGAATTCAGATGAGTCTAAGAACAGTATTATCTGACTTACCAGACATAAGACACCGCTGCCCAGCTGCCACAAAGGCAACACCTGCCAGGAGCATCACTTGAATTACAGATGACATTTCACAGTAAGCTCATAACAGGAGTATGTACTTCTTTAAATGTTTTTATGTTAATTGGGTGGTGAATCTTTGATCTGAAAAGGTGTGAGGTAATTAGGGAATTCCAGGAAGGCGTCGTCAAAAAGTAATACCCGCCTGGTGCTCCAATTGCCCTGAGGAGTAATTGGTGTATCTCGTATGATTCTTTTAACAGAAGAAAATGAAAGTATTAAACTCCGCTTAAACGAAACTATGTGATGGTCATATTCCAGCTTTGGTGTCTGAGAGAGAGACTTGTGTTTGTCGCCCTCTGCTGGGGTACTGGTGAGCGTGTGTTATGCTGAGATATAGTGGGTGAGGTGTGGGTGTTATGCTGAGGTACAGTGGCTGAAGTGTGTAAAAATGAGAGAAGGTGAGTCTTGAAATCGGCTTGTGTATGAATTTGCAATATACTTTTACTTAAAATACATAATCTGATAGAGGAAGTTTGAGTGGAATTTACTCTGTCTCAGGTACTCTGAATGAAGTGTGTATGTGAATAAATGTGTTGTACATGAGATGTGGAGAGTTGTGTATAAATATTTACTGTCCTCTGCTTAAAATAATTACTCTGTATAGATGATCTGTATGAGGTGTGAATGATATGTGTATGTATTATGTCCTGTTTATTATTTCGGGGATCGGGAGCTACACTTGAGGAAGCTGGCAGTATATATCTCTGCTTTCGGAAATGTGAGGATTGTTGATGCAGGATTCGGTAACATGAATAGATTTTCAGATAGTGTGAAGTCGTAAATTTACTGTTATTAGTATGGCTTTTGTCGATTGAGAAAAACTATGCGTGACGAGTGTCAATAGAGAAGGAAAAGACTGAACTAGGATGTGATGTATATACCATCGAAAATATTATAAAATCAATATCAAATTTGTGTAACATGTCTTACCAAGAAGGAGACTAAAACTTGTATGTACTATGTCCTGTTGATCATTTTGGAACCAGGAGCTACACTTGTGGAAGTTTACAGTATATACCACTGCTTCTTGAAATTGTTAATAAATGCTTAACGTATATGTTATTTGATTTTATTTATCACAATTAATCTTGCCTGTTTTTGAATATCTAAACATTATTTATGTGGTTACACCAGCTTACTTCACCCTTTAAAAATGGGACCAGGAGCTGTATATTACAATACCAGACCACACCTGTGTATATTGTAATATACACCTTATACACACAACACCACTATGTGGTATGTGTACATTGAACATACCTTTGGTAGAATATATGTGATAATTATACCATTGGACCAATAAATAATTCTCAGCTTGTAATTATATAATACTTAAAATACTTACACCGTCTGAGATACACTTCATAGTATATACCTTTCATATAATAAATACTGTATGTTATACCTAAATGGAATAAGGTTAAAATTAGAGAATTCCCTGTGAACGACGACACTGTATGACAAAACTCTAAGAACAACACCATCAACATTTCACCATAAATATGTAATGTATGTTTATTATATTCTTCTGAAAAATCGAATTTCACATTTCCCAAAAACACTGAAAAAAATATTGTCGAGGAAATTGAGGGAAGATTAACTCATGAGGAAGTGAAACAGATTTCATCCGAAAAAAAATTTAATCTTGGGAAAAAAAGTTGATCCGAGGAAGTGATAGAGACCGTACTGTGACAGCTTGTTCAGGGACAACCAGGGGAAGACCACTCAGGGACAACCAGGGGAAGACCACTCAGGGACAACCAGGGGAAGACTACTCAGGGACAACCAGGGGAAGACCACTCAGGGACAACCAGGGGAAGACCACTCAGGGACAACCAGGGGAAGACCACTCAGGGACAACCAGGGGAAGACCACTCAGGGACAACCAGGGGAAGACTACTCAGGGACAACCAGGGGAAGATCACTCAGGGACAACCAGGGGAAGACCACTCAGGGACAACCAGGGGAAGACCACTCAGGGACAACCAGGGGAAGACCACTCAGGGACAACCAGGGGAAGACCACTCAGGGACAACCAGGGGAAGACCACTCAGGGACAACCAGGGGAAGACCACTCAGGGACAACCAGGGGAAGACCACACAGGGACAACCAGGGGAAGACCACTCAGGGACAACCAGGGGAAGACCACTCAGGGACAACCAGGGGAAGACCACTCAGGGACAACCAGGGGAAGACCACTCAGGGACAACCAGGGGAAGACCACTCAGGGACAACCAGGGGAAGACCACTCAGGGACAACCAAGGGAAGACCACTCAGGGACAACCAGGGGAAGACCACTCAGGGACAACCAGGGGAAGACCACTCAGGAACAACCAGGGGAAGATCACTCAGGGACAACCAGGGGAAGACCACTCAGGGACAACCAGGGTAAGACCACTCAGGGACAACCAGGGGAAGATCACTCAGGGACAACCAGTGGAAGACCACTCAGGGACAACCAGGGGAAGATCACTCAGGGACAACCAAGGGAAGACCACTCAGGGACAACCAGGGGAAGACCACTCAGGGACAACCAGAGGAAGACCACTCAGGGACAACCAGGGGAAGACCACTCAGGGACAACCAGGGGAAGACCACTCAGGGACAATCAGGGGAAGACCACTCAGGGACAACCAGGGGAAGATCACTCAGGGACAACCAAGGGAAGACCACTCAGGGACAACCAGGGGAAGACCACTCAGGGACAACCAGGAGAAGACCACTCAGGGACAACCAGGGGAAGATCACTCAGGGACAACCAGGGGAAGACCACTCAGGGACAACCAGGGGAAGACCACTCAGGGACAACCATGGGAAGACCACTCAGGGACAACCAGGGGAAGACCACTCAGGGACAACCAGGGGAAGATCACTCAGGGACAACCAAGGGAAGACCACTCAGGGACAACCAGGAGAAGACCACTCAGGGACAACCAGGGGAAGATCACTCAGGGACAACCAGGGGAAGACCACTCAGGGACAACCAGGGGAAGACCACTCAGGGACAACCAGGGGAAGACCACTCAGGGACAACCAGGGGAAGACCACTCAGGGACAACCAAGGGAAGACCACTCAGGGACAACCAGGAGAAGACCACTCAGGGACAACCAGGGGAAGATCACTCAGGGACAACCAGGGGAAGACCACTCAGGGACAACCAGGGGAAGACCACTCAGGGACAACCAGGTGAAGACCACTCAGGGACAACCAAGGGATGACCACTCAGGGACAACCAGGGGAAAACCACTCAGGGACAGCCAGGGGAAGACCACTCAGGAAAAACGAGGAGGTGACCACTCAGGGACAACCAGGGAAAGATCACTCAGGGACAACCAGGGGAAGATCACTCAGGGACAACCAGGGGAAGATAACTCAGGGACAACCAGGGGAAGACCACTCAGGGACAACCAGGGGAAGACCACTCAGGAACAACCAGGGGAAGATCACTCAGGGACAACCAGGGGAAGATCACTCAGGGACAACCAGGGGAAGATCACTCAGGGACAACCAGGGGAAGATCACTCAGGGACAACCAGGGGAAGACCACTCAGGGACAACCAAGGGAAGACCACTCAAGGACAACCAAGGGAAGACCACTCAGGGACAACCAGGGGAAGATCACTCAGGGACAACCAGGGGAAGACCACTCAGGGACAACCAGGGGAAGATCACTCAGGGACAACCAGGGGAAGACCACTCAGGGACAACCAGGGGAAGACCACTCAGGGACAACCAGGGGAAGACCACTCAGGGACAACCAGGGGAAGACCACTCAGGGACAACCAGGGGAAGACCACTCAGGGACAACCAGGGGAAGATCACTCAGGGACAACCAGGGGAAGATCACTCAGGGACAACCAGGGGAAGACCACTCAGGGACAACCAGGGGAAGATCACTCAGGGACAACCAGGGGAAGATCACTCAGGGACAACCAGGGGAAGACCACTCAGGGACAACCAGGGGAAGACCACTCAGGGACAACCAGGGGAAGACCACTCAGGGACAACCAGGGGAAGACCACTCAGGGACAACCAGGGGAAGATCACTCAGGGACAACCAGGGGAAGACCACTCAGGGACAACCAGGGGAAGATCACTCAGGGACAACCAGGGGAAGACCACTCAGGGACAACCAGGGGAAGACCACTCAGGGACAACCAGGGGAAGACCACTCAGGGACAACCAGGGGAAGACCACTCAGGGACAACCAGGGGAAGACCACTCAGGGACAACCAGGGGAAGACCACTCAGGGACAACCAGGGGAAGACCACTCAGGGACAACCAGGGGAAGACCACTCAAGGACAACCAGGGGAAGACCACTCAGGGACAACCAGGGGAAGACCACTCAGGGACAGCCAGGGGGAGATCACTCAGCGACAGCCAGGGGAAGACCACTCAGGGACAACCAGGGGAAGACCACTCAGGGACAGCCAGGGGAAGATCACTCAGGGACAGCCAGGGGAAGACCACTCAGGGACAACCAGGGGAAGACCACTCAGGGACAACCAGGGGAAGACCACTCAGGGACAACCAGGGGAAGACCACTCAGGGACAGCCAGGGGAAGACCACTCAGGGACAACCAGGGAAGACCACTCAGGGACAACCAGGGGAAGACCACTCAGGGACAGCCAGGGGAAGATCACTCAGGGACAGCCAGGGGAAGACCACTCAGGGACAACCAGGGGAAGACCACTCAGGGACAACCACTGGAAGATCACTCAGGGACAACCAGGGGAAGACCACTCAGGGACAACCAGGGGAAGACCACTCAGGGACAGCCAGGGGAAGATCACTCAGGGACAGCCAGGGGAAGACCACTCAGGGACAACCAGGGGAAGACCACTCAGGGACAACCAGGGGAAGACCACTCAGGGACAACCAGGGGAAGACCACTCAGGGACAACCAGGGGAAGATCACTCAGGGACAACCAGGGGAAGACCACTCAGGGACAACCAGGGGAAGACCACTCAGGGACAACCAGGGGAAGACCACTCAGGGACAACCAGGGGAAGACCACTCAGGGACAACCAGGGGAAGACCACTCAGGGACAACCAGGGGAAGACCACTCAGGGACATCCAGGGGAAGACCACTCAGGGACAACCAGGGGAAGACCACTCAGGGACAACCAGGGGAAGACCACTCAGGGACAGCCAGGGGAAGATCACTCAGGGACAGCCAGGGGAAGACCACTCAGGGACAACCAGGGGAAGACCACTCAGGGACAACCAGGGGAAGACCACTCAGGGACAACCAGGGGAAGACCACTCAGGGACAACCAGGGGAAGATCACTCAGGGACAACCAGGGGAAGACCACTCAGGGACAACCAGGGGAAGACCACTCAGGGACAGCCAGGGGAAGATCACTCAGGGACAGCCAGGGGAAGACCACTCAGGGACAACCAGGGGAAGACCACTCAGGGACAACCAGGGGAAGACCACTCTGGGACAACCAGGGGAAGACCACTCACGGACAACCAGGGGAAGATCACTCAGGGACAACCAGGGGAAGACCACTCAGGGACAACCAGGGGAAGACCACTCAGGGACAACCAGGGGAAGACCACTCAGGGACAACCAGGGGAAGACCACTCAGGGACAACCAGGGGAAGACCACTCACGGACAACCAGGGGAAGACCACTCAGGGACAACCAAGGGAAGACCACTCAGGGACAACCAGGGGAAGATTGCTCTTATAAGTCTTTTTTCATCTTGGAAAAAAAATATGATTAGAGAAATTGGAGCCGATCGCTCAAAAGAATCCCTTTCTAGGGTCCAAGAGCTAGAGCGTATCCCGACCGTACAGGAGAAAAGTACACTACTCTTGTTCACATCTCTTCAATATCCTGACTAACTTACTGGCGTACACGCCTCTCTGAGTATCTCATCAATAATGCAGAGTCATTCTATAACTTCCTAACACAGTTTCTCCCATCGAAGGTGGTGTCTGGATAGTAATGAAGGGTTCTTTATCCAAGGAACTGAAAGCATCTTCCTCTTCTTCTGATAGACTCTGATTCCCTTCCATTCTCACAATCGCTGTATAATTCCCTAAAGATTTAGAGTACCACTTTAAAAAGGTAAAATACTAACAATAATTCCAACTAAATATATTTCGGTCGCTGTGTGATCCGAGAAAAATATATTTATCCTCGCACTAAATATACCCGGCTGACTCTCCCTCAATATTAACAAGACGAATAGCACAGGGCGGTGACATAATTCTAATGAAAGTATAAAAATATGCATCTATGTATACCTTGAGTATACTTGGAGAGGGTTACGGGGGTCAACGCCCCGCGGCTCGGCCTGAGACCAGACCCAAAAAATGTGGAACGCTTCACGATTTTGCATGTGTACACTTTCTCGCATGCATACATATGCATATGCATGTGTGTGCATAGTTATGCATATATGAATGAGCTGTAATTTATATGTATATCCGTTTGTGTGAATAAATGTCTCTACACTTTTGTGCATGTATGAATATGCATACGTATATATGTGCACATGTATGTGCATATGTATGTGTGTGTGTGTATGTTATCTTGTGTACATATATTTATGTGAATGCATGAACTCTTGTGTATATGTACACATGAATATGTATGTATTTATGTGTACATGATGTGCATATGTACGCTTGTGCTTATGCATGTGTACTTATCCTTGTGTATGTATTTATATGTATACATATATATGTGTGTGTAAATATATTGACCATTAAAGCCACGCTTGAAGACAATTATTTCCCCTAGTGGTAAATTATAAATAAAAATTTGTGTCTGTGTTCAGAGTGCATTAAGTCATTATTTTTTCCATTTTTTTTTTTATCCAGTTGATATCAAGGAAAGAAATAGACCATAATAATAAAAGTTTGTTGCCGACCAAAAGAAAAAAAAAGGCTTTTGCGAAGAATTGATCTAAATCCAATGATTCCTTTTTTTTTATTATTTTAATATTTTGGAAAGTTTCAAATTTGCACTTGTTCGGAGTAATTTTATGGGTAATAATTAATAAATGCATCACCAATTAGAAGAAGAATAGTTTAGTTATTGACTTACAACTAACATCACCAAAAGATAAGTGATTCTTCAGCTCTGATCGGATTCTAAGAGTTCCAAGTTCATTTTAACTTATTTCAATGCATCACTAAGTTCACCTGTGTGTAAACATCTAGCGGCTACGATCTTGGATGTTCAAAAGACGTAAATTGATATTTATTTATTATGGTTTAACAGGGATTAAAAATCTCGCGTTATTTTACACATAAAATGGTCAAATCTGTATTTGCACACTTAAATTTCACTCTCCGCCATTGTGTAATTAGGAGGCAACACCTCTATAGTACATGACAATTGTTTTAATAATCTAGCACTAGTGACCGTGCACAAGCTTTGGAATCTTGAAGCCGTTTAACTCAAACGTTCTCCAGTTGTGAGCAAAATAAAATGAAAAGTTGAAGGAAGAACCAAAAAATCCGGTAATCTCTTAAGGGTTCTCCTTAGGGGATACCTAATACAACTACTATTGTTATTACTAATACTACTACTACAACTGCTACTACGACTACTACTGCTACTACTACTACTGCTGATACTTCTACTACTATTACTACTACTACTATTAGTGTTATTGTTATTATTATTATTACTGCTATAAAATAATAATAATAATAATAATAATAATAATAATAATAATAATAATAATAATAATAATAATACATCATTCTCAGAGTATTGACAGAATATCATTACCAAATATTTATGTCTTGCACCTCCTGTCTATCGATAATAGTTTGTCGTAAAATTCTCCAATAATCTTACAAGTAATATTTACGTTGTAAAAGCATTTTTAGTCTGGCAAGGTAAAAGCTTGTGATACTTGAGGTAGTGGTTCCTCACTCACAGTGATGTTTGGTGCTGGTCTGTATTGGCTGCCTCTTACTGAAACCATCGTTGTTACCATCTTGGACCTGGCTAACTGCTCACCTTCCTTACCTAAATATCAGTAAGTCTTTCTTGATACCCGCTCATACAAGCAATGTTTCCTGGTCCCGGTCACCGTTACTATTCTGTGGTGCACCATCACTTGCAGAGGCAAGTGATGGTGCGCACGCATGCGTGCGGAGGGATAACCATGTACGTGTCACACAAAGACAATAACGCAATAACGCGTGCGTGCGCAAACACACACACACACATACACACACACACACACACACACACACACACACACACACACACACACACACACACACACACACACACACACACACACACACACACACACACACATATATATATATATATACATACACACACACACACACACAACATCCACTCTGAGATGAAAGTGGAAAGAAACAGAGTGGGAAAGAAGGGACTAATCTGAGATTATAGTGGAATGAAACAATTCTTAAATGGAGCAGTGTGGAAAAGGGAAATAGATGGATGAACAATGATGAAGTATGTAAATGGAAAGAGCCAGGCGGAAAAAGAGAATTTAATACACTGAAGCAAAAGGAGCAAATTCTTTCTGCACCTCCCACTCACCCAGAGTGAAGAAAGACAAGGGGTAAAAGTGCAATAGAATGGAAGAAATATAGAAAGCAAAGAATGCCAGAGAATATGGAAGTGAGCAGAGCAGCCATGTACGAATACGAATGAATAAGAATAAAGGATGAACAGTAAACTGAGAACGGCATGGCAACGGCAGCTAAATATGCGTCACACTAAATCTACATCAGAAAGACAACTACATGGAAGAACCAGGTAATTAAGCCGAATCGGGAAGAAGGGGAGCATGTAGAAGTGACTAGGAAGTCTGCAAAGAAATGAACGAAAGATTTAGGTAGATATTCTCAGTGGAAATAGGAAGATTACCAGAGAACGAAATAGGAAGAGTTTACGGATGAGCACTAAAAACAGTACACAAAATGGGAGGTGATCTGAAGAAACCATTGAAAGATCTAAATGATGATTAAGACAACTATCCAGCAGATGGTATCTTTACTGTTGAAAAGTTTCGACTACATATTTGGTTTATAGATCGATGTAATCAGTGAGTACAAAAAGCACCTGGTAGGTAAGACACATAGGCAACATTTAGGCAACTTTATTCCGACAACTTTATTCCGACAACTTTATTCCGACAACTTTATTCCGACAGCTTTATTTCGGAATAAAGTTGCCTAAATGTTGCCTGTGTCTTACCTACCAACCTGTCGGTATTGTATACCATTTTGATATTCACGAAAGGCACATGCCGGGTGTTTTATTTCTCACTCGTTCCGTGGTAAATTTATATACATGTATACACAGATAACTCGCACATAGCAGAGAGACGCTTACAACGATACTTTGGTCCGATTTGGACCAATTACAAAGTAACACTGTGACTTTGTAAATGGTCCAAGTCGGACTAAAACGTCGACATAAGTTCCTCTCTCCTATGTGCGGGTTATCTGTGTATCGTTGCAGTCACTGTATTGTGTCTATGTGTTCTTATTTTATATATAAATATTAAAAGTTATCATAATGAGAAACACATAAAAACCTCACTTCTTACATACAGAATACATGAGTGGACATTAATTACATATATTACCACAATAACTGCTGTTGTAGTGTGAGTCTCACTATTGCATTAAGCTCAGTACAAGAGACAAGCTTGAAAAAGCTTCATCAAATATTCGTATTAGATGAAGTAAGATCATGATGTATATTCTATAAATATATAACCTGTACTTCACTTACAGGCCTCTGAGAGGCATTATTTACAGATTTAGAAGCATTCAAGAGAGTTTTCAAATTTGAACATGATATGACATACATAAATAATGTCATCTTGTTTGATATTAAAGGTTTTAGAGATTCTAATGTAAAAGAATTGTTATAAGAATTATTTTTCAGTGTGTTATTATTCCTGCAGGTGATATGTTCTTTGGTTGTTTTATTCTTGTTTATTCTCACATGTCGTGTCTATGTTCTCCCTCAACGGCTGTGTATGTTTTCCCTCACCTGCTGTGTCTGTGTTCTCCCTCACCTGCTGTGTCTATGTTCTCCCTCACCTGCTGTGTCTATTTTCTCCCTCAACGGCTGTGTCTGCTTTCCCTCACCTGCTGTGTCTGTGTTCTCCCTCACCTGCTGTGTCTATGTTCTCCCTCACCTGCTGTGTCTGTGTTCTCCCTCACCTGCTGTGTCTATGTTCTCCCTCACCTGCTGTGTCTATGTTCTCCCTCACCTGCTGTGTCTATGTTCTCCCTCACCTGCTGTGTCTATGTTCTCCCTCACCTGCTGGGTAGATGATCTCCCTCACCTGCTGTGTCTATGTTCTCCCTCACCTGCTGTGTCTATGTTCTGCCTCACCTGCTGTGTCTATGTTCTGCCTCAACTGCTGTGTCGATGTTCTCCCTCACCTGCTGTGTCGATGCTCTCACTTACTTGCTGTATCACTGTTCTCCCTCACCTGCTGTGTCTATGTTCTGCCTCAACTGCTGTGTCGATGTTCTCCCTCACCTGCTGTGTCGATGTTCTGCCTCACCTTCTGTGTCGATATTCTCACCTGCTGTGTCGATGTTCTCCCTCACCTGCTGTGTCTATGTTCTGCCTCACCTGCTGTGTCGATGCTCTCACTTACTTGCTGTGTCAATGTTCTCCCTCACCTGCGGTGTCTATGTCTATGTCATGTTGACGGCAGTGAAGGGACTTGAGCTAGAGTTCGTCACGGCCACGCTAGCTGGAGATTCGTCTGTAAAAACTTGCATTTGTGGTCACAGAGGTGCCTGTGCTAACTTTCCTATGGTGTAGAAATATACCTAGTTGGATGAATCTTATTGTGGCTAGCTGGTCTAGTGGCTAGCGCGACGGGCTGGAGTTTCGAGACTCTATGACCGCGGGTTCAATCCCGGCCGGGGGTATGGTTTATTTGCAATCGTGTCATTACGATTTCTTAAGTTATGTCTGCCTCACCTGCTGTGTCGATGTTCTCCCTCACCTGCTGTGTCTATGTTCTGCCTCACCTGCTGTGTCGATGCTCTCACTTACTTGCTGTGTCAATGTGCTCCCTCACCTGCTGTGTCTATGTCTGTCTCACCTGCTGTGTCGATGTTCTCCCTCACCTGCTGTGTCGATGCTCTCACTTACTTGCTGTGTCAATGTTCTCCCTCACCTGCTGTGTCTATGTCTGCCTCACCTGCTGTGTCGATGTTCTCCCTCACCTGCTGTGTCTATGTTCTCCCTCACCTGCTGTGTCTATGTTCTGCCTCACCTGCTGTGGCGATGTTCTCCCTCGCCTGCTGTGTCAATGTTCTCCCTCACCTGCTGTGTCTATGTCTGCTCACCTGCTGTCTCGATATTCTCCTTCACCTGCTGTGTCTATGATCTCCCTCACCTGCTGTGTCTATGTTCTCCCTCATCTGATGTGTCTATGTTCTCCCTTACCTGCCGTGTCTAAGTTCTCCCTCACCTGCTGAATCGATGTTCTCCTTCACCTGCTGTCTCTATGTTATCCCTTCCCTGCTGTGTCTATGCTCTGCCTCACCTGCTGTGTCGATGTTCTGCCTCACCTGCTGTGTCTATGTTCTCCCTCACCTGCTGTGTCTTTGTTCTCCCTGACCTGCTGTGTAGATGATCTCCCTCACCTGCTGTGTCTATGTTCTCCCTCCCATATTGTGTCGATGTTCTGCCTCACCTGCTGTGTCGATGTTCTCCCTCATTCGCTGTGTCGATGTTCTCCCTCATTCGCTGTGTCGATGTTCTCCCTCACCTGCTTTGTTTATGTTCTCTCTCACCTGCTGTGTCTATGTCTCCCTCACCTGCTGTGATGATGTTCTCCTTCACCTGCTGTGTCTATGTTCTCCCTCACCTGCTGTGTCGATGTTCTCCCTCACCTGCTGTGTCTATGTTTTGCCTTACCTGCCGTGTCTATGTTCTTCCTCACCCCTGTGTCTATGTTCTCCCTCACCGCTGTGTCTATGTTATCCCTCACCTGCTGTGTCTATGTTCTCCCTCACCTGCCGTGTCTATGTTCTCCCTCACCGCTGTGTCGATGTTCTCCCTCACCTGCTGTGTCCATATTCTCCCTCACCTGCTGTGTCGATGCTCTCCCACACCTGCTGTGTCGATGTTCTGCCTCACCTGCTGTGTCGATGTTCTCGCTCACCTGCTGTGTCGATGTTCTCCCTCACCTGCTGTGTCTATGTTCTGCCTCACCTGCTGTGTCGATGCTCTCACTTACTTGCTGTGTCAATGTTCTCCCTCACCTGCTGTGTCTATGTCTGCCTCACCTGCTGTGTCGATGTTCTCCCTCACCTGCTGTGTCTATGTTCTCCCTCACCTGCTGTGTCTATGTTCTGCCTCACCTGCTGTATCGATGCCCTCACTTACTTGCTGTGTCAATGTGCTCCCTCACCTGCTGTGTCTATGTCTGCCTCACCTGCTGTGTCGATGTTCTCCCTCACCTGCTGTGTCTATGTTCTCCCTCACCTGCTGTGTCTATGTTCTGCCTCACCTGCTGTGTCGATGCTCTCACTTACTTGCTGTGTCAATGTGCTCCCTCACCTGCTGTGTCTATGTCTGCCTCACCTGCTGTGTCGATGTTCTCCCTCACCTGCTGTGTCGATGCTCTCACTTGCTGTGTCAATGTTCTCCCTCACCTGCTGTGTCTATGTCTGCCTCACCTGCTGTGTCGATGTTCTCCCTCACCTGCTGTGTCTATGTTCTCCCTCACCTGCTGTGTCTATGTTCTGCCTCACCTGCTGTGTCGATGCTCTCATTTACTTGCTGTGTCAATGTGCTCCCTCACCTGCTGTGTCTATATCTGCCTCACCTGCTGTGTCGATGTCTGCCTCATCTGCTGTGTCGATGCTCTCACTTACTTGCTGTGTCTATGTTCTGACTCACCTGCTGTGACGATGTTCTCCCTCGCCTGCTGTGTCAATGTTCTCCATCACCTGCTGTGTCTATGTCTGCTCACCTGCTGTGTCGATATTCTCCTTCACCTGCTGTGTCTATGATCTCCCTCACCTGCTGTGTCTATGTTCTCCCTCATCTGATGTGTCTATGTTCTCCCTTACCTGCCGTGTCTAAGTTCTCCCTCACCTGCTAAATCGATGTTCTCCTTCACCTGCTGTCTCTATGTTATCCCTTCCCTGCTGTGTCTATGCTCTGCCTCACCTGCTGTGTCGATGTTCTCCTCACCTGCTGTGTCTATATTCTCCCTCTGCTGTGTCTTTATCCCCTCCCTGCTGTGTAGATGATGCTCTGCTGTGTCTATGCTCTGCCTCACCTGCTGTGTCGATGTTCTGCCTCACCTGCTGTGTCGATGTTCTCCCTCATTCGCTGTGTCGATGTTCTCCCTCATTCGCTGTGTCGATGTTCTCCCTCACCTGCTTTGTTTATGTTCTCTCTCACCTGCTGTGTCTATGTCTCCCTCACCTGCTGTGATGATGTTCTCCTTCACCTGCTGTGTCTATGTTCTCCCTCACCTGCTGTGTCGATGTTCTCCCTCACCTGCTGTGTCTATGTTTTGCCTTACCTGCCGTGTCTATGTTCTTCCTCACCGCTGTGTCTATGTTATCCCTCACCTGCTGTGTCTATGTTCTCCCTCACCTGCCGTGTCTATGTTCTCCCTCACCGCTGTGTCGATGTTCTCCCTCACCTGCTGTGTCTATGTTCTCCCTCACCTGATGTGTCGGTGTTCTCCCTCACCTGCTGTGTCGGTGTTCTCCCTCACCTGCTGTGTCGATGTTCTGCCTCACCTGCTGTGTCTATATTCTCGCTCACCTGCTGTGTCGATGTTCTCCCTCATCTGCTGTGTCGATGTTCTCCTTCACCTGCTGTGTCTATGTTCTCCCTCACTTGCTGAGTAGAAATTCTCCCTCACTTGCTGTGTCTATGTTCTCACTCGTCTGCTGTTTAGATATTCTCCCTCAACTGTTGTGTAGATGTTCTCCCTCACCTGCTGTGTCGATGTTCTCCCTCACCTGTTGTATCGATGTTCTCCTTCACCTGCTGTGCCAATGTTCTCCCTCACCTGCTGTGTCTATGTTCTCCCTCACCTGTTGTGTGTTCTCCCTCACCCGCTGTGAATATGTTCTCCCTCACCTGCTGCGTCTATGTTCTCCCTCACCTGCTGTGCCTATGTTCTCCGTCAACTGCTGTGTCTATGTTATCTCTCACCCGCTGTGTCTATGTTCTCCCTCACGTGCTGTGTAGATGTTCTCCCTCACTTGTTGTTATAGTGTTCTTTCTCATATGTTTTTATGTTGTCTCTCTCATGTGTTGTTGTACTGTTCTCTCTTGTATGTTGTTATAGTGTTCTCCCTCACATCTTGATAAGGGGCTTCCCCCACACCATGATAAGGTGTTCTCCCTCACACCTTGATAAGAGGTTTTGCCTCACACCTTGATAAGAGGTTTTCCCTAACACCTTGATAAGGGGTTCTCCCTCACACCTTGATAAGGGATTCTCCCTCACACCTTGATAAGGGGTTCTCCCTCACACCTTGATAAGGGGTACACCCTCACATCTTGATAAGGGATCTCCATCACTCCTTGATAAGAGGTTTTGCCTCACACCTTGATAAAAGGTTTTCCTTAACACCTTGATAAGGGGTTCTCCCTCACACCTTGATAAGGGGTTGTCTTTCACGCCTTGATAAGGGATTCGCCCTTACACCTTGATAAGGGTTTCTCCCTCACACCTTGATAAGGGGTTCTCCCTCACATCTTGATAAGGGGTACTCCCTCACACCTTGATAGCGGGCACTCCCTCACACCTTGATAAGGGATTCTCCCTCACACCTTGATAAGGGTTTCTCCCTCACACCCTGATAAGGGTTTCTCCCTCACACTTTGGTAAGGGGTACTCCCTCACACCTTGATAAGGGGTTCTCCCTCACACCTTGATAAGGGATTCTCCCTCACACCTTGATAAGGGTTTCTCCCTCACACCTTGATAAGGGTTTCTCCCTCACACCTTGATAAGGGGTTCTCCCTCACACCTTGATAAGGGGTTCTCCCTCACACCTTGATAAGGGTTTCTCCCTCACACCTTGATAAGGGGTTCTCCCTCACACCTTGATAAGGGGTTCTCCCTCACACCTTGATAAGGGATTCTCACTCACACCTTGATAAGGGTTTCTCCCTCACACCTTGATAAGGGGTTCTCCCTCACACCTTGATAAGGGGTTCTCCCTCACACCTTGATAAGGGGTTCTCCCTCACACCTTGATAAGGGGTTCTCCCTCACACCTTGATAAGGGGTTCTTCCTCACACCTTGATAAGGGGTTCTTCCTCACACCTTGATAAGGGGTTCTTCCTCACACCTTGATAAGGGGTTCTTCCTCACACCTTGATAAGGGGTTCTCCCTCACACCTTGATAAGGGGTTCTCCCTCACACCTTGATAAGGGGTTCTCCCTCACACCTTGATAAGGGGTTCTTCCTCACACCTTGATAAGGGGTTCTCCCTCACACCTTGATAAGGGGTTCTCCCTCACACCTTGATAAGGGGTTCTCCCTCACACCTTGATAAGGGGTTCCTCCTCACACCTTGATAAGGGGTTCTCCCTCACTAGTCGTCTAGGTCTCGCTATTTAACAACTGTTAACCCAAATGCGGCACTAACTTCTTTTCACTAATTACTTGCATTGAGATCAAAGCTGACAAAATTAGTTTAACAAATTTGTTAATGTGTATCGTTAACAAAGCTAAAAGTGTGTTATGCAAAGTTTTAGAACCGTGTGTACAGTATGGGTGAAATATTCATGGTTTGGTCTCTCTGGTCGCTCATGTCTGGCTTTTATCGCTGGAACATCTTGTTCGCTGTCCAGAAGTCATCAAAAAATTTCTTCCCCAGAGTAGAGTGCTGCTCGGAAGTTTGGTAAAAACTTCCCACTTTCAATTTATCCACCATAAAGACACTTCTTTGAGTATTCTTTATGCTATAACGGCACGTGTGTCAGTCCGAATGCTAACAGGGTAAGATTTCCGGAGGCACGAAATTACCAAAAGTTTTTTTTTCTTAGATTTGGTATTCCTCCAGTTTTATTCCATAGCGGAATTTCGTCATCTGGAAATTTCTCCAGTCACTGACAGTACACTACTTCTCAGCGTTAGCCAGTTAGTTTACCAAGTAGATGTTATTGTACCACCACCATAGGCGAGACTTCTTGCCTCTTCCAGTCTCTAATCATTAGATAATCACAGTCTGGTAATGTGACTGGTTTGATCTTAGCGAAATAACGATGGAGCTTCTTTCAGTGGTTCCTGTGAATGAGTCAGACAGGTTTGTTTCTTCACGTCAACTGAAAATAATCAACAATATCAACGCCATTGTCTTTGTTAAATAATTATAAATCCAAATCATCTTAGAACCCAATAGAAACAAATACTAAAATAGACAAATTAATTCATTTATGTTGAAAAGTTGTACCAGAGAAACCATGACAGCTATTTACGTTTCTTACGATACAATCTCTTCGTCAGTTCTTAGTGTTCTTTAGTAAGCTGTTAGTCGATTATTTTTATTTGCTAATAAACTTTAGCGTTCTCTTACTATAATAATAATAATAATAATAATAATAATAATAATAATAATAATAATAATAATAATAATAATAATAATAATAATAATAATAATAATAATAATAATAATAATAAATGCACAGCGGGCGAGGGAGAACATCGACACAGCAGGTGAGGCAGAATATCGGCACAGCAGGTGAGGGAGAACATCGACACAGCAGGTGACGCAGAACATCGACAAAGCAGGTGAGGGAGAACATCGACACAGCAGTTGAGGCAGAACATAGACACAGCAAGTGAGAGCATCGACACAGCAGGTGAGGCAGAACATAGACACAGCAAGTAAGTGAGAGCATCGACACAGCAGGTGAGGCAGAACATAGACACAGCAGGTGAGGGAGAACATCGACACAGCAGGTGAGGGAGAACATAGACACAGCAGGTGAGGGAGAACATTGACACAGCAGGTGAGGAAGAACATCGACACAGCAGGTGAGGGAGAGCATCGACACAGCAGGTGAGGGAGAACATAGACACAGAAGGTGAGGGAAAACAGACACAGCCGTTGAGGGAGAACATCGACACAGCAGGTGAGGCAGAACACTGACACAGCAAGTAAGTGAGAACATCGACACAGCAGGTGAGGCAGAAATAGACACAGCAGGTGAGGGAGAACATTGACACAGCAAGTGAGTGAGAGCATCGACACAGCAGGTGAGGCAGAACATAGACACAGCAGGTGAGGGAGAACATAGACACAGCAGGTGAGGGAAAACATACACAGCCGTTGAGGGAGAACATCGACACAGCAGGTGAGGCAGAACATTGACACAGCAAGTAAGTGAGAGCATCGACACAGCAGGTGAGGGAGAACATCGACACAGCAGGTGAGGCAGAACATCGACACAGCAGGTGAGGGAGAACATCGACACAGCAGTTGAGGCAGAATATAGACACAGCAGGTGAGGCAGAACATAGACACAGCAAATAAGTGAGAGCATCGACACAGTAGGTGAGGCAGAACATAGACACAGCAGGTGAGGGAGAACATAGACACAGCAGGTGAGGGAGAACATAGACACAGCAGGTGAGGGAGATCATCTACCCAGCAGGTGAGGGAGAACATAGACACAGCAGGTGAGGGAAAACAGACACAGCCGTTGAGGGAGAACATAGACACAGCAGGTGAGGGAAAACAGACACAGCCGTTGAGGGAGAACATAGACACAGCAGGTGAGGGAGAACATAGACACAGCAGGTGAGGGAGAACACAGACACAGCAGGTGAGGGAGAACATAGACACAGCAGGTGAGGGAGAACACAGACACAGCAGGTGAGGGAAAGCAGACACAGCTTTTGAGGGAGAACATAGACACAGCAGGTGAGGGAGAACATAGACACAGCAGGTGAGGGAGAACATAGACACAGCCGTTGAGGGAGAACATAGACACAGCAGGTGAGGGAGAAAAATAGACACAGCCGTTGAGGGAGAACATAGACACAGCCGTTGAGGGAGAACATAGACACAGCAGGTGAGGGAAAACAGACAGCCGTTGAGGGAGAACATAGACACAGCAGGTGAGGGAAAACAGACAGACGTTGAGGGAGAACATAGACACAGCAGGTGAGGGAGAACATAGACACAGCAGGTGAGGGAAAACAGACACAGCCGTTGAGGGAGAACATAGACACAGCAGGTGAGGGAAAACAGACACAGCAGGTGAGGGAGAACATAGACACAGCAGGTGAGGGAGAACACAGACACAGCAGGTGAGGGAAAACAGACACAGCCGATGAGGGAGAACATAGACACAGCAGGTGAGGGAGAACATAGACACAGCAGGTGAGGGAAAACATACACAGCCGTTGAGGGAGAACATAGACACAGCAGGTGAGGGAGAACATAGACACAGCAGGTGAGGGAAAACATACACAGCCGTTGAGGGAGAACATAGACACAGCAGGTGAGGGAGAACATAGACACAGCAGGTGAGGGAGAACATAGACACAGCAGGTGAGGGAGAACACAGACACAGCAGGTGAGGGAGAACATAGACACAGCAGGTGAGGGAGAACATAGACACAGCAGGTGAGGGAGAACACAGACACAGCAGGTGAGGGAAAACATAGACACAGCCGTTGAGGGAGAACATAGACACGACATGTGAGAATAAACAAGAATAAAACAACCAAAGAACATATCACCTGCAGGAATAATAACACACTGAAAAATAACTCTTATAACAATTCTTTTATATTAGATTCTCTAAAACCTTTAATATCAAACAAGATGACATTATTTATGTATGTCATATCATGTTCAAAATTCTCTTGAATGCTTTTAAATCTGTAAATAATGCCTCTCAGAGGCCTGTAAGTGAAGTACAGGTTATATATTTATGGAATATACATCATGATCTTACTTCATCTAATACGAATATTTGATGAAGCTTTTTCAAGCTTGTCTCTTGTACTGAGCTTAATGCAATAGTGAGACTCACACTACAACAGCAGTTATTGTGGTAATATATGTAATTAATGTCCACTCATGTATTCTGTATGTAAGAAGTGAGGTTTTTATGTGTTCCTCATTATGATAACTTTTAATATTTATATATAAAATAAGAACACATAGACACAATACAGTGACTGCAACAATACACAGATAACCCGCACATAGGAGAGAGGAACTTATGACGACGTTTTGGTCCGACTTGGACCATTTACAAAGTCACAGTGTTATTTTGTAATTGGTCCAAATCGGACCAAAGTGTGGTCGTAAGCTTCTCTCTCCTATGTGCGAGCATGAACATAAATTAGCCACGAAACTGGTGAGTCGTAAAACTCCCGGCAATGGGTCGAAACCCCACCCGTTCCTTGGCTTGTTTCCAGTCGTGTTATTACGATTTCGTAAGTTGTATATAAATTATTAATGAGGACAAATTCACACATCTTGTTTTATATTTTAGTTATTATTGTCAGTGCAACAGGGACAAATTTCTCTCTTCTTCCTTCATTATAAACTAGCAGGGACGTCCTAATATAATAATATATTAACTTTGTTTCTACAAGTACATGTACAAGGTATACAGACCTAGCTGAATTCAGTGATATAGTACTATTTAGAAAGCCCCTTGTTATGCAGAGCATTTTCGGCAAATAGATCAGTTTTGTCCCAGGTTGCGATCCACACCTGTTCAGTTAAATACGCCCAACGTTTCTGCCCTTGCTGGGAATCGAACCACGAACTCTCAGCTTGCGAAGCGAGAGCTTTATCTACCAGGCCACGGATCAGCTCTCTCGATGGAGAGAGAGAGAGAGAGAGAGAGAGAGAGAGAGAGAGAGAGAGAGAGAGAGAGAGAGAGAGAGAGAGAGAGAGACAGAGAGACAGAGAGAGAGAGAGACAGAGAGGATGTGCGGACTGGACAGCATACAGTTGGACGATAAGAAAGCTATTGGTAAATTACCTCTCAAGAGACTTGAGTATTTTGTGCATCGTAATCGTGTCAGTCATGGTCTTTCCGTCCTCTAATGTCCTTTGGTATAGACTTTTTAGCCTCCCTCAGCCCTGGGACTAGTCCTGTTTAAAACAATGGAACATTAGGTTTCTTCTTGCCATGCTTTATGATGTGAGTGTACTCTATTGGTGTTGCATTTCTAAGGATCAGAGTGATTTTTGCTACATGCAGTTTCGTGAATGACTCTTTGTTGATATTCCTGAAAACTAAATTAAAATTTACTAATCTTGTGTTTGCTGATGCTGTTATTCACTTGGTACGTTCAGGCAATTTTCTCGGAATTATTCTTACCCCGAGGTCCTTCTCTTTCAGGAAGGCTTGTAACCTTTTGACGTTACACCTTTCCAAATGCTCTACCACTCATCCCTTGATAACCTTTGATGGTTATAATTATAACCATATTACCAGGTTCGGTTCCTTCAACCTCTTCTCATACTGCATGTCTCTCAGTCCTGGTACTAGCCTGGATGCAAACCTCAAGACCTTTTCCAGTTCCTTCACATGCTTGAGTAGTTATGAGCTCTATACGGGCCGGATATTCAATTATTGTTCTAACATATGTCGTGCAGAAAGTTCTGAGGGTTTCTTTATTGATCTTCTTGAATCCTATTCTGAAGTTTACTTGTCTTGAACATGTTGCTGCCTTTATACACCTTATGTACAGTTCTGGTGATATATTAGAGTAGATGTCATATTCACACCCCAAGTCGTATTCACTCTAATATTTGCAGCTTCTTTCCTCCTGTATTACACGTTATGTCTGGCCTGCTGTCTCAGTTTCTAAAACTAAACCTGGAGTCTACCTGGAGAGAGTTCCGGGGGTCAACGCCCCCGCGGTCCGGTCTGTGACCAGGCCTCCTGGTGGATCAGAGCCTGATCAACCAGGCTGTTACTGCTGGCTGCACGCAAACTAACGTACGAGCCACAGCCCAGCTGGTCAGGTACCGACTTTAGGTGCTTGTCCAGTGCCTGCTTGAAGACTGCCAGGGGTCTATTGGTAATCCCCCTTATGTATGCTGGGAGGCAGTTGAACAGTCTCGGCCCCCTGACACTTATTGTATGGTCTCTTAACGTGCTAGTGACACCCCCTGCTTTTCATTGTGGGGATGTTGCATCGTCTCCCAAGTCTTTTGTTTTCGTAGTGAGTGATTTTCGTGTGCAAGTTCGGTACTAGTCCCTCTAGGATTTTCCAGGTGTATATAATCATGTATCTCTCCCGCCTGCGTTCCAGGGAATACAGGCTCAGGAACCTCAAGCGCTCCCAGTAATTGAGGTGTTTTATCTCCGTTATGCGCGCCGTGAAGGTTCTCTGTACATTTTCTAGGTCAGCAATTTCACCTGCCTTGAAAGGTGCTGTTAGTGTGCAGCATTTGCATTTGCTTGGATTGAGCTCGATAAACCGCTTGAATGACCACTTCTGCAGTCTGCTGAAGTCTATCTGATGTTATTAACGGTATTCTCTTTTCTTACTCTTTTCATAAGTACAACACTGTCTGCAATCAGTGGCACATACAATAGGTTTCAGTCCCCTCTTGTGAGATCATTCACGTGTATCAAGGACAGTGGTGTTAAACACTGACCCTTGTGGAACCCTAATGGTTACTATCTCCCATTTAGTTGTTTCATTCCATACTGTTACTCTCTGCATTCTGGCGTTTAAATACTCCTTGACCCACTAAAACACTCTGCTTTTAACCCAACTTGTTCTAATTTCTGGAGTATTCGCTGGCATCACTCAGTATTAATTTTTTTTACAAAGAAAACAAAATCCACTAAACCCATTGTTCACTCGTTTTATCCCTGTAACTGTCATAGATTTCCAGCAAATTATCCACCTCTAAAGCTATGCTGGTTCTCTATGAAGAATTTCCTTGTCTCAGTGTCCCAATATCATTTTCCTTACTAATTTCGCCAGATCTTTTAACATTATGCATGTCAGAGATACTAGCCTCTGATTCAGGGCTTCTTGTCTGTCCTAGTTTTCACACACAGAAAGCACATCAGCCATTTTACAATTTTCTTGCAAACTGGTTGAATACCTTTACCTAAACTGATTGAATACCTTCATTATCAGGTTACATACTCGTAGATCTTTTGAACCTTCTCTCAGCACTCATGAAGACGTGTTATCGGTCCTGTTGTTTTTGCTATATCCAGCTCTTGTAGTAGTCTCATTACTTTTACTTTCATTGTGTTGCTAGGGAGGTATTTGTTGGTTTGTTCAGACTATTGTGCCTTCCGATAATTCTCTACTGTTTTCTGTTTTCACATAATTTTCTGTCATTCTTTGTTAGCGCTCCTTCCTTCCTCTGCCTCATCACTTGTTCCTTTACAGTCGTCCCGGTTTTCTGCACATTAATATACTTAACAATTTTTCAAACCCTCCTGCCCCTTCCTTTGGCCTATCTGCATTCTTAATTAAACACTGGGCTACCTTCATACTTGGTACTAACCCTTTTGCTATCTCCCACGTAGATATACATAAGTGAGGACGATGTTCCTTACATACAGATACTCATAAATTCCAGCACCATCAGAATTGGCAGAAGAGGCCTGGTAGGCATATGCATGAAAAACGAGTCTGCCTAGTATGTGCAGTATACAAAAAAAAAATCAGAGCCACCACAATGGATCTTAGTGTAGTACTGGACCCATGACCGCACCGATTCTGTAGTCACACTACCCGGAGAATTGTGCACCGCCTTTTCCCAGTAACAGTTCCGATAATGAGAATATTGATTTCGACGATGAGTTCTTTATTTTCGAGGATAAAGTGACTGAAAGCAAAAATGGAAATGCAAGAAATAGTTCCGAAAAAACCCAGATGACCTATACCATCCACTTCAGACCTCGGATGTGTAATCAACAGGTTCAGGCAGCAAGCGAAAACTAATATTATCCTTTGGATTGGGCATAGATGAGAGGTGAAATGATAATATTTATGTGGACTAAGATTGTGGAGAAATTTTCTCCAGGAGGGGGGTATCAGCCCCCTTCAGCCCTTTCAGCCCTGAGGGGCCAAGCCCTCTCAGCCCTGAGGGGCCACTCAGAAGGGGCGAGCATCTTGTTTACTGCTAGAGTGAGTAATTGATCACAGATGCTATGCCACGTAGTCAAGTGACCTCTGTTCCTTGCAGCGGTGTTGCAAAGTGTATTTTTATAAGAGACAATACATTCTTACTTTAGCAGGACAATTAAGGAAAATCCTGCTCCCACTTTACTACCATAGTAAAGATAGTGTACATTGTTGTCTATGATTAAGACAGCAAGAAACAAACATTCTGCTTTGCTTCATCGAGGAGGTGACAAGGATGCAAGGTACTAGGTCAGCGTTTTTTTTTTGTGCTGGGGGCAGTGATGGCATGGAGCGCTGTGGCGTCTGGCAGACTATCTTTGACTCTATGGAGAGTGAGACTGACGCCAGGATACTGATCTGTGCGTTAGTGTGAACAAAGTGTCTCTAACACAAACACTTAATAGAAGTGTGATCAGCTTCTATTGTGATATCACTATTGTGATACAGGCCCGGTGGCCTGGTGGCTAAAGCTCCCGCTTCACACACGGAGGGCTCGGGTTCGATTCCCGGCGGGTGGAAACATTTCGACACGTTTCCTTACACCTGTTGTCCTGTTCACCTAGCAGCAAATAGGTACCTGGGTGTTAGTCGACTGGTGTGGGTCGCATCCTGGGGGACAAGATTAAGGACCCCAATGGAAATAAGTTAGACAGTCCTCGATGACGCACTGACTTTCTTGGGTTATCCTGGGTGGCTAACCCTCCGGGGTTAAAAATCTGAACGAAATCTTATCTTATCTTATCTTATCTTAAAGACAAATCTTGTAGAACATAGTGTACCAGTGTGCGTTTCCTAGACAATGGAAGACGTGGACATCCAAGGACACTTCAGCTTCTATCAAGTCACCGATACCTGTCGAAGGTGTTGAGAACACCATAGCTCACGTTACAAAGAGCAAGGTATGTTACGAATTTCTTGTAGATCGGGGGATTGCGCAATTCTTGAGTCACAAGGAGTTTGTAATCAACCTATAATCGGCAGTAAGGTGTGGACTTTTGAGTCCAAACAAGTAGGTATTTCGTCAGCCATCATCGAATGAAATATGCTGACATAACACCCCCTAGGGGTAATTTATACTTACAAATTGTATCTCTTGACAGCCCACTGTTGTGATGGTTTCGACAGCTTCTAGACCTCGTCTGCAGGGGCGGCTGTGTAGACGATTTGCTGTCATTTATCAGCTAAGTGTTCATTATATATAGTTATAATAAACACAGCAGGTAAGGCCAAAATGCTCAACAGAGTTTGGTCGTGCTCGAACCGGATAAAGACCACACTGTGGTCCAAATATGTTGTACTACAGTGTACAAATAACCTATGAGCCAAGGTCCTTAGAAAAAAGCTGTAAAACTAGTGTTTTACAATATAAATCAGTATAAATGAGTCCCTCCAGACTCAATCACAGAGAATGGGCAGCCAAAAGAAAACGGGCGCTCACCCAGCGTTCACCCAACGAAAACGGGAGCTGGGTGACTCACCCAACAAGAAGACGGGGGATGGTATCCTGCACCCTCCATCAACTGCTCCAATCTCGAAATCGCTGATTAATACAACAGCAACCCAAGTGATGTTGTTTGTCTGAGTGTATATATACACATAGTGTTTATAATGTTTATAGACAGAAATTAAGAGACAAGATTGTGTTAAAGTTTGTTTCTTATAGATCTACCTGTTATATTAAAGGAACTTATATATAAAGTGTAAGCTTTCAAATATATATTAACAGTGAAATTTATATGTGTAAGTAATATTCACGTGTGATTACAGTTATACAGTGACATTTATAGTGTATAGTGAATGAAGTGTATAACATCGTTATTTACGATTAATCATCATGGGCAGGCTGACACAGCAAAACTCTAAGCCATAAACACCAGACACATGTACCCTGTACCCTTCATGGTCATTGACCCTGAGGTTAAGCTTAGTGGGTCAGTAGTGTCTGACTCGATTATTGCTGACTTAAGCATAACAAAAACTCAGCTGTCTATAGCAGTACAGTGTTTTATAAACACTCTAAGTGTGGTGCTAGAATTTTCAGTATACCATTAAAATGGCTTGTTTGAAAACTCAGTTTCAGTCTTTACAGACTAAGATTACACAATTAGAAAATCTAATTTCAGTCTGTATAGGATTAACTCAAGATACAAACATAGATTTTGATGATCTTGAGGTCAAGTTTGGATTATTTACACAGCGTCTGGAAATAATTAATTCAGACTATACACATTATGAAAATAAATTTCTTGAATCAGATCCATCTGAGGATGAAATTAAAAATGTTTTGGATACTTTCAGTGATCAACAATTAAGGTGGACAGGAGTACAGGCTATCTGCCGCAAAACTCTGTCACAGAGACCTACTATAATTAGTGGGCAACCACCTGTTACACCTGTAACAACAACAAGTGTCCCATTACCAAGCTTACCTACGTTGTCATTACCTATTTTACAAGGTCATAATTATGAAGAATTCATTAGTGGTTTTCAATCCATAGTAAATTCACGAACTGACATAGATGAGATTGCTAAGTTCAATTATCTTAAATGTCTTGTGAAGGGAGAACCCTATGAACTAATTAAGTCATTTCCGGTGGTTAAAGGTAATTATCAAATAGCCTTACGTGTCTTAGCAGACAATTACTTCGATGCTGACAAGGCTAGAGTTAGACATGCAGTCTTAATATCAAGCTTGAAGCCACCCAAACATTGTTATTCAGACTTACAGGCATTTAGAATTACATTAGACAATAGTCTCAGATCTCTAGATGCTAAATATGACCTAAAACAATGTGATTGGTTTATCAGTGGTATTGTACAGGATAAGCTGTCACCACAAACTATTGAACGATTAAATATTATGTTCAATAAACGCTATTTCACTTGTGAAGAAATTAGCAATGGTTTACAAACAATAGTTTCATGTATGTAAGCAACGAGACAAGATGAAAAATCCACAAATCCAGTGGATAATTAACCTTCAACTCAGTATAAGAAGAGTATACCTACTCCCGCTAAACCACAGAATGGGAAATCACATATAGGCGTTTATCAAGCTGTGAATGCAACAGACAGTAAACGGACTGTCATACATAAACGTACTCCAAAATGTGTACTTTGTGATGGAACACATTGGGCACAGTATTGTAGTCAATACACATCAATGGAGGCACGTAAACAACGTGTTCATCAGCTGAAAAGATGCATCAAGTGTTTAGGTGAACACAAGGGAGGAAAATGCTCACTGAAGAAGTGTTTTAAATGCAAGGGTATGCATCATACAGCATTATGCCCAAATACTTTTGCTGAACAGCAGCAGACTTCCACAGAATCAGGAAGTCAACAAGCAACAGCATTAAATGTGAGAGATTAGTTTAAAGCAACTGCTCTCCCGATAGCTCGAGTTGAGTTATCTAATAAATTACACAAAACCAATGTGCTAACACTATTTGATCAAGGCTCACAAAGGTCCTTCATAAGAAGATCAGTGTTGCAGAAACTGAATAAACAACCCTATGCCAAAATACAGTTAGATATAGCTGGTTTTTTCCACAATTCTGGTAAACAGACATATGACCTAGCCAGAATCACTGTTGGTCTAGGAAACAGGAAAAAGACAGTAGAAGCTGTGGTAGTAGATGATTTGCCTAAGTCTGTGCAGATCCAGGGATTAAAGGAAACAGTTGCAGCACTGAAAGCAGCTAAGGTCAAGTTAGCCTGTCCTGACATACAGACGGACACAATTAGTCCAATTGATTTAATCATTGGAAGTGATTATTATCACTGTTTTGTGCAAAATATAGTAAGTAAACATGATGTTCACTTGCTGAAAACAGCAGGAGGCCACATGATATGTGGTCCCATTCCCTCTCAAAGTGGGAAAGAAGCTGATATTGATTCAGTGGAAAATGTACTAGTTACGAGAATAACCGCTGATCATGTACCACAGCAAAAATTATCATTACTGGAAGAAATGAATGAACCAGTTGATAAGTTGTGGGATTTAGATGCGATAGGTATTGATGTAAATAAACCAAGCCCACAAGAGTCTCAGACTTATAACCAATATTTGGACACTGTCAAATATAAAGATGGACAGTATTGGGTTAGGTTACCATGGAAATTAAATCCACCACATCTGCCTAGCAATTATCGCATGGCTTTCGGACAGATGAAAGCACAAATACATGAGCTCAGGAAGAATCCAGAGCTACTGACTGTCTATGATAATATCATACAAGAACAGTTGGACAATAAATTCATTGAGGAAATAGTCGAAGATAAGTTGAAGACAAACGCTCATTATCTCCCGCACCATGGAGTCAGAAAAGATTCTGAAACCACTCCACTACGTGTTGTATATAATTGCAGCGCACGTGCAAATAAAGATGTAGCAAGTCTTAATGACTGTCTGATGACCGGACCCTCACTAACTGAGAAGCTTGGAGACGTTCTTATGAAATTTCGCACAAACCCATATGCCTACACGGCTGATATTTCCAAAGCTTTCTTAAGAGTAGGACTACAAGAAATAGATAGAGATTATACTCGATTCTTGTGGCCTGAAAATCCACATGATCTTCAAAGTCCTGTGAAAACTTATCGTTTCAAATCAGTATTGTTTGGTGCAACATCCTCTCCATTCTTACTAGAAGCTACTCTAAATACACATTTGAAGAAATCTGAAAGTCCCTTCAAAGAAGTCTTAAAGAAAAGTTTCTATGTGGACAATCTTCAAGGTACTGTGAATAAAGAGGAGGATTTGAAATCCTTATACAGAGAAGCTAACAAGGAGATGAAAGAAGCAAATATGCCTCTAAGGATGTGGAATACAAATTCAAAGCAATTAAGGGAACTTATCAAAGAAGATTTCCCTGAAACTGAAATTCCTGATTGCAACAATATGCTAGGACTTAATTGGAACACACAGGAAGATACTTTGAGTCTCAAAAGGATAAACAATAAATCATGCAGTACACTCACTAAACGTAGTTTACTGTCAGAGGTATCACAATGGTTTGATCCTCTAGGACTCGTCTCACCAATTACCATAAAGGGTAAAATGCTTATGCAAGATGCATGGAAACTCAAAATTGGATGGGATGAGAACTTGCCTCTAGAAATGAGTCAAGCATGGGATGAAATATCCAAGGAGTTTAAACAACTTCATCAAATTAAATTTCCCAGACAAATAGGTCAAGAGGGAAACAAGTACACATTACATGTGTTCTGTGATGCGTCAACCAGAGGTTATGGCGCTGTAGCTTACATGAGTAATGCTGAAGGAAGTACACTAATTACTTCAAAGGCCAGGGTAGCACCCTTGAAGGTCAGAACAGTACCACAATTGGAACTGACAGCACTCTATGTAGGTACAAAATTAGCTGTCTATCTCAACAAAGTACTTGATCATCTCACTATTGAGAAAACCGTGATCTGGAGTGATAATGAAGCAGTTCTCCAGTGGTTAAGAAATAATAAGAGTAAGTTGGTCTATGTACAGAACAGAGTAGCAGAAATAAAAGAGATGCAGAGAGATTATCTCTTTCTTCACGTCTCTACCCAAGAGAATCCAGCTGACATGTTGTCACGTGGTGTCCCACTCAAGAAATTTGTGGATAATAAATTATGGCTCCACGGACCGAACTGGCTCTCTAATGGAAATAACTGGCCTCAGCAAAAAGCTCACATTATGCCAGAAGAAACAGTCTGCTTGAACACAGCAGAAATAAGCTGTGTAAATACTGCAGACACAACAGAAATAGTCATTGATGGATCTAAATACTCATCTTTGGGTAAACTCTTAAGAGTTACAGCTCTTGTCTTTAAATTCATTAAAGGAATTAAACCTGATTATGAATGTCTTGAACCCATTAAATACTGGGTGAAACTAATACAGAAAGATGTGTTCTCTACAGAATATAAATTTCTAGAAACACAAGATAAATCCCCAAAGAAACCTGTTATGATTAATTCTTTAGGACTTTATCTCGACTCAGAAAAGATTATAAGATGTCGAGGAAGAATTCATAATTCTTCACTACCTAAAGAAGCCATACATCCAATATTGATCCCCAAGAATCATTGGCTAACAAAACTGATTGTGCAAAACGCCCACAGTAACGTGTTACATGGTGGGGTAGCTGACACACTTTGTCATATACGACAATCCTACTGGATACCTCAAGGTCGACAAAGTGTGAAAAAACAAATAAAGGACTGTATTACTTGTCGTCACTACGATATGCGAGTATGTCAGTATCCAGGTCCACCTCCATATCCCTCTGAAAGAGTTTGTCATATCACTCCATTTGAGGTGACAGGTGTAGATTACACTGGACCAATAATTTTAACCAAAACAGTTGACAAAGTTCCCATCAAGGTGTACATCTGTTTGTTCACTTGTGCTACAACTAGAGCAGTACATCTAGAAGTAGCCACTGACATGTCTGCTGAAACCTTTATCAAATTATTCAGAAGGTTTGCAGCCAGAAGGGCATGTCCCAGACTGATGATTTCAGACAATGCAACGAACTTTATTGCTGGTGCTGCTTATATAAGCAAGATCTTTGATCAACCAGAAGTACAACAGATGCTGAATCAACGCAGATGTCGTTGGAGATACATTCCTCCTAAATCTCCATGGCACGGCGGATTTTATGAAAGAATGATCGGCATTGTAAAACGTTGTTTAAGGAAGACTCTTCATCGTCAGAGAATAGACTTAGAAGAATTCCGTACAGTTGTGACTGAAATAGAAAATAGAGTCAACAACAGACCTCTAACTTATGTTACCGATGATCTGGACAATTTAGAAGTGTTAAGTCCATCTCATTTACTCCATGGCAGAAGGCTCGAACTTGTTCCTCCCATGAATGATAAAGAAATCATAGAGGATCCTACTTATTTCGAACCTGAGCAACTCAGACGTAAATTCAAACACCTTAATAAAGTGATTGAACGTTGGGAGAAAATTTGGCGAGAAGACTATCTCACCTCATTGAGAGAACACTTCTATGGAGCTGGTATTCCTGAAAATCATAAGTCCTTAAGACCTGGTGACATAGTGATTATCGACAATGATGGTCCGAGGTCCCAATGGCCACTTGGAAAAATTGTGACCATATATCCTGATGCAAATGGAATCATCAGGACAGTTGATGTTTTGAGCAAAGGTGTAGTGAATAAGCGGACAATAAATAAACTAGTGCCGTTAGAATTACACAGTGTTGAAAACAAAATTAGTGATTCTCCAGACACCACACAGACTAAAGCTGTTCAGAAAAGACAAGCAGCAGTGGTGGCGAGTGAGAAAATCAAATTAATGTTAAGTGATGAATAGTTCACCTGCAGCGAACCTCCGCCACCCCCCAGTGTGGAGAAATTTTCTCCAGGAGGGGGGTATCAGCCCCTTTCAGCCCTTTCAGCCCTGAGGGGCCAAGCCCTCTCAGCCCTGAGGGGCCACTCAGAAGGGGCGAGCGTCTTGTTTACTGCTAGAGTGAGTAATTGATCACAGATGCTATGCCACGTAGTCATGTGACCTCTGCTCCTTGCAGCGGTGTTGCAAAGTGTATTTTTATAAGAGACAATACATTCTTACTTTAGCAGGACAATTAAGGAAAATCCTGCTCCCACTTTATTACCATAGTAAAGATAGTGTACATTGTTGTCTATGATTAAGACAGCAAGAAACAAACATTCTGCTTTGCTTCATCGAGGAGGTGACAAGGATGCAAGGTACTAGGTCAGCGTTTTTTTTTTTTTGTGCTGGGGGCAGTGACAGCATGGAGCGCTGTTGCGTCTGGCAGACTATCTTTGACTCTATGGAGAGTGAGACTGACGCCAGGATACTGATCTGTGCGTTAGTGTGAACAAAGTGTCTCTAACACAAACACTTAATAGAAGTGTGATCAGCTTCTATTGTGATACATTGTGAACAATAAAGACAAATCTTGTGGAACATAGTGTACCAGTGTGCGTTTCCTAGACAATGGAAGACGTGGACATCCAAGGACACTTCAGCTTCTATCAAGTCACCGATACCTGTCGAAGGTGTTGAGAACACCATAGCTCACGTTACAAAGAGCAAGGTATGTTACGAATTTCTTGTAGATCGGGGGATTGCGCAATTCTTGAGTCACAAGGAGTTTGTAATCAACCTATAATCGGCAGTAAGGTGTGGACTTTTGAGTCCAAACAAGTAGGTATTTCGTCAGCCATCATCGAATGAAATATGCTGACATAACACCCCCTAGGGGTAATTTATACTTACAAATTGTATCTCTTGACAGCCCACTGTTGTGATGGTTTCGACAGCTTCTAGACCTCGTCTGCAGGGGCGGCTGTGTAGACGATTTGCTGTCATTTATCAGCTAAGTGTTCATTATATATAGTTATAATAAACACAGCAGGTAAGGCCAAAATGCTCAACAAAGATTTCCAAACAAATGATGAACGATGAAGTGAAAATGATAATAATTATCCTCCTGTAGAGTGTTGATCTATACGGCAATGCATTAGGTCTAAACTGTCTTTATTACTAACGACATGATAGATCACGGTACCAAATCCCAGTGACTGATAGTGATAATGATGATTGTGGTACTTCCAGTGGCATGGGCAGTAGGCTGCGGGCAATGCTGGCAGTGCTTGCAGTACCGGCTAGTGGGACAAGAGCTGCGCGGCACCACAGCTAGCCAGGTAAGGAGACAGGACTAGCACTCATCACGCCAACCACACCAGGCCACGTCCACTACGCACACATAACAGCCATCAAAAGCACCACCACCACCACCCCCACCACCACCACCAACCCCACCCCCAATGGCACCACCACCACCCCAACCGACACCACCACCACCACCCCCACCGACACGACCACCTCCATCCCCACCCCCACCACCAATAACACCACCACCCACACCACCAACCCCACCCCCACTACCACCCCACCACCACCAACACCACCACCCCCACCACCACCCCACCACTAACCCCACCATCACCCCCACCACCACCCCACCATCAACCCCACCACCAACCCCACCACCAACACCACCACCACCCCGACCACCAACCCTCCCACCACCACCCCCACCACCAACCACACCACCACCCCCACCACCAACCCCACCACCACCCCCACCACCACCCCAACAACCAGCTACAAATATCCAGTAATCTGCACCTGACCGCATCTCTGATTGGCAAGAGGATGCACAATTAGTGCTCAGTCCCCATCGATTTGACGACACTCAGAGTTGAATCCAATCAAATTGTACCCATAGGAACGACGCTAATGAATATGATTTTTTGAGCTCTATTTCCGTCAACCCCTGATAAAAATAACAGTGACAAAAACCAACAGATACTACCAATATACACCTTAACCTCGACTTTATAATTGGAACGACACAACTGTGGCTGAGATGCATCTCTGCCTTGTCACAATCATGCTTATGCCGCATTCATATAAGTACACTATTGAATAATATTGATCGACTGACCCACTTATATGTACTCCGGCGTTCAGTGCCTCCAGTCCCTATCAACAGTTATCCTGCTGCTGCGTAAACTGCATTTCTCAGATAATTCGAGGCTTGACAAAAGCAATTTTAAAAATAAGCTCAGTAAGTTTTTGTATACCATCCAGAACCTTGTCACTTACTAATATCTTCCAAATAATGTATATCAAACAAGAGGAAATACTTCGGTTTCTTGGTAAGGGGCACACATTATACAGTAATAACTAATACACAAACCATTAACTTGTTGATTACTTTGGAATGAATATGGCAGACGTGTGTGGTATTGCATGGAACACGGAAACATATATCATGCTCATTGCAGGCATTGATGCCGAATTCTTTCTCAATCTTTCTCTCTTGTTCATCAATAAGCCTTCCCTCTGCCTCTTCTAGCATTTTTTCCAAGGTCTCAAAGGTAGATTCTCCTTTTATATCAATTATTTCCCTATTCATTTCGTTAACTCAACTATACATGCTCCTTCATGCATCCTTCTCCTTGGCCTAGTGTTTACTCTGTAGTGGATATATGTGAGAGAAAGAGAAAGAGAGAGAAAAAGAGAGAAAGAGAGAGAAAGAGAGAGAAAGAGAGAGAAAAAGAGAGAAAGAGAGAGAAAGAGAGAGAAAGAGAGAGAGTGAGTTTGTGTGTGTGCACTTACCTAACAGTACTCATCTAATTGTGGTTGCAGGGGTCGGGTCATAGCTCCTGGCCCCGCCTCTTCACTGATTGCTACTAGGTCCTCTCTCTCCCTGCTCCATAAGCTTTATCAAACCTCGCCTTAAAACTATGTATGGTTCCTGCCCCCACTACGTCACTTTCTAGGCTATTCCACTTCCTGACAACTCTATGATTGAAGAAATACTTCCTAACATCCCTTTGACTCACAGGAATCTTCAACTTCCAATTGTGTACCTTTCTTTCTGTGATCCATCTCTGGAACATTCTATCTTTGTCTACTTTGTCAATTCCTCGCAGTATTTTATATGTCGTTATGTCTCCCCTGACCCTCCTGTCCTCCAGTGTCGTCAGGTCGATTTACCTTAACCTTTCTTCGTAGGACAATCCCCTTAGCTCTGGGACTAGTCTTGTTGCAAACCTTTGCATTTTCTCTAATTTCTTGACGTGCTTGACCAGGCGTGGATTCCAAACTGGTGCTGCATACTCCAGTATGGGCGTGACGTATATGGTGTACAGAGTCTTGAACAATTCCTTACTGAGCTATCGGAACGCTATTCTCAGGTTTGCCAGACGCCCATATGCTGCAGCAGTTATTTGGTTGATGTGCGCCGCAGATGTGCTCGGTATTATACTCAACCCAAGATCTTTTTCTTTGAGCGAGGTTTGCAGTCTTTGGCCACCTAAAGTATACTCTGTCTGCGGTCTTCTTTGCCCTTCCCCGATCTTCATGACTCTGCATTTGGCGGGGATGAATTCAAGGAGCAAGTTGCTAGACCAGGCTTGTAGCGTGTCCAGGTCTCTTTGTAGTCCTGCCTGATCCTCGACCGATTTAATTCTTCTCATGAACTTCATATCATTTTCAAACAGGGACACGTCTGAATCTTCTCCTTTAGTTATGTCATTCACATATACCAAAAAAGCACAGATCCTAGGACCCCTGTGGAAACCCGCTCGTCACAGGCGCCCACTCTGACACCTCGTCCGGTACCAAAATTCGTTGTTGCCTCCTTGTCAGGTATTCTCTGATCCACTGCAGTGCCTTTCCTGTTATGCGTGCCTTTTTGCAGTCCAAGAAGATGCAGTCTATCCACCCCTCTCTCTGTGTTACTTCTGTTATCTTGTCATAAAACTCTAGTAGGCTTGTGACAAAGGATTTTCCTTCCCTGAAACCGTGCTGGTTATTGTTTATAACCCGGTGTCTTTCTAGGTGCTCCACCACTCTCCTGATGATTGTCTCCATGACTTTGCATGCTATACACGTCAGTGACACAGGTCTGTAGTTTAATGCCTATGTCTGTCTCCTTTCTTAAAAATCGGGACTACATTTGCCATCTTCCATATCTCAGGTACTTGCCCAGTATCAATGGATGTGTTAAGGACTTTTGTTACTGGCACACATAGCATCTCTTCTCCGTCTCTTAGGACCCACGGAGAGATGTTGTCTGGTCCCACTGCCTTTGAGGTATCAAGTTCACATAGCAGCTTCTTCACCTCCTCCTCGGTTGTGTATTTCATCCAGCACTTGTTGGTGTACCTCCCTATTCTGAATTCCTGGAGTCCTTCCTGTCTACACTATGAATACTTCTTTAAATCTCATGTTGAGCTCCTCACATACCTCTTGGTTGTTTCTTGTGAACTCCCCACATTCCTTCCTCAGCCTGATTATCTTATCTTTGACTGTTGTTTTCCTTTTAATGTGGCTATACAACAGCTTCGGTTCAGATTTGACTTTCGATCTTAAGTCAGTTTCGAATTGTCACTGAGCCTCCCTTCTTATCTGTGCATATTCGTTTCTGGCAATCAGCTAATCTCTTTATTTTCCTGGGTCCTTTGTCTTCTGTACTTTTTCCATTCTCTAGTGCACTTAGTTTTTTGCCTCACTGCATCTTTGGGTGAACCAAGGACTCGTTCTCGCCTTCTCATTATCTCTGTTTCCCATGGGAACAAATCTCTCTTCTGCTTCCTTGCATTTTGTTGTCACATAATCCATCATTTCTTTTACTGGTTTTCCTGCCAGTTCTCTCTCGAACTGAATGTCTTGTAGGAAGTTCTTCATGCCTGTGTAGTCTCCCATTTTGTAGTGTGGTTTTTCCCATCCTATTCCTGCTACTCTCTCCACTTGTAGCTCAACTATGTAGTCAAAGCACAGAACCATATGATCACTAGCTCCAAAGGGCCTTTCGTACATGATAGCCTCGATGTCCGAACTACACAAGGTGAATATTAGGTCCAGTCTTGCTGGATCATCCTCACCTCTCTCTCTGGTAGTGTCTCTAACGTGTTGATGCATGAAGTTTTCCAGTACCACATCCATCATCTTGGCTCTCTATGTTTTGGGACCCCCATGGGGCTCCAGGCTTTCCCAGTCAATCTCACTGAGACTGAAATAGTAACTTTGCTCTCCCCTTGTGTGCTCTTCTGGCCACCTCGGCTAATGTGTCTACCATTGCTCCGTTGTGCTAGTCATATACTTCTCTTGGCCTCCTGCAGTTCTGTGTTTGGTTGTACATTACTGCAATTACCACCTTATGGCCCTCAGACTGTACTGTTTCTATGTAGTCACTTTCACCCATTCCATCTATTCCTCCCATTTCCTCAAATCCCCACCGGTTTTTAATGAGCAGTACATCTCCTCCTTCCCCTCTGGTCCCTCTATCTTTCCTGAGGATTTAATATCCAGGTGAAAAGATTGCATCTGTTATCATCCTGGTGAGTTTTGTTTCTGTGAGTGCTATTTTATCTGGAGATGTCTCTTTGATTTTTTCATGCCACTCCTCACATTTATTTGTTATTCCATCTGCATTTGTATGCCAAAACTTCAACTTCTTTTCTAAAACTGTCGTCTGGGGGGTACATTTGGGTTGGGGAAGCAGGAAACGTGATGAGGAACTATGGGTGGTTGCTGTGAAGGTGGAGTTTGTAATAAGGTGGATGGGGGCACTTGGTATGGCATCTGTGTTTTGGGGGGCTTCTGTAGGTGGTTGTGAGTAAAGTTGTATTTGAACTTCCTCCTGAGTCTGGGTTCTCCTGGTCATCTCCATCTTCACCTCTCTTTCCTCCTTTCGTCTTTGTACCCTCTCTTTCGGTTTCTGCCTTCTCGTCTTCTGTCGCAGTCAAGATACACCTTCTGTTATGCCGACATGTCCCTTAGTCTTGCTTTCTCCTGCAGGATCCTGTTTCAAGCCAATTCTGCCTTGAAAATCACTTTGACTGGTCGGATTCTTCCTCTTGCAAATCCCCCTATTCTCAGAAAATTTGCCAGCTGGGTCATGTCATCTATTGTTTTCATGTTGGTTTCAATCTTTTTTTTCTCCCCTTGTCTTCTTGCTTCGTAAGTTTCCCCTTCAACTTCATGGAGCCCATAAACAAAGACTGATCTCTCCCTTTCATTCTCCCACTGCACATCCCTATGTATCCCTTGATTCGATTTAGTTGCCTCCATTGCAGCTTTCCATTCTTCAATCTCTTCACTGTCTGTTGTCCCTGGGCCCAGTGGTCTGTTATTCTCCCTTGTCAGCTTTCCCTGGGCACTGCTGTGGTCTGTTAGGGCCTCTAGGTGTAGCTTAGCTCTTTCATTTTCTACAGTCCCCTCGATTGTTCCTGATGTGATCCTTTTTTTTCATGGGTTCCACAATGGTCTGATATGTCCTCTGCATACAGTTTCACTTCTTTGTTCCCTACAGTAACCTTGTTTGTGACTGAGGTAGCAGTTTCTGATGTCATGCCCACTTTGCTCTTTAGTTCTTTAGGCTGTTTCAGGTTTTTCAGTTCCTCTTCTAATCTCTGTATCTTAGCCTCTGCTGCTGTGACTTGCATCTCCCACTACCCGCTCTCTGCAGCTATCCTCTCCTCCATTTTCATGCTAAGCTTTTCTAGCTTCCTTCCCTACTCATGTTCCCTTTTCATGAGCTCTGCTACCCAATCTTCCTTCACAGACTCATCCTCCAGTCCTGTGGTTTTTCTGTCCTGCTCTTTGGCGAATCATTTTTTTGGTTTCCACAGAATGAAAAACTATGTATTTCTGTGAAGTTGTTTAGTGGTGTGTTTGAGTGTGTGTAGGGGGGTGGAGGGAGGGAGAGGAGGAGGCAAGAGACAGTGGGGAAATGGGAATGAGGTAGGGAGAAGGAGGAGGCTGAGTAAGGGGGGAGAAGGAGGGGGTGAGAGAGGGGGGATCATGGAAGGGAGTAGGAGAGAGGTGGGGGGAGGGTGCAGGGGGAGAGAGAGTGTATGGGTCTGCATATGTGGGAATAAGCGGGTGTGAATGTGTGTGTGTGTGTGTGTGTGTGTGTGTGTGTGTGTGTGTGTGTGTCTGTGTGTACTCACCTAATTGTGGTTCCAGGGGTCGAAACTCAGCTCCTGGCTCCGCCTATTCACTGACTGCTACTGGGTCCTCCCTCTCCTTGCTCCATGAGCTTTATCATACCTCGTCTTAAAAATATGTATAGTTCCTGGTTCCACTACATCACTTGCCAGACTATTCCACTTCCAGACAAGTCTGTGGCTGAAGATATACTTCCTAACATCCCTTTGCCTCATCTGAGTCTTCAACTTCCAATTGTGACCCCTTGTTTCTATGTCCTATCTCTGGAATATCCTGTCTCTGTCCACCTTATTTATTCCACGCAATATTTTGTATGTTGTTATCATGTCACCCCTGACCCTCCTGTCCTCCAGTGTTGTCAGACAGATTTCCCTTAATCTTTCTTCGTAGGACATTTCCCTTAGATCTAGAACCAGCCTTGTTGCAAACCTTTAAGAACATAAGAACATAAAAAAAGGAACACTGCAAAAGGCCTACTGACCCATGCGAAGCCGGTCCATCCCCCCCCCCCGGCCTAGAATAAGGACCATCTAGTCAGGTCACTCCACTTAAGGAAGGAGCACGGCACCAAACCTGGTAGCCCAGGCTAGTCAGGTCCAACTCACACCCACCCACACCCACTCATGCATTTATCCAACCTATTTTTAAAACTGCACAACGTCTTAGCGTCTACGGTGGTGCTCGAGAGTTTGTTCCACTCATCCACAACTCTGTTACCAAACCAATGCTTTCCTATATCCTTCCTGAATCTGAACTTTTCCAACTTGAAGCCATTGCTGCGAGTCCTGTCTTGGCTGGATATTTTCAGCACGCTATTTACATCCCCTTTATTTATTCCTGTTTTCCATTTATACACCTCAATCACATCCCCCCTAATTCCACGCCTTTCGAGAGAGAGTGCAGATTCAGGGCCCTCAGTCTATCCTCATAAGGAAGATTTCTGATACATGGGATCAATTTTGTCATCCTCCTCTGTATGTTTTCCAGTGCATTTATATCCATTCTGTAATATGGTGACCAGAACTGTGCGGCATAATCTAAATGAGGCCTAACCAAGGCTATATAGAGTTAAAGAACAACCCGAGGACTTCTATTATTGATATTTTTTGATATGAAGCCAAGGATTCTGTTAGCTTTATTACGAACACTTATGCACTGTTGTCTTGGTTTCAGATTACTGCTAACCAGAACTCCTAAATCCTTTTCGCAATCAGCAGTATTAAGATCTACACTATTTAGTTTATAAGTGGCATGGTTATTGTCCTGTCTAACATTTAGCACTTTGCATTTGTTTATATTAAACTGCATCTGACACTTCTCCGACCACTGCATCAGTCTATTCAAATCATCCTGGAGTGCAATAATGTCCTCAATAGAATGAATTGGACGGCCTATTTTGGTGCCATCAGCAAATTTGCTTATGTCGCTATTTATTCCCTCATCTATATCTTTATGTAAATTGTGAAGAAGGGGCCCAACACTGACCCCTGTGGAACACCGCTTGTGACGTGCCCCCATTCTGATTTCTCCCCATTTATGCAAACTCTTTGCTGCCTATTTGTCAACCACGCCTCTACCCAGGAAAAAAATTCTCCTCCTATTCCATGTGCCTTAAGTTTCCTCAAAAGTCTCTGATGTGGAACTCTATCGAAAGCCTTACTTAAGTCCATATACACAATATCATGTTCATTACCATGATCTACCTCCTCAAACACCTTAGCGAAAAAAATTAGTAAATTCGTAAGACAGGAACGCCCCTTAATAAAACCGTGTTGAGATTCATTTATCAATTTATGCCTATCAAGATGGCTACAAATTGCCTCGGCAATTATTGATTCCATAAATTTTCTCACTATGGAGGTAAGGCTTATTAGTCTATAGTTCGAAGGTAAGGACTTGTCACCTGCCTTGTAAATTTGCCATTTTCCGCTTATCAGTCACTATGCCAGTTTGTAGTGATATGTTGAAAAGATTAGCCAAAGGTATGTTAAGTTCCTCTTTACATTCTTTTAACACCCTTGCAAACAGTTCATCAGGACCTGGGGATTTGTTGGGTTTTAATTTCTCTATTTATCTGAGGACCATGTCACTAGTTACTGCAATCGTGCATAGTTTATTATCGACATGTTCATCATAATTTATTATTTCTGGAATTTCGCTAGTATCTTCCTGAGTAAAGACTGAGAGGAAGTAAGAATTGAAAATTTCACACATATCCCTCTCACTGTCAGTGAGCTGGCCTGAGTTACTCTTAAGTGGGCCAATCTTGTCCTAATCTTACTTCTGTATACCTGAAAGAACCCTTTTGGATTAGTCTTCGAATCCCTTGCGACCTTAGCCTCATAATCCCTTTTTGCTTTTCTTATTCCTTTCTTCATTTCTCTCTTTAATTGAATATATTGATTTCTTAACTGCCCATCCCCTCTTTTGATACGCCTCTCTTTTGACCAAGGAGATGTTTTAATCTATTGTTCATCCATTTGGGATCATTTTTGTTAGATCTAATTTCCCTATTCAGAAAAAAAAAGTTGACTGAGCAGCTAAAACTATGTTCTGAAAAGCGTCATATTGGCAACCAAAACCAGCTACCTGACCCATAGTCAGGACATCCCAATTTAGCCCACCCAGGTAATTTTTCAGTCCCAGGAAATCAGCCAATCGAAAATCTGGGACAGAGACTTGATTGCAGTTTACTGGGTAATTCCATAATATATTGGAACTAAGTGATCTGTGATCACTTTCCCCAAGCTCATCATTAACCTCAAGATTATTAGTGAATCTTTGTTGGCAAGAACCAAGTCAAGCAGATTGTTTCCTCTAGTTGGTTCTGCCACAGACTGTTTCAAAAAGCAATCCTGAACTGTATCAAGAAAGTCACTAGACTCAAGATTTCCTGTCAACTTGTTCCAATCAATTTATCTAAAGTTAAAATCCCCCATTACACAACATTTTCATATCTAGACGCCTTATGAATTTCGTCCCATAGTAGCTTACTGCACTTCCTATCAAGGTTTGGGGACCTATATATCACACCCAAAATTAATTTTTCATACCCCTCGAGAAACTGTGGCCAAACAGATACTGTGTCCGATGTTTCTATTCCTATATCATGTCTAACACAACAAGTTATATTATCAATGACATACATCGCCACACCACCACCCTTCCTGTTGACCCTATCAGTGTGGAATAGTTTATAACCCTGTATGTTGCATTCAGAAGGCATTTCTCTATCTTTCAGGTTGAACCAGGTCTCTGTTATACCAATAATATCTATATTACCTACACTTGCAAGTAATCTTAGCTCATCTATCTTATTTCTTAGACTCCTACTATTTGTATAGTAAACCTTAAAAGAACTAGTCACTCGTTGCCCTCTACTATCTCCCTTTGTTGATCAGTTGCTTTGTCTTTATTAGGAACTTCATTTTGAATATTGACTTTTAAACATATCCCTGAGGTATCCTGGTAATGTCTGCTGTTTCCAACAATAATACTGCAGCCTGACTGTTTCCCACAAACACCCATACCTCTAAAATCTATCAGTTTAAAGTCCTAGACAAGTCATCAATTACCCCCTCAATCGAATTGTCTAATGCAACCACTCCAACCCCAGAGAAATGCATACATTTCATGTTTGCCATAGGATTTGTCCCAGTTATCAATGAATGGAATTGCAAGTTCCTTGCAGTACCTGTCTAGCCAGCAATTTATACCAACTGCCCTAGACATCCATTTATTGCCCACTCCCCTTCTAGGCAAGGTGCTACATATGATAGGGATCCCTCCCTTAGACTTGACTACTTCTATAGCTAACCTGTACTTATCCAGTAGCTCCTGTCTCCTACCCTTGCCAGTGTCATTTCCACCAGCACTAAGACAGATAATGGGCTTGTTTCCATTACCTGACATAATATTATCCAACCTGCTGACTATGTCACCAACACCAGCTCCTGGGAGGCACACACTCTGTCTGACTTTTCTATCTCTGTTACAAAAAGCACGGTCCATATATCTTACCCGAGAGCCTCCCACAATCAGAATATTCTTACCTTGATTAGAAGGGGAGTCAGAGGTATCTTTAACCTCACTAACCACTGAAGTACACTCGTCTTGGAGAACAGAGAATCGATTTCCTACTTTCACATCTTCTTTATTAACCCTCCTTAACTTCCTTCTTCCTGAACTGTGAACCACCTGCCACTTAAAGCGGCTGCCACTCTCACTGGTGGTAAGCATTTCCCCCTTACCAGCACCAACTATCTCACACTCGCTCCCAAACACATCTAATCGAAGCTTCAGCCTCCTGTTTTCCTCCTGAAGAAGTAGAACCTCCTTCTTCAACATTTAAGCTGAGATTCTAAAACACTACAACAAGCCATGGTGCTTGGTAACACCCCGCACTAATACCCAGACAGCTCAGGACAAGTATGACCACACATGACCACTGACCTCAGCGTACTTTGCACTTTCTCTAATTTCTTGATGTGCTTGATCAGGCGTGGGCTCCAAACTGTTGCTGTTTACTCCAGTATGGGCCTGTGATCCATCTTTGGAACATCCTGTGTTTGTTCACTTTGTCAATTCCTTGCAGTATTTTATATGTCGTTATCATGTCTCCCCTGACCCTCCTGTCCTCCAGTGTCGTCAGGCTGATTTCCCTTAACCTTTCTTCGTAGGAGAATCCCCTTAGCTCTGGGACTAGTCTTGTTGCAAACCTTCGCATTTTCTCTAATTTCTTGACTTGCTTGACCGGGTGTGGATTCCAAACTGGTGCTGCATACTCCAATATGGGCCTGACGTATATGGTGTACAGTGCCTTGAACGATTCCTTACTGAGGTATCGGAATGCTGTTCTCAGGTTTGCCAGGCGCCCATATGCCGCAACAGTTTTTTGAATATGTGGGCTTCCGGGGATGTGCTCGGTGTTATACTCACTCCCAGATTTTTCTCTTTGAGTGAGATTTGCAGTCTTTGGCCCCCTATCCCATACTCTGTCTGTGGTCTACTTTGCCCTTCCCCGATCTTCATGACTTTGCATTTGACAGGGTTATATTCTAGGAGCCAGTTGCTGGACCACGCATCCAGCCTGTCCAGGCCTCTTTGTAGACCTGTCTGGGCCACATCTGATTTAATTCTCCTACATCATCTGCAAATAAGACACTTCTGAGTCTATCCCTTCAGCCATGTCATTCACATATACCAAGAATAGCACTGGTCCCAGAACTGACCCCTGTGGGACCCTGCTCATCACAGGCGCCCACTGTGATGCCTCATCATGTACCATGGCTCACTGTTGCCTCCCTGTCAGGTATTCTTTGATCCATTGCAATGTCCTTCCTGTTATATGTGCCTAATCCTCTAGCTTCTGCACTAATCTCTTGTGAGGAACTGTGTCGAAGGCCTTCTTGCAGTCCAAGAAAATGCAATCGACCCACCCCTCCCTCTCATGTCTTACTTCAGTTACCTTGTCATGAAACTCCAGTAGGTTTGTGACACAGGATTTGCCTTCCATGAATCCGTGCTGGGTGTCGTTTATAACCTTGTTCCATTCCAGGTGCTCCACTGCTCTCCTCCTGATAATCTTCTCCACGACTTTGCATACTATACACGTCAGTGACACTGGTCTATAGTTTAGTGCTTTGTTTCTGTCCCCTTTCTTAAAGATGGGGATCACATTTGCCGTCTTCCATACCTCAGGTAGTTGCCCAGTTTCATGGAATGTGTTGAAGATTGTGGTAAGTGGCACACACAGTGTCTCTGCTCCCTCTCTAAGGACCCATGGAGAGATGTGTGTGTGGAACTATATGAGTGTGGGTTTACTGTGTGAAATGTAGTGGGTGGGATTGTGTGTTATGGTGTATGAGTGCGTATGTGGAGTTTGTGTGTGACACGTAGTCTGCAGTGCTCTTCTGACCTGACCCACACCCACCTGACCTGACCCACACCCGCCTACCAATCTTCTAGGCTTCCCCTGTCTGCTTGCTCTGTTCTACTATAAATTACCAATTGTTGTTCGTTATTGAGTACTTGTTATCCTATTCTTTATAGTACTAGGAGAGTTGGAACGTTCACAAACAGCTTGATGGTTAATTGGAAATAATATAAATATTAGCTTCCATTTTTTTTTTTTTTTACGACGGAAGACTCTCCTATTTTTCGCAACATTCTCATCAATATTTTTCCATGGCTTTCTCGCAAATTTCCGTTTAATAATCGTGAACACTTTATTTGGCCTCCTTTAAATTTTCAACTCTTATAGAACATATTTTGGGCGAGATTGATGGAACTATCTGGATGTGTGGGCGCCCTATACACAGTGCTGCTACACAGGTCATTCTCAGATCTTGTTACTATATGATAGGTGGAGACAGGAGGCACCTCTGATCGCCTTCACAATGTTGATACTCATATATCCTACTTAGAAGGTTTATATATCTAATGGAGCATATATTGTCATTTTGCCTCGTTAGAAAACGAAATAGGCTAGAATTATTTTATCTTTTTGCACTGTTTTGCCTTAATGATGGTAGGGGGCTTTTGATCCAAGGAACTGGACATATCCCCTTGTTTGAAAATGTATCTTCTGGTCAGCTTCGAATTTTTAGTACTGATATGTTATCAAAAGAAACAATCATTTTATGTTAAGTTGTCCAAGTTATAATGCGCCAATTTTATTAATCAAATTGGATTCTGTGAAATAATTAGTGAATGTCTCTTGTTACGCCGAAATAGGGATTTTCTATATATGTCTTGCATTTTTGTTCATCTATCTAATATTACATTGACATTATCATCGTTATTAGCTAAAACGATATTAATCAGCTATATAATATTACATATTCATTTTCATCTTTCTCATGTTTTTATTTTACACACACACACACACACACACACACACACATATATATATATATATATATATATATATATATATATATATGCAAAACAACCAGTCTGAAAGAATAGAGAAATTCCAAGCGCTTTCGTGACTACTCACATTATCACGAAAGCTCCTGGAATTTCTCTATTCTTTCAGAGTGGTTGTTTTGCATATTCTGAAATCACCTGTTTACTGTGATCTTATTGCATATATATATATATATATATATATATATTGGATGAATCATTTACCGGTGGTAACAGTCATTTAATGTTCTGATGACCTCCCCTCTGGTTACTACTCGCCTGACACAAGCTTACTTCAGAGGTGAGCGGAGTAGAGTATTCAGTACAGCACTTCCCTGTATATAGAGGTCTTCAGGGCTTACTCATTTTAACTTAAATTGAGAAGCTATTGGCCCAGAGCTTTATTCTTTAAAGTCACCAGAAATTGTGAGATCTTGTGCATCTAGAAGTTCTCGTCTGTTAAGAGACTTCAAGTATTCTAATCAACACCCTAATCGTCTCAGAAAATAGTGAGCTGTAACTTTATTGATCATAAAAGGCCCATTCAGCTAGAATGAAGGTCATGGTAATTTATAAATTGTGTATAAAGTCTGTGTTCATATATAATAACTGAAGGTATAACTAAAATACCTTAAGTCAATAACGTCATCTACGTTATATTAAAAATACATTTCACTGAGTTTCTCGATCTCCTTATTAAATCTGTCCTTATTACGATATAACTGGAGTATGATTCTTTAAGAAAATCCCCTAGACTAACATTATTATTTATAAAGTTTATCGTAATATTTCTTCTGAACAGTAAAAAGTCGCAGCGTTTGGCGTTATTTGGCTATCCAAGGTTAAATAAAATTAATGTTTTTTATGTGCGTAAAACATCTGTGTGCCCTTTGGATCATCATAAAGGCACTCCCACCCGCACCGTCTGGAAGTATAATCCACTAACACCAGCATTAAGGCGATCCAACCCTCACCGTCTGGAAGTATAATCCACTAACACCAGCATTAAGGCGATCCAACCCTTACTGTCTGGAAGTATAATCCACTAACACCAGCATAATGGCGCTCCAGCCCTCACCGTCTGGAAGTATAATCCACTGACACCAGCGTTAAGGCACTCCCACCCGCACCGTCTGGAAGTATAATCCACTAACACCAGCATAAAGGCACTCCCACCCGCACCGTCTGGAAGTATAATCCACTAACACCAGCATTAAGGCGCTCCAACCCTTACTGTCTGGAAGTATAATCCACTAACTCGAGCATTAAGGCGCTCCAACCCTTACTGTCTGGAAGTATAATCCACTAACACCAGCAAGAAGGCGCTTCAACCCTCACCGTCTGGAAGTATAATCCACTAACACCAGCATGAAGGCGCTCCAACCCTCACCGTCTGGAAGTATAATCCACTAACACCAGCAGTAAGGCGATCCAACCCTCACCGTCTGGAAGTATAATCCACTAACACCAGCATGAAGGCGATCCAACCCTCACCGTCTGGAAGTATAATCCACTAACACCAGCATAAAGGCGCTCCAACCCTCACCGTCTGGAAGTATAATCCAGCTGAGTAATGTAAAACGTTGTTATTCCATTTCGAGATTAAAATTGGCAAATTGCACCTATACACTCCGTTACCAATGCCAGCCTTCTTCTAATTAGGACACTCGTTTGTTCAGCTTTTGAAGCCTATCAGAAGAGAGTATCGAAATGGGAATGAATTCTTTTGCCTTTTTTGGCTCTAATTTTAATGAAAAATTTTCCGTGAATTAAGCAGCATTTGAGAAACTACACGATGTGTTTCTTTTCACTTTGTTCCTTAAAGTTAGATAGAGAAAAAAGTGTTATATTCAATAGATCTTACAACTTTCTTTTTTCTACAAATTTGGTAAGATGTACAATGTTCTAGTTGACATCAGACGAAAGATAAAAATCTAGATAATCTAGTAGAAGGGGTTGAGCGAAATGTCAATAGATTACATAATGCAAAATGTTAATTTTTTTTGTAAGAAAAAATCCATAAAAACAAAACGGTAATACATATCACAAAACCCTTCTCTCTTTTAATAGAACGATCATCCCTCAATAACGTGTGAAAAAATCATGATGCTCCTATAAAAACTCTTCGCAGGAGAAGGAAAATAACATCAATAACTTATTCCTGAGTTATCACATACGTGTTTTGCATCCAACTTAACTGAGTTGGTAATTTCATAGTCATCAATTTCAAGAATTGTTTATTTAAAATTGAGCAGAGGGCTCCTGCCCATATCAGTAATTCTATGTAGCTTTTAATAATAACAGCTGACCACAGTCGAAAGTTTAAAGCCGGTCAAATAAGGAAATTTGAAGTTATAAAAGAAAGTTTTAGAATAAGTGGAAGAAGAAGAAGAAAACGATGTGATAAATAATCTGACTGTGGCACAAAGTTTAAGGCTTCATTAAACTCGTGAAATGTAAAACTGTTATGAAAAACGAGAGTTTTCAATGTATCTAAATATTATTTAAGCAGTTCTGTATATTTAAACTTCTCTTCAAGCCTTTAAGGAAAAAAAAAACATTATTATTCAGATTTAAAGAGAATCGAATTGATAAAAAACTATAAAATTAGTCACTTATCGAACACAAACACAAAATTCATTGAAAACTGCTTCCAGTTAAGATACACCAATGCTTAGGTGTCATTGTCCTCTTCGCTCTCGGGCCGAGAGGATCTGCTGTGCAGACGCTCCTCAGTTGCCTGTTAGTGGTGGTGTGAGGAGGTGGTGTTTGCGCCTCTGTTGACACCTCAGGAAAATTACTGCTGTCAACATGGCGGTTTGTCATAGACGCCGGATTAATACTGTTGGCATTGAGCTTCTCCGGGGAATGACTTCGCCTAGTTCAGCGCAGGTTCTCTTACCTAAGATCATCAGAGATGCGTATGGAATTCAAGATGGAGAATTATATGGAGTGGCTCTAAATGGAGCGCATAGAATCTTCGTGAAACTGCTCACTGTGACGGTATATGAATCGTTGGTTAATCGTTTCCAGGACGTGAGTCTTGATGTTACTCTTGCTGTATGTGTGAGAATGAGTGATGTTTCCTGGCATTATACCTGGATTAAGTTACGTAATGTTCCCTTTGAGGCGGATGAAGCTGATATCAGAAAAGTCTTCGAGAAATATGGGACAGTTCATTTTGCCCAGCATTGTATGTGGGTAGCAGGCGCCTACTCAGGTTTGCAAGAAGGTACTTTTAACCTTAAAATGACATTGAGACATCCCATACCATCCTACGTTTATCTTCAGGAATTCAGGACACAGGTCACGGTTTTGTATCCTGGACAAAGGCGTACGTGTCGCCTATGTGGTGAGTATGACAACATAGCTGCAGCATGTGAGAAGAAAAGATGCATGCCTGAACCTGTGGTAGAAGACGCAGCCCCTGCTGGAAATAGAGGAAGAATTGGAGGAAGTTTTGAAGACCTTGTCACCCCCTGAGGAGGACGTTACATCTGAGCAAGAAGTAGCTGGAGAGTTATCACTTCCAGCTTGTCAACAATATGAGAATTTGGGGATTAATGATGTGACTGAAAAGTCAGTGGAATTAATAAATCATTGTAAGGTGGATGTTGAGGTTCACCGTGAGGCTTCCCCAGACCATGTTATGGGGGACATGATTGTAACAAGGAAACGGGCAGCTACGTCAGACTCGGATGATGTCCTGACGCCAGCGTAGAGGCCTGGGAAGCAGACTTGGATGGTAGGAGAGGGAAGAGGTGGCGATGGGGGAGGTCATGATAGGAGACATCGGAAGAAGGGAGAGGGAAAAGAATGTATTGTGAAGATAGCATACAGAAATACTAATTCTAGCGGTGAAAAGAGTGAGAAGAAGCAGGGATGGAAAATTTAAAAGGCCTTCGGTGTATGACTGTCAATGTTAATGGCTTATGTAGCAGAATAGAGAGAATGGTTGAGTATGTTTCTTAATAAATATAGAGTGGATATTGTGTTCCTCCAGGAACATAATGTCAAGGAGAGTAAGGTGTTAGAGGTAGCAGGTCATCAAGTAATGACCCTGCCAACTACCCATTTAAAAGGTGGTGTGGGTATTTTAATAAAGGAGACGAGCCCGTTTGTTTTGCAGAGAAGTGAGGGGGGATGATGTTGCGTGTGGATGGATCATGGATGGGTAAGCATGTATCTTTTGTGAGTGTGTATGCGCCTGCAGAGAATAGCATGCAGGTAAGGAAGGATTTTGTGTGCGAGGATCTTGTCTATTTTTTGCGTGTACTTTGGAAAGTAGCAATAGTAGGGGGTGACTGGAACTGCGTTATTAGGGCGGTTGACGTAGAACCAAAAAAAGGCAGGACATATATGTCTGTAACTCTCAGGGATTTGATGAGGGACGTTAGGTTACATGATGCGTTTGGGTGTGTCGGAAACAGAACATACTTTTGTTAGGAGGGGATACGCGGTGAGGTTAGATAGAGTGTATCTTTCTCAAGGGGTTGTTGTGAATTCTTTTAATACCGTTGAGGTGGCTATGTCAAATCATAGGGCTGTAGTGGTGGAAGTAGGATGGGAGGAGCTGGCAGAAATATATAGGACTTATTGGAAATTGAACATTAGTGTGTTGAGTGATGAAGAAGGTTTGGAGGGTATTTCTATTCTATGGAAAGAGCTTTACAAGGAAGCTCAGGAGGTGGATGACATTGTAACATGGTGGGATTATGTGGCTAAAGACAGGATAAGATAGTATTATGTGAGGGAGGGTAAATGTATAAACAATTTAAAATATGGGATTGCAAATTATTTAGAGGATCGATTAAGAGGTTGTTATGGGCAGGGGATGGTTGGTGGTGTTTTTCCCATTGACGAAATAGTTGACATAAAAGAGAGATTGCGAACGTTGCAAAATAATCGGTTTCAAGTGGTAAGGGTGCAAGCAGGATTAGAAGTAGTTTTGTGGGGGGACAAACCGTCAGCATGTGTGTGTTGCGACATCAAAAGCAAAGGCAGGCGCTGATGGCTATCCTGAGATTAGAGGTAAATGAGACGAGAGGGATCTATAGAGCAAGGCAGGAGATAAAAAATACGAAGGGTATGAGTACATATGCGGATATGTGGTATGAAAAGTACTGGACAAGTGGGGGTATGGATGATGTGGAGTTAGACAGGGTGTGTACATATGCAACGTGCATATGTACACACGTGCATATGTACGGCTTTGGGTGGGGTTATTACTGCAGAGGAAATAGAGATTGCTTTATAGGGCATGAGGAAGGAAAAAGCCCCAGGTATTGATGATCTACTTGTGGAATTTTATTTACAGCATTGGGCCTTGATAGGAAATTTCATGGTTAGGTTATTTAATTGCATGAAGGAGAAGGGTAAGTTGGGAGATAAGCAGACTACAGCAGTTGTGGTGCTGGTCCCGAAAGGTAAGGGGCAGCCCATCCTTCGGGAGTACCGGGCAATATCGTTGCTATGTGGGGAGTATAAGGTTTTTGCAAAAATTTTAGTAATAGGGTTAAATGTGTAGTGGGGAGGGTCGTTTCGAAATCGCAGTTTGGGCTGCCCGGAAGGTCGATGATTGAAGGACACCGGATTCTGAGAAGTCTTGTGGAGTCAAAAGGAGGGGGAGAGGGGGTGGCTTTACTGGCTTTGGACTGGCAGGCAGCCTATGATAGAGTGGAAAGGCGTGCACTGCAGGTTATACTTAGGAGACAAGGTCATGGGGAAGAAATAGTTGATTGGGTAAATACGCTGTATAGGGGAGCAAAAATGAGGGTACAAATAAATGGGTGTATGAGGAGGGAATTTGCGAAGGGTAGAGGTCTCAGACAGGGGTGTCCCATTTCACAGATCTTATTTGCGTGTTTTCAGGACCCCTTTTATAGAATGGTTGAACATACTGTCAGTACCCGGGGTGAGGGTGGGGTTGAGGGAGGGGCGCTTCGGCCGGGATTAATAGGTTATGTAGATGATACGACTGTTCTGGTTCGTGAAAGGATGTCTATGAAAGTATTGGAAGATGTTGTGCACGTGTTTGAACATGCCACGCGTATGAAGGTAAACAGTGAGAAGTCAATGATCATGGGGTTGGGCACTTCGAAATGGGAGGGTAAGGTGAGTTGTAATGTTGTCAAAAAGTGTGCGGTGTCGCTAAAGATTTGTGGTATTATATACAAGGATGGCATGGATGTGGCACGTGAGGAAAACTTGGATAGGTTGTTAGAAAGGATCGAGGGACGTCTGGGTGTTTTGAGGCCCCAGCATCTCACTCTGGCCCAACGTGTGATTGTCGTAAATGTTTTATTGTATAGTAAGGTTTGGCATGTTGCAGCTGTGTTCCCGATTATAGGGACGGCGATTGCGGGAATTTTGAGAAGGGTGTTTAAATTTTTGTGGGGATCAAGTTGTGATTGGTTAAGAAGAGAGGTTGTTATGTTACCGGTGTGCCAGGGTGGGTTGGGATTGATGGGTCTAAGACGGAGGGCTAAATGTGTGTTTCTTAAATGGGAGGTATTGCGTGTGGGCGTGATGGCGGGAAATATAGAGCAGGTATATATGAGGTTGAAGAAGTGGTATGGAGGCGTTGAATTGAGGGAATGTGAAATTGTTCTACGGGCCTTGTTGGTTAGGGAACGGAGAAACATTCTACGGGATTTGTGTAGGTTACTGGTGGGTAAGTGTGTTGCCCCTGTTGAGGGTTTTTCCCCATGTACTCGTGGAGAAACATTTGGTATAGATTTAGCAAGCTGAAATTATTGCCTAGGGTGCGTGACGTTATGTTTCGTTTTTTTTCATGGTATCTTGCCGTCAGGGGCCATACTAAGAACCAGGAGAGTAGTAGAGGGAGTGGTGTGTGGTTTTTGTGGAGGGGACGAAACAGGGTTCCATGTAGTTTATTTTTGTGAAGGGTTAGAAGACGTCAAGGGTTGGTTAGGTAGGTTGGTACTGAGGGTGGGTGGGTGTGGGGTGGCGGTTCTGCGTGCTTTATGTCTTGACATACGTGGTTTAGAAGAGGAAGTCATAAGAGCTTTAGATTACATCATGGTGGATTATATCTACATATCGTGGGTGATGAGGGGGAAAGGGTTTAGTGAGGTGCGAAGGCGCGTTCTTGCGATAACGTTTTATCCTACGATGTGTTGTAACCGGGAGTTGTACGGGAAGAGGTGGGATCAGGTATTTTCAGAAGGATATAGGAGGCTAACGTTAGAAATCCTCGTGAATCTGTGAATGAATATGAATGTAGAAAGGGTAAGTTTCTTTTTATTTATGGGATTTAAATTGAGTGTAAGTCAGTGGGCAACAGCGGGCTCGTCTCCTGGGAGAGGGGGTATGAGAGTGTGGTGAATGTTGGTATGAATTGTGTTTCCTGGTTGTCATGAATGTGTGGTTGTGGAGCTTTGAGAGCTCGTTGATACATATTGTTACTTTTGTGTAACGAATAAAAGTGCAACCCAGAAGGTTTTTGTCATGTATTTGAAGGTATTCCTGTCTTGTAATGACCCAATTCTTAAGTCATATGTTTTCAATGGTATATGTAATTGGTTATGTTTATTATCAGTTATGGGATCATGATATGTGTTAGATTTTTGTAGATTAAAATAGTTTTATATACTGTTTTGTTTGTGTACATGTATGCATATGCATGGGTTTTCCATTTTTGTGAAATCAGTTTTTTCTTTTGTTACCCTTTAAATATCTTTTTGAGCCTTTGTTAAATGTTAGGCTCTAATACATTCCTAATATGGGTATGTTAATGTTGTTTTAAAGTTATATATGATAGGTTAATACTCTGTTACTGGTAGTTGTTTTGAGACGTTTTGTTGTAAGTTTTTGCTTTATGTATTGACATTTTTTTCAGAGGTTATAGAGCCTTTGGTTCTGAAAATTTTATGTTATCTTTTTATGTCTATTTATATTCTGGAATTATGTACTACTGTGCTGTTTTTAAATAAAATAAAAAAAATGCTTAGGTGTTTGAAGTCAACCAGACGAGGTGTTTTCTAGTTATTAATTGAAAACCAGTTTAACCAAATTAACAATTTAAGTTTCACGGCTCAGAGTACAAAACCAAAACACTGAAAGGTTGAAGCTGCCAGAAAGGTCATTTGCCAGTAATTGCTCTGAATCTAACAATTTCAAGTTTTTTTATGAATTCAATAAAATTTCAAAGTTGAGGCATTCTTTAGTAATTGATTAAAATAGACAAACTGGTACTAATAGAGCCCAATAATGACGTGAACCTGGTTATCTTGTAAACAAACTAGGGCCGGAAATTAGACGCTCATCAGAAGAAGCATTCTCCAGTTACTGCAATAATTTCAATGACTCCATCTTTACTAAAAAAAATAAATTAGTTCACTGATAAATTTTCTCGCACACAAAATAGTTTGAGTACTAACCTGGCCGTGTGATTCATCAGTCATTAAATACTGAATCCATTCAAACAAGGTAGACTGGAATATATAAACTGGAATCAAAATTTCACACTATTTTACACATTCAGTTGATAGATGTGCACTATGTGCTTGAGTTTCATTCTCTGCCATTGCTGAATTAGGAGGCACCATTTTATAGTTATTTGAAGCTAAGCTGTAGATGGTAATGGAAGGGATGGAAACCATTCCAGGAGGCTGAGACTGGGTTCAAAGAACTCATGATAATCGATCCTTCAATCTTGGTCTACTTGACAAAAATTTGAAACCGATCTGATAAGGTCTTCTCATGTTATAAGCTAAATAAAAACTTAAAGTTGGAGGAAGAGAGAGAAAAAAAGAAAAAACTACTCAGTCTCCTCTTCGAGGATACCAAATTATTCAACAAAATAATGTAAACTGATATTTTCTTTCAATAATTTTCTTTAACAGTTTGTTCGAAAATTAAACTGTTTGTAGAAATATATAAATTGTAACATTTTCTACTCAAGTCCGGCTTTTACCCTCATTACAATAGTAAATACATGTAGAATAATTTTCTAAAGTGAGAGTGCAGCTGGGGTGGTAGAGCTGCCCCACTGATCCCCACTCAGCTAGTTACTCCTCAGCTGCTGTAACACACTGGCTGTGTCCCCAGACACATCGCAGCTGCTGTAACACACTGGCTGTGTCCCCAGACACATCGCAGCTGCTGTAACACACTGGCTGTGTCCCCAGACACATCGCAGCTGCTGTAACACACTGGCTGTGTCCCCAGGCACATCACAACAGTTGTAACACACTGGCTGTGTCCCCAGACACATCGCAGCTGCTGTAACACACTGACTGTGTCCCCAGACACATCGCAGCTGCTGTAACACACTGGCTGTGTCCCCAGGCACATCACAACAGTTGTAACACACTGGCTGTGTCCCCAGACACATCGCAGCTGCTGTAACACACTGGCTGTGTCCCCAGACACATCGCAGCTGCTGTAACACACTGGCTGTGTCCCCAGACACATCACAGCTGCTGTAACACACTGGCTGTGTCCCCAGACACATCACAGCTGCTGTAACACACTGGCTGTGTCCCCAGGCACATCACAACAGTTGTAACACACTGGCTGTGTCCCCAGACACATCGCAGCTGCTGTAACACACTGGCTGTGTCCCCAGACACATCGCAGCTGCTGTAACACACTGGCTGTGTCCCCAGATACATCGCAGCTGCTGTAACACACTGGCTGTGTCCCCAGATACATCGCAGCTGCTGTAACACACTGGCTGTGTCCCCAGATACATCGCAGCTGCTGTAACACACTGGCTGTGTCCCCAGGCACATCACAACAGTTGTAACACACTGGCTGTGTCCCCAGGCACATCACAACAGTTGTAACACACTGGCTGTGTCCCCAGACACATCGCAGCTGCTGTAACACACTGGCTGTGTCCCCAGACACATCGCAGCTGCTGTAACACACTGGCTGTGTCCCCAGACACATCGCAGCTGCTGTAACACACTGGCTGTGTCCCCAGACACATCGCAGCTGCTGTAACACACTGGCTGTGTCCCCAGGCACATCACAACAGTTGTAACACACTGGCTGTGTCCCCAGACACATCGCAGCTGCTGTAACACACTGACTGTGTCCCCAGACACATCGCAGCTGCTGTAACACACTGGCTGTGTCCCCAGGCACATCACAACAGTTGTAACACACTGGCTGTGTCCCCAGACACATCGCAGCTGCTGTAACACACTGGCTGTGTCCCCAGACACATCGCAGCTGCTGTAACACACTGGCTGTGTCCCCAGACACATCACAGCTGCTGTAACACACTGGCTGTGTCCCCAGACACATCACAGCTGCTGTAACACACTGGCTGTGTCCCCAGGCACATCACAACAGTTGTAACACACTGGCTGTGTCCCCAGACACATCGCAGCTGCTGTAACACACTGGCTGTGTCCCCAGACACATCGCAGCTGCTGTAACACACTGGCTGTGTCCCCAGATACATCGCAGCTGCTGTAACACACTGGCTGTGTCCCCAGATACATCGCAGCTGCTGTAACACACTGGCTGTGTCCCCAGATACATCGCAGCTGCTGTAACACACTGGCTGTGTCCCCAGGCACATCACAACAGTTGTAACACACTGGCTGTGTCCCCAGGCACATCACAACAGTTGTAACACACTGGCTGTGTCCCCAGACACATCGCAGCTGCTGTAACACACTGGCTGTGTCCCCAGACACATCGCAGCTGCTGTAACACACTGGCTGTGTCCCCAGACACATCACAGCTGCTGTAACACACTGGCTGTGTCCCCAGACACATCACAGCTGCTGTAACACACTGGCTGTGTCCCCAGGCACATCACAACAGTTGTAACACACTGGCTGTGTCCCCAGACACATCGCAGCTGCTGTAACACACTGGCTGTGTCCCCAGACACATCGCAGCTGCTGTAACACACTGGCTGTGTCCCCAGACACATCACAGCTGCTGTAACACACTGGCTGTGTCCCCAGACACATCACAGCTGCTGTAACACACTGGCTGTGTCCCCAGGCACATCACAACAGTTGTAACACACTGGCTGTGTCCCCAGACACATCGCAGCTGCTGTAACACACTGGCTGTGTCCCCAGACACATCGCAGCTGCTGTAACACACTGGCTGTGTCCCCAGACACATCGCAGCTGCTGTAACACACTGGCTGTGTCCCCAGATACATCGCAGCTGCTGTAACACACTGGCTGTGTCCCCAGACACATCGCAGCTGCTGTAACACACTGGCTGTGTCCCCAGACACATCACAACAGTTGTAACACACTGGCTGTGTCCCCAGACACATCACAACAGTTGTAACACACTGGCTGTGTCCCCAGACACATCGCAGCTGCTGTAACACACTGACTGTTTCCCCAGGCACATCACAACAGTTGTAACACACTGGCTGTGTCCCCAGACACATCACAACAGTTGTAACACACTGGCTGTGTCCCCAGACACATCACAACAGTTGTAACACACTGGCTGTGTCCCCAGACACATCGCAGCTGCTGTAACACACTGGCTGTGTCCCCAGACACATCGCAGCTTCTGTTATGATTCTCTGTTCTGTGCTTCAGTGAACTGTGCAACATAATAACAATAACATTATCTTTACTTCAGTGAACTGTGCAACATAATAACAATAACATTATCTTTACTTCAGTGAACTGTGCAACATAATAACAATAACATTATCTTTACTTCAGTGAACTGTGCAACATAATAACAATAACATTATCTTTATTTCTGCAAGTACATTTGCAAGGTATGCTGGACAACTTACATCACTGACATACTGCTGCACAGAAAGCCGCTTGTTATAACAGAACATTTCGGGCAAATTAGGTCAGTTATGTTCCAGGATGCGACTCACACCAGTCGACTAACACCCAGATACCCATTTTACTGATGGGGAACATAGACAACTGGTGTAAAGAAAGACGCTCAATGTTTCTACCCTCGCCGGGAATCGAACCTGGACTCTCGCCGTGTGAAGCGACAGCTATAGTCTCCAGCCACTTCTTTTCATTGTGTATTATTACAATTAAATAAATTTAGAGAAAGTATTAACATAGAGAGCATGCGTGAAGAGCTTCTTGGTGCTTGTGGCTTGGTTGGTAGCGTCCACAGTTTACATGTCCAGCGCTCCATCCTCACCGATCCTGGCAAGGATGGATTGTTGGGCATGTTTCCTTACACCAGCTGTCCCCGTTCACCCAGCAGTAAGTAGGTACCTGGGGTGTTATCCCACTGTTGTGAGTCACATCCTGAAGACAAGATTAAGTATCTGTGGCTGCCCGAAATGCTCAGTTGTGTCAGTTGTAGTTTGTATTATATAAAAATGAAAGTTATAATAATAATACTATAATAATAATAGTAATAATAATAATAATAATAATAATATTAATAATAATAATTATTATTATTATTATTATTTTTATTATTATTATTATTATTATTATTATTATTATTATTATTATTATTATTATTATTATTATTATTATTATTTTACGAGATAAGGAGTCAATTAATGGAATAGGATGGTGGTGGAGTGGAAGGGAAAAAATGGAGAGGAAGATTGTGAAGTGCGACAGGGTGGTGGAGTGAAGTGGAGGAAGTGGAGTGGGAGTTGACGAGGGGCAGTGGTGGCAGAGCGGGAGTATGAAGTGAAGTGGAGGAGGTGCAGAGGGAGCGGAATCTCTGGGTGGGAGTGGTTGGTGGTTGGGGAGCTAGTAGTGTTGTGGAAAGGGCTGAAATAATGGAAGGGGATGGTAGAGTGGGAAGGAATGGTGAAATGTGAGACAGTTGTGGATTGGGAGGGGGTGGTGAAGTGATCGACGGGGTGGAGTGGTGGAGGTAAAGTGCTAGAGGGTAGTGGAGTGCTGTGTGGTGGAGCAAGAGTAGCAGAGTGGGAGAGGAGGTGGAGCGGGAGAGGGTGATGGAGTGGGAGAGGGGGCGCGGGGAGAGGGTGGTGGAGTAGGAGAAGGTGGTGGAACGGGAGAATTTGGTGGAGTGCTACCAGGTTCCAGAGTGAGGGGGAATTCAAGTGTGAGTGGGAATAAGAGTGGGATGAAGCAGCAGTTGTGCTATGGAACTGGGAGTCGCATCTGAGTGTTAGATGGTGGTGGAGGGGGAGTGATTGGGGGGATCGTAGAGGATAACGGAGTGGGAGGAGTGGTAGTATAGAAGGGAGTGGTAGAGTTGGAGTTGTGCATTGAATAGTAGTGAGGGAGGGTAATGGAGTGGGAGGATCAGTGGGAGAGTGGGAGAGGGTAGTGAAGTAGACGTAAATGAATTATGGAAGAGTAGCGTAGTGGGAGTGGGATGTGGGTGCGAGTGGGAGGTCGTGTCGGACTGAGAATGAGAGTGGGTGGTGCAGTGTTGAGTGGGAGGAACTGGGCGAGATGCGAGGTGGGTGAGAAGGAAAGTGGGTGAGAAAGTAGGTGGGTGAGAAGGAAGGTGGGTGAGAAAGTAGGTGGGTGAGAATATAGGTGGGTGAGAAGGTAGGTGGGTGAGATGGAAGGTGAGTGTTGGCCATGAGGAACGACGAAGTGTGGGTGGACGTTTGGGATTTTTGAATTTCGTATTTTTAAAATGCAAATTAGATTTACTATGTAATCTACAGTAACTTTGCTCCGCGAGGCAAACAAGGATCGTAGACGGAGGTAATACTTGACGTGGGTTACAAGATTATGTCATTAATATTCTCGTCCAGGACTCAAGCTTCATGTGTGCTTAAAAAATCTTAAAAGTATTTAAAAAAAATATTCTAGATTTTTACATGCATTAACTCCGACTTGTTGCGATACTTGTTACAAAAATGTTTATCTTATAGTGAGTTACGTTGAAAGGCGCTGGTTTGTATTCCGGGGTCTTGCTGTGTGTGGCGTACACACACACACAGCGATGTAGTGGAGGCAGGAACCATACATAGCTTTAAGTCGAGGTATGATAAAGCTCATGGAGCAGGGAAAGAGGACCTAGTACAGTTCAGTGAAGAAGCGGGGTCAGGAGCCGAGTCTCGACCCCTGCAACTACAATTAGGTGAGTACAGTTAGGTAAGTAAACACACTTTATCCCTGTCTTATAAAGCTATCTTAGTCTTGTGCTCATGTAATCACGGGAATTGTCGTCATAGAGACGTCTCGTCTCTTCCAAGAACCTGACAGTTCATTTTTATGGAGTTATCGTCACTGCCTCCCCAAGAGTCTGAATTATTTTTATAGTGTTATTGTCACTATCTCCTGCGAGAACCTGACAGTCTAGGAAGCTAGAGGTATTTCGGACGCTACACAATCCAAGAAAGGTATCCCCGTATTCAGTAACTCCAGTCCATTGTGCCTCATGGCACGCGACTCAATTAGTGCAGAGTGAGGCAAAAGTTGACAATGCATATAGATTTTTTAGCGTTGAAGATTTGAGGCATTACTAGTCACCATATAGAAATTAATCAACTTTTTTTTTTTAATTGGAAAATTTAGATATACACATCTAAATTAAGCCTTTGAAAGATATCAATATCCTACAATATACAAGCTCATTTATCTTTCAGATGCTCAGAAGTTGCATTATCAGATTATCGGAATGGAAGGGTTGAAGCTAATGGAAGGGTTGAAGCTAATGGAAGGGTTGAAGCTAATTGAAGGGTTGAAGCTAATGGAAGGGTTGAAGTTAATGGAAGGGTTGAAGCTAATTGAAGGGTTGAAGCTAATGGAAGGGTTGAAGCTAATGGAAGGGTTGAAGCTAATGGAAGGGTTGAAGCTAATGGAAGGGTTGAAGCTAATGGAAGGGTTGAAGCTAATGGAAGGGTTGAAGCTAATTGAAGGGTTGAAGCTAATGGAAGGGTTGAAGCTAATGGAAGGGTTGAAGCTAATGGAAGGGTTGAAGCTAATTGAAGGGTTGAAGCTAATGGAAGGGTTGAAGCTAATGGAAGGGTTGAAGCTAATGGAAGGGTTGAAGCTAATGGAAGGGTTGAAGCTAATGGAAGGGTTGAAGCTAATGGAAGGGTTGAAGCTAATGGAAGGGTTGAAGCTAATGGAAGGGTTGAAGCTAATGGAAGGGTTGAAGCTAATGGAAGGGTTGAAGCTAATGGAAGGGTTGAAGCTAATGGAAGGGTTGAAGCTAATGGAAGGGTTGAAGCTAATGGAAGGGTTGAAGCTAATGGAAGGGTTGAAGCTAATGGAAGGGTTGAAGCTAATGGAAGGGTTGAAGCTAATTGAAGGGTTGAAGCTAATGGAAGGGTTGAAGCTAATGGAAGGGTTGAAGCTAATGGAAGGGTTGAAGCTAATGGAAGGGTTGAAGCTAATGGAAGGGTTGAAGCTAATTGAAGGGTTGAAGCTAATGGAAGGGTTGAAGCTAATGGAAGGGTTGAAGCTAATGGAAGGGTTGAAGCTAATCAGAATCTATACTCAGAAATTATTGGAATTTAATGTATTGGAAGTAAATACACGTAAGTGAATATTAATTCTTGGAAGAGTTATTTGATATCTTCAGCGTATCTCTTTAAAAAAATCTAGTTCTATTTTATCAAACCTTAGCATAGCCTTCTGTTTGTCAATATTGTAAATTACTGTCTCAACAAACATAGAAAGATAAAAAAAAAACTACTCTTCATATACAAAAAAAGTATAGCATATATTAGAATATTTTTTCTTATTTTATTTAGGCCTGGAACTTTATATCATAATTGAATTTTATAATAACTGAATTAATGCATTGTAATCTGCGTTGTTATCGTAAAAGTTTGCTTAGAAATGTCAGTATGTAAATGATTCCTGTGCAAATGCAAGAATAATTGTCAGCTAATGTTAAAAATACGGACTCGATTCTTGTATCTCAGCACCTTAATGTTTCTGACACCTGGGATCAACTTTATCCTTCTCCGAATATTTTCCAGCATATTTATGTCTATTCTGAAATAGTAAGACCAGAACTGAACGACATAATCTGAGCGAGACCTTAAAAAATATAAAATTGAAGTGTAACCTTATTTATACATCTTGACATGAAACAAAGAATTCTATTAAGATTATTGCAAACTTATTCACTTCACTTCTTACCAGAACCCCCAGTCTTTCTCGTATTTAATTTGACTAAGATCTACATTATTTTACTTATAAATAATATAGTTGATATTGAGCTGCATTTGCAGCATCTCCGACAACAACATCAGCCTATCTATGTCATTCTGTATCATTCTAGTGTTCTCATCAGAGAAAAGCATGATATAACCTATTTTAATATCATAAACAATCCTACATTTGATATGTAAGACACATGTGCAACAATTACGTATCTTCATTCTTAAACGTTTCGTCTACCCAGTAGGCTTCTTCAGTCGAATAAGAGCAGGCAACAGAAGTAACTAAGGTGTAAACTACGTCTTCGAGGATGATGGACCGAATACATTGTCTTTACATCTCTACTACTTATCCTGCTTCCTCTAAATTCGACTAAAATATTGCACATGTGTCTTACTTTTCAGCTTGTTGGTACTGTATACGATAATCATTTTCACTTCCTCTTAACGTTATTTATTCTCTCATCTATGTCACTTATGTAACTTGAGACCCCATTCTGATTTCTCCCCATTTATGTAAACTCTCTGATACGTAATGGCCAGCCTAGCCTGATCCAAGAGAATATTTCTCCCCATATCATGTGCAGCTAATTCTTTTATTACTCTTCTGTGTGGAATTTTATCTAAGGATTTACTGAAGACCTTTTTAATACAATATCAAATTCTTTATCATTATCTACCAAATCAAATACCTTTGAAAATGTTAGTTAAATTCTTAAACACGTCCGTTTCTTTGTAAAACCGTGCCAAGATTCTTTGATTAAATTATATATTTCAAGGTGGATTCTAAATGCATGGGAAGTTACTAATTCCATAAATTTTCATACACTTACTATTAATCTGAAGCTGATTTCCCAGATGTAAACGTTGCTGACTTATTATGTTACTCCTTACAATCTGTTACAGATCTTGAAATCAGCTCGTCAGTTCGGAAGACTGTAATTTTTGACTTTGATCTTGTATAATTTACTTTCATTCTGTCCTGTATATAACTGATTTCTAAGATTTCCTTTGTATTCTCCTGTGCTAAAGCAGAGACGAAATAAGTGATAAAATTGGTAAACATTACTTGTCCCTAACAGTAAGCTGACCTAAGTTATTTAAGAGAGTCAATCTTTTCCTAATAGTATTCTTACTGAATGCATCTGAAAGGATCCCATTGGGCTAGACTTTGATTCATATGCTACTGTAATTTCAGATTCTCTTTTGGCTTTCCTGATTCCTTTTTTGACCTTTCTTTAATTGAACATAAAGTGCAATAAGGTGACCTCCTCCTTTGTGTCTACTGAAAATGCCTTTTTTTCCAAGAGATGTTTTAGTCCTTGTTTATCCATTTAGGAACATTATGTTTGTTCTAATTTATGTCGTAGTAATATATGCGTCTTGGTTAGGCTTGTGAATATCATATTGGTAACCATCACAACTGACATTACGGTCTCCCTTCCGATGATTCCTTGTAAATCCTGTCTCTTTGTTGGGAGAGAAATTTCCAGATCGAAAGAGGTTTCTGAAATAAGGTTTCCACAATAAACAAGCTTCTAGAAGTTAGTATTCTCCATGAACCTGCGTCGTAACTCACGAAAAATAAAAAATGAAGCTTGGTTAATTATTTAACATGACATTGGGTGTCTGCACACCACTGTTGTCATGAGCACTACTACTCTTATATTCTGGCGGAGATTTCACTTATTCAGACGTGCGTCTGCATGTTTAGCCTCACTGTATCTTCATATTATTTCTGCAAATTCACAGGAGGAGGCAAAACGTTCCCAGTGGGACCCCACCACACTTTCGTCCTCACTTCATTGATGGCCTGGATCGTATGTTATGTTTGTATATGTATTGCTTGTATGTAAGTGTGTGTATGTATGTATGTATGTGGGAGAGGCACTGTCAAGAAATTTTAATGAAAATAAGAAAAAATTTTGGAGTGAGTTAAACAAGTTAAGAAAGCCTAGGGAAAGTAAGGATTTGTCCGTTAAAAACAGAGTAGGGGAGTTAGTAGATGGGGAGAGGTAGGTATTAGGTAGATGGCGAGAATATTTTGAGGAACTTTTAAATGTTGAGGAAGAAAGGGAGGCGGTAATTTCATGCACTGGCCAGGGAGGTATACCATCTTTTAGGAGTGAAGTAGAGCAGAATGTAAGTGTGGTGGAGGTACGTGAGGCATTACGTAGAATGAAAGGGGGTAAAGCAGCTGGAACTGATGGGATCATGACAGAAATGTTAAAAGCAGGGGGGATATAGTGTTGGAGTGGTTGGTACTTTTGTTTAATAAATGTATGAAAGAGGGGAAGGTACCTAGGGATTGGCGGAGAGCATGTATAGTCCCTTTATATAAAGGGAAAGGGGACAAAAGAGATTGTAAAAATTATAGAGGAATAAGTTTACTGAGTATACCAGGAAAAGTATACGGTAGGGTTATAATTGAAAGAATTAGAGGTAAGACAGAATGTAGAATTGCGGATGAGCAAGGAGGCTTCAGAGTGGGTAGGGGATGTGTAGATCAAGTGTTTACATTGAAGCATATATGTGAACAGTATTTAGATAAAGGTAGGGAAGTTTTTATTGCATTTATGGATTTAGAAAAGGCATATGATAGAGTGGATAGAGGAGCAATGTGGCAGATGTTGCAAGTTTATGGAATAGGTGGTAAGTTACTAAATGCTGTAAAGAGCTTTTATGAGGATAGTGAGGCTCAGGTTAGGGTGTGTAGAAGAGAGGGAGAATACTTCCCGGTAAAAGTAGGTCTTAGACAGGGATGTGTAATGTCACCATGGTTGTTTAATATATTTATAGATGGGGTTGTAAAAGAAGTAAATGCTAGGGTGTTCGGGAGAGGGGTGGGATTAAATTATGGGGAATCATATTCAAAATGGGAATTGACACAGTTACTTTTTGCTGATGATACTGTGCTTATGGGAGATTTTAAAGAAAAATTGCAAAGGTTAGTGGATGAGTTTGAGAATGTGTGTAAAGGTAGAAAGTTGAAAGTGAACATAGAAAAGAGTAAGGTGATGAGGGTATCAAATGATTTAGATAAAGAAAAATTGGATATCAAATTGGGGAGGAGGAGTATGGAAGAAGTGAATGTTTCCAGATACTTGGGAGTTGACGTGTCGGCGGATGGATTTATGAAGGATGAGGTTAATCATAGAATTGATGAGGGAAAAAAGGTGAGTGGTGCGTTGAGGTATATGTGGAGTCAAAAAACGTTATCTATGGAGGCAAAGAAGGGAATGTATGAAAGTATAGTAGTACCAACACTCTTATATGGATGTGAAGCTTGGGTGGTAAATGCAGCAGCGAGGAGACGGTTGGAGGCAGTGGAGATGTCCTGTCTAAGGGCAATGTGTGGTGTAAATATTATGCAGAAAATTCCGAGTGTGGAAATTAGGAGGTGTGGAGTTAATAAAAGCATTAGTCAGAGGGCAGAAGAGGGGTTGTTGAGGTGGTTTGGTCATTTAGAGAGAATGGATCAAAGTAGAATGACATGGAAAGCATATAAATCTATAGGGGAAGGAAAGAGGGGTAGGGGTCGTCCTCGAAAGGGTTGGAAAGAGGGGGTAAAGGAGGTTTTGTGGGCGAGGGGCTTGGACTTCCAGCAAGCGTGCATGAGCGTGTTAGATAGGAGTGAATGGAGACGAATGATACTTGGGACCTGACGATCTGTTGGAGTGTGAGCAGGGTAATATTTAGTGAAGGGATTCAGGGAAACCGGTTATTTTCATATAGTCGGACTTGAGTCCTGGAAATGGGAAGTACAATGCCTGCACTTTAAAGGAGTGGTTTGGGATATTGGCAGTTTGGAGGGATATGTTGTGTATCTCTATACGTATATGCTTCTAAACTGTTGTATTCTGGGCACCTCTGCAAAAGCAGTGATAATGTGTGAGTGTGGTGAAAGTGTTGAATGATGATGAAAGTATTTTCTTTTTGGGGATTTTCTTTCTTTTTTTTGGGTCACCCTGCCTCGGTGGGAGACGACCAACTTGTTGAAAAAAAAAAAAAACGTATGTATGTATGTATGCATGTATGTATGTATGTATGTATGTATGTATGTATGTATGTATGTATGTATGTATGTATGTATGTATGTAACAACACTGCGACTAGCTAAGGACTCGAACCCATGCTGCTTTGGTCTGCCTCATGATGGGCGAAAACTCATGACTCCTTAATCCACGGGACCACACACTTGTGTGGTCCCGTGGATTAAGGCATCATGAGTTTTCGCCCACCATGAGGCAGGTCAAAGCAGCATTGGTTCGAGTCCTTGGCTAGTCGCAGTGTTGTTATTGATCAATACCACTTGTTCGTGGGCACAATAATGTATGTATGTATATATGTATGTATTGTATACATGTATATATTTGTGTGCATGTATGTTTGTATGTAACATGAATTTACATCTATAGATGCATACTTATGCATGTGTATTCATGTGTATATTCATACATGGGAAAATATTTGCCCATCACCATGAATAATACCAACACCTCTGTCTCCAATATCACTCTTGATACGATCATCACTGCACTGTCACCATCCTTACCACTCTCACCACCACCAGTGCCACCATAAGGTGTCTTTCAATATGTGACACAGTAACCAAGATAAGATTTCTTTGGGATTTTTAACCCCGGAGAGTTAGTCGCCAAGGATGACCCTATAAAGTCAGTGCGCCATCGAGGACTGTCTGTCTAATTTCCATTGGGGCCCTCAATCTTGTCCCCCAGGATGCGACCCACACCAGTCGACTAACACCCAGGTACCTACTTGCTGCTAGGTGAACAGGACAACAGGTGTAAGGAAACGCGTCGAACCCGGGCCCACTGCGTGTGAAGCGAGCGCTTTGCCAGCCAGGCCACGGGGCCCAACAACACTACAAGTCACTCAAGATCACGAAAGGCTGTGCTTTTCCAAGCTATTTCTTAGAAATTATTTCCGAGAATGATCTATTTGAAACTGATCGCCTGAACATGTCAATTTCTTAATGAACAGCCCAAAATCAAAAAATTATTTCAATTAAGATACATCAGTGTTTACGTTTGAAGCCAGTCAGAATAGGCATTCTCTAGTTGTTATATAGGAACCAATTTATTTAATTCACTTTTCAAATATTTCTTTTAATAAATTCAACTAATGGTAAAAGTTTAAAGCCGATCAAATATGGCATTCTCAAGTAATTGATTTGATTCCAGAGATGAAAAGTTTTAATAAAATTTCAAGATAATTTTAAATTTGTAACTATTGTAACAAACCCTCAGAGACTGCATCATCATTAATGTTTTGATGGCAACCAGAAGTAGAATTTTCTAGTTAGCTAGCATAAATATCACTATTTAGTGAGTCAAATTGTCAAATTGAGGTCTATGCTACCCTATAACAGCATGAATTTTGCAGTCAGAAAACCTAACTGACGGTCCAAATTTGAAGCCCATCGGATGATGGACTCTCTAGTTTTGATCAAATTTAAAAAAAAAATCGGACAACTGTTTAAAGATTTCCCTTTCTGTATATATAATAATAACAAGATGTATTTTGGTCGATGCATTTTAAAAGAAAGGTATTCCCGTATTGCATAGCTCCTGGCCCCTGAATTTATGTCAATGCGCGTGTAAGAATTGGTGCACTTTGCAGTATAAGTTTCATGTGCAGTAAATTTTAGCATTGAAGATTTGAAGCAAATCAGTTTTGAAGTCAAACCGAAAAGAAATTCTATTATTAATCCAGATGAACCAAGTTATCAGCGTTGATGGTGAAGGTTACTGGATGAAGCAGCGTTGATGGTGAAGGTTACTGGATAAAGCAGCGTTGATGGTGAAGGTTACTGAATGAAGCAGCATTGATGGTGAAGGTTACTGGATGAAGCAGCGTTGATGGTGAAGGTTACTGAATGAAGCAGCATTGATGGTGAAGGTTACTGGATGAAGCAGCGTTGATGGTGAAGGTTACTGGATAAAGCAGCGTTGATGGTGAGGGTTTCTGGATGAAGCAGCGTTGATGGTGAAGGTTACTGGATAAAGCAGCGTTGATGTTGAAGGTTTCTGAATGAAGCAGCGTTGATGGTGAAGGTTACTGGATGAAGCAGCGTTGATGGTGAAGGTTACTAGATGAAACAGCATTGATGGTGAAGGTTACTGGATGAAACAGCATTGATGGTGTAGGTTACTGGATGAAGCAGCATTGATGGTGAAGGTTACTGGATGAAGCAGCTTTAATGGTGAAGGTTTCTGGATGAAGCAGCATTAATGGTGAAGGTTACTGGATGAAGCAGCATTGATGGTGAAGGTTTCTGGATGAAGCAGCATTGATGGTGAAGGTTACTGGAAGAAGCAGCATTAATGGTGAAGGTTTCTGGATGAAGCACCATTGATGGTGAAGGTTACTGGATGAAGCAGCATTGATGGTGAAGGTTACTGGATGAAGCAGCATTGATGGTGAAGGTTTCTGGATGAAGCAGCATTGATGGTGAAGATTACTGGATGAAGCAGCGTTGATGGTGAAGGTTACTGGATGAAGCAGCGTTGATGGTGAAGGTTACTGGATGAAGCAGCGTTGATGGTGAAGGTTACTGGATGAAGCAGCGTTGATGGTGAAGGTTACTGGATGAAGCAGCGTTGATGGTGAAGGTTACTGGATGAAGCAGCGTTGATGGTGAAGGTTACTGGATGAAGCAGCGTTGATGGTGAAGGTTACTGGATGAAGCAGCGTTGATGGTGAAGGTTACTGGATGAAGCAGCGTTGATGGTGAAGGTTACTGGATGAAGCAGCGTTGATGGTGAAGGTTACTGGATGAAGCAGCGTTGATGGTGAAGGTTACTGGATGAAGCAGCGTTGATGGTGAAGGTTACTGGGTGAAGCAGCGTTGATCGTGAAGGTTACTGGACGAAGCAGCGTTGATGGTGAAGGTTACTGGATGAAGCAGCGTTGATGGTGAAGGTTACTGGATGAAGCAGCGTTGATGGTGAAGGTTACTGGATGAAGCAGCGTTGATGGTGAAGGTTACTGGATGAAACAGCACTGATGGTGAAGGTTACTGGGTGAAGCAGCGTTGATCGTGAAGGTTACTGGACGAAGCAGCGTTGATGGTGAAGGTTACTGGATGAAACAGCACTGATGGTGAAGGTTACTGGGTGAAGCAGCGTTGATCGTGAAGGTTACTGGACGAAGCAGCGTTGATGGTGAAGGTTACTGGATGAAGCAGCGTTGATGGTGAAGGTTACTGGATGAAGCAGCGTTGATGGTGAAGGTTACTGGATGAAGCAGCGTTGATGGTGAAGGTTACTGGATGAAGCAGCGTTGATGGTGAAGGTTACTGGATGAAGCAGCACTGATGGTGAAGGTTACTGGATGAAGCAGCACTGATGGTGAAGGTTACTGGGTGAAGCAGCGTTGATCGTGAAGGTTACTGGATGAAACAGCACTGATGGTGAAGGTTACTGGGTGAAGCAGCGTTGATCGTGAAGGTTACTGGACGAAGCAGCGTTGATGGTGAAGGTTACTGGATGAAGCAGCGTTGATGGTGAAGGTTACTGGATGAAGCAGCGTTGATGGTGAAGGTTACTGGATGAAGCAGCGTTGATGGTGAAGGTTACTGGATGAAACAGCACTGATGGTGAAGGTTACTGGGTGAAGCAGCGTTGATCGTGAAGGTTACTGGACGAAGCAGCGTTGATGGTGAAGGTTACTGGATGAAACAGCACTGATGGTGAAGGTTACTGGGTGAAGCAGCGTTGATCGTGAAGGTTACTGGACGAAGCAGCGTTGATGGTGAAGGTTACTGGATGAAGCAGCGTTGATGGTGAAGGCTACTGGATGAAGCAGCGTTGATGGTGAAGGTTACTGGATGAAGCAGCGTTGATGTTGAAGGGTACTGGATGAAGCAGCGTTGATGGTGAAGGTTACTGGATGAACCAGCGTTGATGGTGAAGGGTACTGGATGAAGCAGCGTTGATGGTGAAGGGTACTGGATGAAGCAGCGTTGATGGTGAAGGTTACTGGATGAAGCAGCGTTGATGGTGAAGGTTACTGGATGAAACAGCACTGATGGTGAAGGTTACTGGGTGAAGCAGCGTTGATCGTGAAGGTTACTGGATGAAGCAGCATTGATGGTGAAGGTTACTGGATGAAGCAGCATTGATGGTGAAGGTTACTGGACGAAGCAGCGTTGATGGTGAAGGTTACTGGACGAAGCAGCGTTGATGGTGAAGGTTACTGGATGAAGCAGCGTTGATGGTGAAGGTTACTGGATGAAGCAGCATTGATGGTGAAGGTTACTGGATGAAGCAGCGTTGATGGTGAAGTTTAATGGATGAAACAGCGTTGATGGTGAAGGTTACTGATTAAGCAGCATTGATGGTGAAGGTTACTGGGTGAAGCAGCGTTGATCGTGAAGGTTACTGGATGAAGCAGCATTGATGGTGAAGGTTACTGGATGAAGCAGCATTGATGGTGAAAGTTACTGGACGAAGCAGCGTTGATGGTGAAGGTTACTGGATGAAGCAGCGTTGATGGTGAAGGTTACTGGATGAAGCAGCATTGATGGTGAAGGTTACTGGATGAAGCAGCGTTGATGGTGAAGGTTACTGGATGAAAGAACGTTGATGGTGAAGGTTACTGATTAACCAGCATTGATGGTGAAGGTTACTGGATGAAGCAGCGTTGATGGTGAAGGTTACTGGATAAAGCAGCGTTGATGGTGAGGGTTTCTGGATGAAGCAGCGTTGATGGTGAAGGTTACTGGATAAAGCAGCGTTGATGTTGAAGGTTTCTGAATGACGCAGCGTTGATTGTGAAGGTTGCTGGATGAAGCAGCGTTGATGGTGAAGGTTACTAGATGAAGCAGCATTGATGGTGAAGGTTACTGGATGAAACAGCATTGATGGTGTAGGTTACTGGATGAAGCAGCATTGATGGTGAAGGTTGCTGGAAGAAGCAGCATTGATGGTGAAGGTTACTGGATGAAGCAGCATTAATGGTGAAGGTTTCTGGATGAAGCAGCATTAACGGTGAAGGTTACTGGATGAAGCAGCATTGATGGTGAAGGTTTCTGGATGAAGCAGCATTAATGGTGAAAGTTACTGGATGAAGCAGCGTTGATGGAGAAGGTTACTGGATGAAGCAGCGTTGATGGTGAAGGTTACTGGATGTAGCAGCATTAATGGTGAAGGTTTCTGGATGAAGCAGCATTGATGGTGAAGGTTACTGGATGAAGCAGCGTTGATGGAGAAGCTTACTGGGTGAAGCAGCGTTGATGGTGAAGGTTACTGGATGAAGCAGCGTTGATGGTGAAGGTTACTGGATGAAACAGCATTGATGGTGAAGGTTACTGGGTGAAGCAGCGTTGATGGTGAAGGCTACTGGATGAAGCAGCACTGATGGTGAAGGTTACTGGATGAAGGAGCGTTGATGGTGAAGTTTAATGGATAAAGCAGCATTGATGGTGAAGGTTACTGGATGAAGCAGCATTAATGGTGAAAGTTTCTGGATGAAGCAGCATTGATGGTGAAGGTTTCTGGATGAAGCAGCATTGATGGTGAAGGTTACTGGATGAAGCAGCATTAATGGTGAAGGTTACTGGATGAAGCAGCATTGATGGTGAAGGTTACTGGATGAAGCAGCGTTGATGGAGAAGGTTACTGGATGAAGCAGCGTTGATGGTGAAGGTTACTGGATGTAGCAGCATTAATGGTGAAGGTTTCTGGATGAAGCAGCATTGATGGTGAAGGTTACTGGATGAAGCAGCGTTGATGGAGAAGCTTACTGGGTGAAGCAGCGTTGATGGTGAAGGTTACTGGATGAAGCAGCGTTGATGGTGAAGGTTACTGGATGAAACAGCATTGATGGTGAAGGTTACTGGGTGAAGCAGCGTTGATGGTGAAGGCTACTGGATGAAGCAGCATTGATGGTGAAGGTTACTGGATGAAGGAGCGTTGATGGTGAAGGTTGCTGGATGAAGCAGCGTTGATGGTGAAGGTTACTGGATGAAGCAGCATTGATGGTGAAGGCTATTGGATGAAGCAGCGTTGATGGTGAAGGTTACTGGATGAAGCAGCGTTGATGGTGAAGGTTAATGGATGAAGCAGCGTTGATGGTGAAGGTTACTGGATGAAACAGCATTGATGGTGAAAGTTACTGGGTGAAGCAGCGTTGATCGTGAAGGTTACTGGATGAAGCGGCGTTGATGGTGAAGGTCATTGGATGAAGCAGCGTTGATGGTGAAGGTTACTGGATGAAGCAGCGTTGATGGTGAAGGTTACTGGATGAAGCAGCATTGATGGTGAAGGTTACTGGATGAAGCAGCATTGATGGTGAAGGTTACTGGATGAAGCAGCGTTGATGTTGAAGGTTACTGGATGAAGCAGCATTGATGGTGAAGGTTACTGGATGAAGCAGCATTGATGGTGAAGGTTACTGGATGAAACAGCGTTGATGGTGAAGGTTACTGAATGAAGCACCATTGATGGTGAAGGTTACTGGATGAAGCAGCGTTGATGGTGAAGGTTACTGGATGAAACAGCATTGATGGTGAAAGTTACTGGGTGAAGCAGCGTTGATCGTGAAGGTTACTGGATGAAGCGGCGTTGATGGTGAAGGTCATTGGATGAAGCAGCGTTGATGGTGAAGGTTACTGGATGAAGCAGCGTTGATGGTGAAGGTTACTGGATGAAGCAGCATTGATGGTGAAGGTTACTGGATGAAGCAGCATTGATGGTGAAGGTTACTGGATGAAGCAGCGTTGATGGTGAAGGTTACTGGATGAAGCAGCATTGATGGTGAAGGTTACTGGATGAAGCAGCATTGATGGTGAAGGTTACTGGATGAAGCAGCGTTGATGGTGAAGGTTACTGAATGAAGCACCATTGATGGTGAAGGTTACTGGATAAAGCAGCGTTGATGGTGAAGGTTACTGGATAAAGCAGCGTTGTTGGTGAGGGTTTCTGGATGAAGCAGCGTTGATGGTGAAGGTTACTGGATAAAGCAGCGTTGATATTGAAGGTTTCTGAATGAAGCAGCGTTGATGGTGAAGGTTTCTGGATGAAGCAGCGTTGATGGTGAAGGTTACTAAATGAAGCAGCATTGATGGTGAAGGTTACGGGATGAAACAGCATTGATGGTGAAGGTTACTGGATGAAGCAGAATTGATGGTGAAGGTTACTGGATGAAGCAGCATTAATGGTGAAGGTTTCTGGATGAAGCAGCATTAATGGTGAAGGTTACTGGATGAAGCAGCGTTGATGGAGAAGGTTAATGGATGAAGCAGCTTTGATGGTGAAGGTTACTGGATGAAGCAACATTAATGGTGAAGGTTACTGGATGAAGCAGCATTGATGGTGAAGGTTTCTGGATGAAGCAGCATTGATGGTGAAGGTTACTGGATGAAGCAGCATTAATGGTGAAGGTTTCTGGATGAAGCACCATTGATGGTGAAGGTTACTGGATGAAGCAGCGTTGATGGTGAAGGTTACTGGATGAAGCAGCGTTGATGGTGAAGGTTACTGGATGAAGCAGCATTGATGGTGAAGGTTACTGGATGAAGCAGCGTTGATGGTGAAGGTTACTGGATGAAGCAGCATTGATGGTGAAGGTTTCTGGATGAAGCAGCATTGATGGTGAAGATTACTGGATGAAGCAGCGTTGATGGTGAAGGTTACTAGATGAAGCAGCGTTGATGGTGAAGGTTACTGGATGAAGCAGCGTTGATGGTGAAGGTTACTGGATGAAGCAGCATTGATGGTGAAGGTTACTGGATGAAGCAGCATTGATGGTGAAGGTTTCTGGATGAAGCAGCGTTGATGGTGAAGGGTACTGGATGAAGCAGCGTTGATGGTGAAGGTTACTGGATGAAGCAGCGTTGATGGTGAAGGTTACTGGATGAAGCAGCATTGTTGTTGAAGGTTATTGGATGAAGCAGCATTGATGGTGAAGGTTACTGGATGAAGCAGCGTTGATGGTGAAGGTTACTGGATGAAGCAGCATTGAGGGTGAAGGTTACCGGATGAAGCAACATTAATGGTGAAGGTTACTGGATGAAGCAGCATTGATGGTGAAGGTTTCTGGATGAAGCAGCATTGATGGTGAAGGTTACTGGATGAAGCAACATTAATGGTGAAGGTTACTGGATGAAGCAGCATTGATGGTGAAGGTTTCTGGATGAAGCAGCATTGATGGTGAAGGTTACTGGATGAAGCAGCATTAATGGTGAAGGTTTCTGGATGAAGCACCATTGATGGTGAAGGTTACTGGATGAAGCAGCGTTGATGGTGAAGGTTACTGGATGAAGCAGCGTTGATGGTGAAGGTTACTGGATGAAGCAGCATTGATGGTGAAGGTTACAGGATGAAGCAGCGTTGATGGTGAAGGTTACTGGATGAAGCAGCATTGATGGTGAAGGTTTCTGGATGAAGCAGCATTGATGGTGAAGATTACTGGATGAAGCAGCGTTGATGGTGAAGGTTACTAGATGAAGCAGCGTTGATGGTGAAGGTTACTGGATGAAGCAGCATTGATGGTGAAGGTTACTGGATGAAGCAGCATTGATGGTGAAGGTTTCTGGATGAAGCACCATTGATGGTGAAGGTTACTGGATGAAGCAGCGTTGATGGTGAAGGTTACTGGATGAAGCAGCGTTGATGGTGAAGGTTACTGGATGAAGCAGCATTGATGGTGAAGGTTACTGGATGAAGCAGCGTTGATGGTGAAGGTTACTGGATGAAGCAGCATTGATGGTGAAGGTTTCTGGATGAAGCAGCATTGATGGTGAAGATTACTGGATGAAGCAGCGTTGATGGTGAAGGTTACTGGATGAAGCAGCGTTGATGGTGAAGGTTACTGGATGAAGCAGCATTGATGGTGAAGGTTACTGGATGAAGCAGCAATGATGGTGAAGGTTGCTGGATGAAGCAGCGTTGATGGTGACGTTTATTGGATGTAGCAGCATTGATGGTGAAGGTTACTGGATGAAGCAGCGTTGATGGTGAAGGTTTCTGGATGAAGCAGCGTTGATGGTGAAGGTTACTGGATGAAGCAGCATTGATGGTGAAGGTTTCTGGATGAAGCAGTGTTGATGGTGAAGGTTTCTGGATGAAGCAGCATTGATGGTGAAGGTTACTGGATGAAGCAGCATTGATGGTGAAGGTTTCTGGATGAAGCAGCGTTGATGGTGAAGGTTACTGGATGAAGCAGCGTTGATGGTGAAGGTTACTGGATGAAGCAGCGTTGATGGTGAAGGTTACTGGATGAAGCAGCATTGATGTTGAAGGTTACTGGATGAAGCAGCATTGATGGTGAAGGTTACTGGATGAAGCAGCGTTGATGGTGAAGGTTACTGGATGAAGCAGCATTGATGGTGAAGGTTACTGGATGAAGCAGCATTGATGCTGAAGGTTTCTGGATGAAGCAGCGTTGATGGTGAAGGTTTCTGGATGAAGCAGCGTTGATGGTGAAGGTTACTGGATGAAGCGGCATTGATGGTGAAGGTTTCTGGATGAAGCAGCGTTGATTGTGAAGGTTTCTGGATGAAGCAGCGTTGATGGTGAAGGTTACTGGATGAAGCAGCATTGATGGTGAAGGTTACTGGATGAAGCAGCGTTGATGGTGAAGGTTACTGGATGAAGCAGCGTTGATGGTGAAGGTTACTGGATGAAGCAGCATTGATGCTGAAGGTTTCTGGATGAAGCAGCGTTGATGGTGAAGGTTTCTGGATGAAGCAGCGTTGATGGTGAAGGTTACTGGATGAAGCAGCATTGATGGTGAAGGTTACTGGATGAAGCAGCGTTGATGGTGAAGGTTACTGGATGAAGCGGCATTGATGGTGAAGGTTTCTGGATGAAGCAGCGTTGATTGTGAAGGTTTCTGGATGAAGCAGCGTTGATGGTGAAGGTTACTGGATGAAGCAGCATTGATGGTGAAGGTTACTGGATGAAGCAGCGTTGATGGTGAAGGTTACTGGATGAAGCAGCGTTGATGGTGAAGGTTACTGGATGAAGCAGCATTGATGCTGAAGGTTTCTGGATGAAGCGGCATTGATGGTGAAGGTTTCTGGATGAAGCAGCGTTGATTGTGAAGGTTTCTGGATGAAGCAGCGTTGATGGTGAAGGTTTCTGGATGAAGCACTTAGAAGTTTTCTCATGAAAATTAGAATTTCAATTTTCCCAAATTTTCCATACAGGCAAACTGTGTTTAAAATAGAGCAAAATAAAGCCAAACTTCTCTCTAACTAAAATGTAACAGCGTTTATGGTGTAAGTTAGTATCATACAAGTAATTAAAAATGTTATATTACAACTGCTAATACATAATGCACAATTTTTCTCACAATTTTCTTGAGAACACACAGATGTAATGTGCACATAAACAAACATCACATAACTTTAACATGGGTTAACCTAGCAAAGTCAATGTGAGTTGTTTCCGATCGTAAGACTTATTCTACGGTTATTTAACATAAATTAATTCAAGACGAAGCTTCCTAGCAAGGACACACATCAGCGCTAAAAGTGTAAACTTTCTCCAGATATCCCACCATAACCATCCATCATTACGTCTACACAGCTTAAAGTAAACAAAGGAGTTTAAGACTGATGTTATTCACAGTGGATGTATTTTAATGACTGGAAAGCGTTAAACCACTGTGGGTCATACAGCCTCTGTGGAATATCATGGATTCGGGTTCGAACCAAGCAGGGGAAGGATAAATCATGTTTCTTGGATCAAGAGCCCCTCACTAGCATCAAGGCAAAGTAATGGAAAATAATATTAAGGCATTTCGAGATTAAAAGTAGGAATACGGCAGGTACATACATTCCATTAATAATTACAATCATTATTCTGAGTAAGATACAAGAATGTTAAAATTTTGAAAACGATCACACGAAAAGAAAATCTGGAAATGGATTTGTGCAACGTTGTCAATAAAGCTTAACGTATATAAATAGGCCAGCAAATCTTGTGCTAAAAATTCTGAATACTGAATAAAAAAGTTGAAAGAAATGGTAAATGTTGATGAGAATGTTTCGAGAATAGGAAATTCTGTTTTTACTTTATTAGATTTCTTTGATCATTTATATCTTGTTTCTATTCTCAAGTTTTTGAGGAAAATTAAACTTGACCAAAATTAGTTTAAAATGACTAATTGGCACCCATATATATCTAAATTAATAAAAAAATACTTTCAATTAAGAGAAAATGGCTTTTGTAATTTATCCGTTTTAAAAGAAGCATTTTCTAGTTATTATATGGGAAACAATTTATTTGATAAAGTTGGTAAAGGTTTCTTTTTTAATAAAACCCATCAATGGTAAAAGTTTGAAGTCGATCAGAGAAGGCATTCTCAAGTATTTGATCTGAGCCTAACGATTTCAAACTTGCATATACTGAGATTAAACTCGTGGAGTATCAACCTTCTTACAGAATACACCTTCAAAATTTTGAATTCAGTCAGAAAAGGCACTCTTTAGTGACCGGGACTGATAGCCATAAATGACCATAATTTTTAAAGGGGTGGACCGGTAAGCCAGCGGAAGGCCTCGGTCAGATGACCAAAAGCTCCAAAGGCGGGTCTTCATCTGACCAAGACCCGCGTCAGGAAACACTTGTTCTGTTTCCTGACGAACCTTACCTAACTTAACCTAACCGGGACTGATGCCTCCCAATACATCAGTAACATAGCGTTCAGGAGAACACCATGTGTGAAAATTTGAAGCCGATCGGATGAATAATTCTCCAGTTATATCACGGATTCCATTTTTTATAATATACTGACGATTTTTCTATATAAAAACAGTATTTATGGCAACTTAATGTCGTAAGCTGCCATTAAATACTGAAATCATTCACAAGAAGCAAACTAAAGTTAAACGTGAATCAATGGAAATAAAAATTTCACTAATATTTTACTTTCCTGAAATTCACTCTCCACTGTCGTCCAGCTAGGAGGAGTCTTAGCACGTTGGAAGCTATACTGCTGAGGACTTCTGAGGCTATTGAAGCTATTGCAGGATGCTGGGAATGGGTTAAAGCCGTTCTTCGATTATACCTAAGTATTATTATTATTATTATCATTATTATTATTATTATTATTGCTTCACTATTATTTTCTTTATCATCATTAATAATAATTTACCGAGCCCAATCAGAAGAACATTACCATTGTCACTCCTTCCTGGAAGCTATGACCAACACTGTCTACAAACACTTGGGTACTAAGCTACTCTCAGGGAAAACTGGTGTAAAGAAAAAAACTTAATCTCCACTCGCCCCAAGACTGAATCTTGGTTTCTTTCATGAGAGCCAGGCCCTCTACATCTGAACTATGAGCCATCTTAGTTTTAGTGGAATTCCACATTTATAAAAGAGGACATGCACGCACATTCCCTGAAAGAGCAAAGCGCCTCAGTAGATGAGTCTACAATAAAGGTACAACTAGAACGAATGCGTTAGACACCAAACTAGAGAGAACGGTTTAATCAGAGCTCTAGAAACCTTGTTGCAGGAGAAGTGAGGAAACCGCTGCCCTTGACTCAGGCTAACGAGGAGCTGCCTGCAATTACCCTACTTGCTACTGGTGATTACCAGACTCATTTCCAGGTAACAAGCTGTCGTAACTCACAGGGGAGGGAAGGGAGAAAGTGCAAGAAGAGATGCTGTTGGTGCTGGAGGCGAAACAACCTTATAGTCACACAGCCTTAATGGTACTCACAGATCAATGGATACATACACCGACCAACAGGTAGCTACGATTACAGATCAACAGGTATGTATGCATACGGATCATCAGGTCGTTACACAACAGGGAGCAACTCGCACACAGACCAACAAGCAGCTGCACCCAGAGACCAACAGATAGCTACAAGCCCACCAACAGATATCTTCACACACAAGGCCAACAGGAAGCTACACTTAAATAGACTGGAAGATAAATACCTTAATACATACTAACAGGAAGATTCACACACACCAACAGCAGACACAGATAAACGGTAACTATACACAGACAAGCAGGAAGTTACACACGCACACTACAGACAGCGATGCGTACATTGTACTGTTCTCACGGAACTAGACATAGTGATGCAGGATCTAATCCCTGTTAGCCACAGTTCATTTAAATATTTCTTCAGCCATAAAGTTGTTAAGAAGTGGAATAGTCTGGAAAACCAGGTAGTGGAGGTGGGTACCATACATAGCTTTAAGATAGAGCTCATGTAGCGGGGAGAGAGTGTACCTAGTGGCTACCAGTGCAGAGTCGGGGCCAGGAGCTTTGAATCGACCCCTGCAACCACAATTAGGAGAGAACAATTAGGTGAGTACACACACACACACAGGACAGGACTACAAAGGGAAGTGGCCATGCTGCAAGCCTGGTTCAACAACTGGCTCCTGCAGTTTAACCATGCCAAGTGCAAAGTCATGAAGATCGGGGAAAGGAAAAAAAGACCGCAGACAGAGTGAAGTCTAGGGGACCAAAGACCGCGAACCTCACTCAAGGAAAAGGATCTTGGGGTGACCATAATACTGAGCACATCTCCTGAGGTGCACGTCAACCAAATAATTGTTGCAGCATATGGGCGACTAGCAAACCTAAGATCAGCGTTCCGACACCTCATTAAGGAATCGTTCAGGACTCTGTACACAGTGTACATGAGGCCCACGCTGGAGTATGCAGCACAAGTTTGAAACCCATACCTGATCAACAACGTCAAGAGAAAGTGCAAAGATTTGCAAAGAGACTAGTCCCGGAGCTAAGGGGCATGTCCTACAAGGAGAGGTTAAGGGAAATCGACCTGACGACACTGAAAGACAGGAGAGAAAAGGGGGGACATGATAAAGACATATAAAATACTGAGAGGAATTCACGAAGTGGACAGAGACAGGATGTTCCAGAGATGGGACACAGTAACGAGGGATCACAACTGGAAGTTGAAGACTAAAATGTGTCACAGGGATGATAGGAAGTATTTCTTCAGTAATAAAGTTGTCAGGAAGTGGAATAATCTGCAGAGTGATGTAGTGGAGGCAGGATCCATACATAGCTTTAAGAAGAGGTATAATAAAGTTCATGAAGCAGTGCCGATGCTTTCTTACCTCAGAGTCACATAGTGCCACACTACCTTTACTTTCAAGTCACACAGTTCCGCCATTTCACTATTTTCTGCTCACGCAGTAGCGCTGTGTACTTACTTTCAGTGGCGCTGTGTACTTACTTTCAGTGGCGCTGTGTACTTACTTTCAGTGGCGCTGTGTACTTACTTTCAGTGGCGCTGTGTACTTACTTTCAGTGGCGCTGTGTACTTTCAGTAGCGCTGTGTACTTACTTTCAGTGGCGCTATGTACTTACTTTCAGTGGCGCTGTGTACTTACTTTCAGTAGCGCTGTGTACTTACTTTCAGTGGCGCTGTGTACTTACTTTCAGTGGCGCTGTGTACTTACTTTCAGTAGCGCTGTGTACTTACTTTCAGTGGCGCTGTGTACTTACTTTCAGTGGCGCTGTGTACTTACTTTCAGTGGCACTGTGTACTTACTTTCAGTGGCGCTGTGTACTTACTTTCAGTAGCGCTGTGTACTTACTTTCAGTGGCGCTGTGTACTTACTATCAGTGGCGCTGTGTACTTACTTTCAGTGGCACTGTGTACTTACTTTCAGTGGCGCTGTGTACTTACTTTCAGTGGCGCTGTGTACTTACTTTCAGCGGCGCTGTGTACTTACTTTCAGTGGCGCTGTGTACTTTCAGTGGCGCTGTGTACTTACTTTCAGTGGCGCTGTGTACTTACTTTCAGTAGCGCTGTGCACTTACTTTCAGTGGCGCTGTGTACTTACTATCAGTGGCGCTGTGTACTTACTTTCAGTGGCGCTGTGTACTTACTTTCAGTGGCGCTGTGTACTTACTATCAGTGGCGCTGTGTATTACTTTCAGTGGCACTGTGTACTTACTTTCAGTGGTGCTGTGTACTTTCAGTGGCGCTGTGTGCTTACTTTCAGTGGCGCTGTGTACTTACTTTCAGTGGCGCTGTGTACTTACTTTCAGTGGCGCTGTGTACTTACTTTCAGTGGCGCTGTGTACTTACTTTCAGTGTCGCTGTGTACTTACTTTCAGTGGCGCTGTGTACTTTCAGTGTCGCTGTGTACTTACTTTCAGTGGCGCTGTGTACTTTCAGTGTCGCTGTGTACTTTCAGTGGCGCTGTGTACTTTCAGTGGCGCTGTGTACTTACTTTCAGTAGGACTGTGTACTTACTTTCATTGGAACTGTGTACTTACTTTGTGGTGCTGTGTACTTACTTTCAGTGGCGCTGTGTACTTTCAGTGGTGCTGTGTACTTACTTTCAGTGGCGCTGTGTACTTTCAGTGGTGCTGTGTACTTACTTTCAGTAGGACTGTGTACTTACTTTCAGTGGAGCTGTGTACTTACTTTCAGTGGCGCTGTGTACTTACTTTCAGTGGCGCTGTGTACTTACTTTCAGTGGCGCTGTGTGCTTACTTTCAGTGGCGCTGTGTACTTTCAGTGGCGCTGTGTACTTACTTTCAGTAGGACTGTGTACTTACTTTCATTGGAACTGTGTACTTACTTTCAGTGGCGCTGTGTACTTACTTTCAGTGGCGCTGTGTACTTTCAGTGGCGCTGTGTACTTACTTTCAGTGGCGCTGTGTACTTCCAGTGGTGCTGTGTACTTACTTCCAGTAGGACTGTGTACTTACCTTCAGTGTCGCTGTGTACTTACTTTCAGTGGCGCTGTGTACTTTCAGTGTCGCTGTGTACTTTCAGTGGCGCTGTGTACTTACTTTCAGTGGCGCTGTGTACTTACTTTCAGTGGCGCTGTGTACTTACTTTCAGTGGTGCTGTGTACTTACTTTCAGTGGCGCTGTGTACTTACTTTCAGTGGCGCTGTGTACTTACTTTCAGTGGCGCTGTGTACTTACTTTCAGTGGCGCTGTGTACTTACTTTCAGTGGCGCTGTGTACTTACTTTCAGTGGCGCTGTGTACTTACTTTCAGTGGCGCTGTGTACTTACTTTCAGTGGCGCTGAGTACTTACTTTCAGTGGCGCTGTGTACTTTCAGTGGCGCTGTGTACTTACTTTCAGTGGCGCTGTGTACTTACTTTCAGTGGCGCTGTGTACTTTCAGTGGCGCTGTGTACTTACTTTCAGTAGGACTGTGTACTTACTTTCAGTGGAGCTGTGTACTTACTTTGTGGTGCTGTGTACTTTCCGTGGCGCTGTGTACTTACTTTCAGTGGCGCTGTGTACTTTCAGTGGTGCTGTGTACTTACTTTCAGTAGGACTGTGTACTTTCAGTGGAGCTGTGTACTTACTTTCAGTGGCGCTGTGTACTTACTTTCAGTGGCGCTGTGTACTTTCAGTGGTGCTGTGTACTTTCAGTAGGACTGTGTACTTTCAGTGGAGCTGTGTACCTACTTTCAGTGGCGCTGTGTACTTTCAGTGTCGCTGTGTACTTACTTTCAGTGGCGCTGTGTACTTACTTTCAGTGGCGCTGTGTACTTACTTTCAGTGGCGCTGTGTACTTACTTTCAGTGGCGCTGTGTACTTCCAGGAACACATTGCTACTGTGTCCTTACAATAATTCCAGGTTACACTGTACAACTGCTTGTTTACTTCACGGTCCCAAAATGACACTGTTACCTCACCACAGGATCACACAATAGAACTGTTTCGTTACTTCCAGGTTACGCAGTGCCAATATTTCTTTACTTCCAGGTCACACAGTGAATTCTTTCATTTACATTTCTGTTATTTATATTCTTGTCTACAATATTTTAACCAGTTTTGGTTTGGCCTGTCCTAAAAAACAGGCAGTAAACAGCCTGTTCATCAATTTTTAGTTATGGTATTTCATGGTTTGTTGAATTTTGTTGTGTAGCTGCTGCTGCTGCCATATATATTTCGTGTGCCAATGATATCTCTCCAATTTTATACAGAACCTATCTCAGAGGAATATTTTCTCACCAATTACTAGTTCAAACAAATGAAAAGTTTCACTCAAGCTGAGAAGGATTAAATAAACTTAATGTTTAGAGAAAATTATATTTAGATGTCGAACGGTGAGAGACTATATTGTTCACATCTTTAAAGTAAACAGTTAAGATGAAAATGTTACATCACTCCCTCTATGGCAATTTTTGAGAGCAATTCATCTATGCAAAGAGAGATTAATTATCTTCACTCATTGTCTGCATCGCTATTGGGCCGTGCAGACCTCCTGCGCAAACGCTCTTCAGTTCCCTGACAGCAGTAGTGTGAGGTGGTGCTTGTCGCGCCTCTGTCGTCAGACCAGGAGAACTACTATTAGTCAACATGGCGTGCAGTTACAGACGCAGGATTAACACTGTCGGTGTTGAACTTCTCAGTGGGGCAATAACGCCAGCCTCAGCCCAGGTATTACTACCTAAAATAATCAGAGACACGTATGGCATTCAGGATGGAGAGTTGTACGGCGTAGCATTGAACGGAGCACGTAGATTTTTTGTGAAACTGCTCTCAGCAACGGTTTACGAGTCGTTGGTCAACCGTTTTCAGGACGTAAGTCTTGATGCAACACCAGCTGTGCGTGTGAGGATGATCGATGTATCCAGACATTATACATGGATTAAATTGCGTAATGTCCCCTTTGAGGCGGATGAGGCAGATATCAGAAACGTATTTGAGGAATACGGAACTGTTCATTTGGCCCAGCATGGTAAGTGGGTGTCGGGTGCCTACACAGGTATGCCGGAGGGCACTTTTAACCTAAAAATGTCATTGCGACACCCCATACCGTCTTACGTGTACCTAAAGGAATTCAGGACACAGGTCATGGTGTCATACGCGGGGCAAAGGCGTACCTGCCGACTATGTGGGGAATATGATCACATAGCGGCGGAGTGTGGGAAGCGGCAACGAGCTCCTGGCCCAGAGGCGGAGACATCCGCTTCTACACCAGGGGAAGCAAGTGTTGATCAACGACGTGAAGGAGGGCGTGGTCGTCTATGGAGCGAGATAGTGGATGAGGCGTATAAGGCTGGGGGAGAGGGTGAGGCCCTTGACCAGTTACCTGGTCCAGACACACTTCCAGTGGATCGAGTTGAGCAAAAAGTACAGGAGGAAGTGTTGGAAATTGAGGAGGAATTAGCCGAGGTTTTGAAGTCCTTGTCACCGCCTGAGGAGGTGGCTGCTCCTGGCAGGGTAGAAGAAGATGAGGTGAAGGCTGTGGGGCATCAACAACAGAACTATTCGGACGAAGGGAGTGACAGCGTGACTGAGGTGTCACCGAGATCTTTGTCACTGTGTACAGTGGAGGTAGAGGTACATTGTGAGGCATCCCCAGACCAAGCCATGGAGGATGCGCCTGTCACAAGAAAGAGAGCCGCTGCATCGGATTCAGATGATGTCCTAACGCCGGCGCAGAGGACTGGGAAGCAAATATGGGCAGAAGGTGAAGGTAGTGGTGGCCATGACAGGAGGCACCGAAAGAAGGGGGGGGGGGGGAGAGAGGGAAGTGTGCAGGTGACAAGTGGTCCCACACGTTCTGGTGGCCATCGGAAGAGTGAAGAGAGGAGGCAGGGGTGGAAACTCTAATAGGCCTCCGGTGTATGACAGTAAACGTTAATGGTTTGTGTAATAGTGTAAAGAGAGAATGGTTTCGAGAGTTTCTGAATAAATTTAGAGTGGATGTTGTGTTCCTACAGGAGCACAATTTTAAGGAGGGTAGGGTGTTGGAGATGGAGGGGTTTCAGGTGGTAACCCTGCCATCTGCCCGTTTAAAAGGGGGGGTGGGTATCTTAATTAGGGAGGCGAGCCCGTTTGTTTTGCAGAGAAGTGAGGGGGGGGAGGGGGAAGGGTGTTGCGCGTAGATGGTTTGTGGATGGGAAAACGTGTGGCTTTTATTAGTGTATATGCGCCGGCAGAGAATAATGTACAGGTGAAGCAGGAGTTTGTGTGCGAGGACCTTGTGTTTTTTTTCCGTGCATTACCGGAGGTGGCAATAGTAGGAGGTGATTGGAACTGCGTCATTAGGAGGGCTGATGTGGAACCAAAAGGGGCAGGTTATGTGTCGGTGGCCCTACAAGATTTATTGAGGGATATTAGGTTAAGAGACGCATTCGAGGGGGGGGCGTGGGAGACAGAGCATACATTTGTTAGGAGAGGGTATGCAGCGAGGTTAGATAGAGTGTATCTTTCTCACGGGGTTGTAGTGAGAGCTTTCAAAACTGTTGAAGTTGCATGGTCAGATCATAGAGCAGTGTTGGTGGAGGTTGGGTGGGAGGCGCTTGCAGAAATATACAGGAGTTACTGGAAATTAAATATAAGTGCATTGAGTGATGAGGAGGGGTTAGAGGGATTTTCTGTCCTATGGAAGGAGCTTAGTGAGGAGGCACAGGGAGTGGAAGATGTCGTACAATGGTGGGATTGTGTTGCCAAGGAAAGGATTAGGAAATATTATGTGGGGGTGGGCAAACGTATAAATGATTTTAAATATGGGCTTTCAAATTATCTGGAGGACAGGTTAAGGGGCTGTTATGAGAAGGGGGCTGTGGGGGGCAACTATCCTATGGATGAAATTGTCGAGGTCAAGGGGAGACTGAGGGAGTTACAAAATGAGAGGTTTCAAGCGGTAAGGGTGCAGGCAGGGGTAGAGGAGGTGCTTTGGGGTGACAAACCATCGGCGTGTGTGTTGCGACGTCAAAAACAAAGACAGCAGGTTACAGCTATTCCGAGGTTAGAGGTACACGAGATGGCGGGGGGTTATAGAATGGGTCAGGAGATACTACTAACTACAAAAGGAATGTGTGTGTATGCGGATAAATGGTATGAAGGGTATTGGACAAGTGGGAAGGTGGGAAATGTGGATTTAGAGAAGGTGTGTGAGTATGTGACGTGTAATTTAGGGAATAGTGATAGAAAGGCTTTAGGGGGGGTAATAACAGAGGAGGAAATAGAGTTGGCTTTAAGGGGAATGAGGAAAGGTAAAGCACCGGGAATAGACGGTCTCCCGGCTGAATTTTATCTCCAACATTGGGAGGTGATAAGGGGTTTCATGGGTAGGTTATTTAATCAGATGAAGGAGAAGGGTGTGATGGGGGACAAGCAAGCAACAGCAGTTGTAGTGTTGGTCCCGAAGGGTAAGGGGCAGCACACCCTCAAGGAGTACCGTGCCATATCCCTGTTATGTGCTGATTATAAGTTGTTCGCTAAAGTCTTGGGTAATAGGTTCAAATGTGTGGTAGGGAGAGTGGTTTCGAAAACGCAGTATGGTTTGCCTGGAAGGTCGATGATTGAGGGTCATGGAATACTGAGAAGTTTTGTGGAGTCAAAAGGGGGGGGAGGGAGGGCGGCGTTGTTGGCTTTAGACTGGCAGGGGGCCTATGACAGGGTGGAACGAGGAGCATTGGGAGCTATACTTAGGAGGCAGGGTTATGGGGATGAAATAGTTAATTGGGTAACCACGTTGTACAATGGTGCCAAGATGAGGGTACAGATTAATGGATGCTTGGGGGAGGGGATTGTAATGGGTAGGGGACTTAGTCAGGGGTGTCCCATGTCACAAATGTTGTTTGCGTGCATTCAGGACCCCTTCTATAGAATGGTTGAACGTTGTGTATGTGACACGAGTGGAGGTGGGGGGGGTAGGGTAGGGAAAGTGTGGCCGGGAATAATAGGATACGTAGACGATACAACAGTCCTGGTTCGGGAGGGGATGACGTTGGGTGTTTTGGATGCTGTTGTGCAACAGTTCGGAAATGCAACAGGGATGCAGGTACATAGAGAGAAGTCAATGATCATGGGGTTGGGTGATTGGGTGGAGGGGGGGGGGAGATGTAACGTTGTGAGAAAACAAACGGTGTCTTTAAAAATTTGTGGTATCACCTATAAGGGTGATTTGGAAGCTGCTCGGGAGGAAAACTCGAATAGATTAATGGAAAGGATTCAGGGGCGTCTGGGTGCATTGCGACCTCATCATCTGACTCTCGTGCAACGAGTGATTGTTATAAACGTATTATTGTATAGTAAGGTTTGGCACGTAGCAGCCGTGTTCCCATTAACAGGGACGGCGATTGTGGGAATTCTGAGACGAGTGTTTAACTTTTTGTGGGGTTCAAGGTGCGATTGGCTGAGGAGAGAGGTTGTAATGTTACCTGTGCGCCAGGGTGGGTTGGGGTTGATGGATCTGAGGAGGAGGATTAAATGTGTGTTTCTTAAATGGGAGGTTTTGCGCGAAGGTGTGAGTGGAGGGCAGCTGGGAAAAGTACATGATAGGTTGGGTAAGTTGTATGGTGGTGTGGAGTTGAGGGAATGTGAAACTATTTTGAGGGCTTTGATGTTGGTTAGAGAACCCAGGAAAATTCGAGTAGGGGTTTTGTGTAAGCTGCTTGCAGACAGGATTGTTGTACCAGTTGAGGGATTGTTCCCCATGTACGCATGGACGAGTATTTGGTATAGGTTTAGCAGGTTGAAGTTAAAGCCTAGGGTAAGGGAGGTAATGTATCGTTTTTTGCATGGCATACTACCGTCGGGGGAGGTTTTAAGAACCAGAGGGGTAATTGTGGGCGGAAGGTGTGGAATCTGTGGGGAGGATGAGACGGCGTTCCATGCTGTATACTTTTGTGGGGAACTGGAGGGTGTTAGGTATTGGTTAAGTAGGGTAGTACAGGGGGTGGGGGGCAGAGGGGTGTCGGTTCTGCGTGCACTAAGCCTAGATGTGGGAGGGTTCGATGAGAGTGTTATACGAGCTTTGGATTATATAATAGTGGATTATATATATATATCGTGGGTGATGAGGGGGAGGGGGAATTGTGAGGTGCGGAGGCGGGTACTAGCGGTAACGGTTTATCGTACGATGTGTCGTAATAGAGAACTGTATGGGAGGAGGTGGGAGAAGGATTTTTCGGAAGGGTATAGAATGTTAACGTTAGGTTTTCTCATCAATCTACGACTTGGGCTGAGTGAGTAAGGGGGGGGGGGTTGGGGATTACATACGGGAAGGGGGTTTTCAGGGGGACACAGCGGGGTCGCCTCCTGGGGAGGGGTGTGAGTGTAGGTGTATGTGGGTATATGAAGGTGTAGATGAGTGGCATACATGTATGTAGCATGCAAGTGGGCACAGAAACCAAAGATGATATCAAGTAATTACGTAGTACCTGAATGGAAAATTCTGTGTTTGATGTGTCAGGGTCGTCATGACCTTCTTCATGAATTAAGTGTGAATGGTGTCAAGATTATAGTTTTAAGACCGTGAAGAGCTTTAGGGCTTATGTAGAGTGTGCGTTTATAGCCTTTATTGGGCATAAATCATGTGCGATAATTGTATCGCGATGAGAGGTTATTAAATTATGTTTGTGTTTAGTGTTGTGGGTTTTTAGCGAGTGTACTGTCTTTATTTTAGCATTATATAATGTGCTCATCCAGTTGCTGCTAGATGGAACGATATTGACTTCCATAAATTTGTAATGCCTCGTTAAAAGTTTGTAATGGGACAGTATGGTTTAGTCTCTTACTTTATATAATGTGCTCAGCCGGTGGAAGAGGCTGTATTAATATTTAGTAATATTTGTTAATATTTATTTAGTATAAGTGTGAGGCTTAGGATTTGATTTTTGATTTAGGATTTGATTTTGATTTTGATTTTGATTTTGATTTTGATTTTGATTTGATTTGATTTGATTTGTTTTGATTTGATTTTGATTTTTTTCAATGCTTAAAAAGAGATTGTAGTGAGGCACGTATGTATGTGCTTAGGTACTTCTTATTGTATAGGGGTTAATTTTGGGAAGAGTATGTGATTGTTTTTAACTGAGATTGGGATGTAAGGTTATTACTCTGTTTATCTCCTGTGAAGGTTGTGAACCTTTGTCATATGTCCGTCATACTATGTTAACTATACAAATCTGAAAGTTGTATATAGTTTATATTTTATATAGTTTATATAGTTATAGTTTATTTTGTTTATCATAGTATGTTATATGGAAAAGTTTGTGTGTATATGGGTAACCTCTTTTATGTCAATTACAATGTGTTGTTAATAATTGGCTAGTGTATGTTGTGCAGGATTGAGGATCCTACTGTATCCATTTTATATCTTAATTTAATATCAAGCTGTAAAGTTTTTAAATAAAATATAAAAAAAAAAATTATCTTCACTGATATTTTATACGTTAAAAATTCTTCTTAGTGGATGCTGGAAAAATAAAAAAAAATTTTTTTGCCTTCTTTTGGCCCAGGCAATGGACTTGATCAAATCACAAACCTGGATAAAGAGTACGTGAGTATATATAAGGTGGAGAGTCAGGTGGAGAATGTTGGGTTGGTTGGATTTTTTATTATTTTTCCTAACGTGTCGATATTTTATATCATTGATCTCTTTAGTGGATGCTCATGAGATTTATGACCCGATGTGGTGAGATGACATCCACAGACCTCAAGTGATGCACTGATCGTTAGGTCTTGTCCTGATATAAGCAGGTCTCTCATATTTGGTGCAGCCTCGTGCTTATGATTGAATAGATAATAATAATAATAATAATAATAATAATAATAATTACGATTACTGAATGATGCATCAAGTATTTTGGCGATAAATATATATCAAAGCATTCTATATAAGTGGGTTAAGTCTCCGATACAGTTTTATGTCGCGCAGTAGAAAAAAAAATGACAAAAGCTTAACATCACCTAAAGTAACCCAGCATTTTCAAACAAAATCTAAAGTAGCCTAACATCACCTGATATTATATGGACAGAATTGAAAATAGCGAATCTTTATAGTTTTTTCTGCTACATATTTTGTGCCTGGCCAGGCGCGTCGACAGACTGAATGCTAACTGTTGACTGGTAATGGTGTGGTATACCAGCCAAATTGTGCGTAATATTTTTGTTAATATCTTCTAACATAATTTACCCATGAAGTAACGATTTATTCCGTGGTGTAAACAGCGTACACTTATCGTAAACTATTAAAGAATGACCGAGTCCGCAGAGAAACAACTTTTAATTATAGAGCAATAATAATAATAATAATAATAATAATAATAATAATAATAACTATTATTATTATTATTATTATTATTATTATTATTATTATTATTATTATTATTTTCCACATATTTACTGTTATCAAACGGTTTAAATTGTTTTATTTGCCTTTGCTTTTTCTATGTAATTTTTACCGGCGAATAAAAAAAATTCCTCTTCTCTCTTCAAATTTCTTGCTGCTTGTTCTCTGTTTAAATATGTAACTAGTTTAGTCTACTTAAATTGTCCCCTTCTTCCTTTTTTTTACCTTTTTTATTCTTAATATTTCAATATTTCTGTCCTGAATTTCATTTTCCTAGTGATTTTGTGCTTTTATAGATTTACTCATGAATTTTGTTCAGTTCTTTCTCATTCATAATTTTATCATATCTTACGTTTTTCCTTAACCTTTGTATTCAATGCTTCTGTTTTTTATCGGTTTCCTGTAGTTGTCGTTTCTTTGTCTGCTGCTCAGGCCTAAATATTCTTGCAGACTATGATCTTTTATTTTTTGCTATTTTATTCTTGTGTTTTTTACTTGTTTCACTATTACTAACAGCCACTATGTCTAGATTTTGATAAACTTTTTTTTTATTTCTCCATATAGAATACATCTATCTGCATCTTTTCTACACTTCCATATTTCTTGTATAGATATCTATTTCAATAGACAATTACATAGTGAGCCAGTATCTTAGGCTCACTAATTTTCAGTTATATTTCGTACTGTAACATTATCATTTGATTTCCTGGTTGTGTTGTCATGTACTTTCTGCCCAATTTCTCAAGATATTTTAATTAAGATAATTTTAGATATTAGGGTATTCTCTCGTGAATGGGCTGGTCAAATAATAAATATGTCGAGCTAATATGAGTATATGAATATATTGTGAACTACCGCTGACCTGCCACATAAATGACAAAAATAGAGTTGTAACTGTTAAATGTGAAGAAAATTTAAATATGGCATAACAGTGATGTTAAAATTTGAGCAAGTTCATATAACTACCCGTTAACGTATTACAAATGTGTACAGGATTTTACCAGATGATGGAGGAGAGGCAAAGGTTATCCAGAGAGGGTATCTAAGGTTAGAATCTGGGCATGACTAGAGTGGTCAGTATGATGGAGATAACATGACTGATCCAGAGTTGCCACACAGCGAGAGGACAATAATAAAGGTGACAATGAAGGTAAACGTAACATGGATGGGCCAGGGCTTCAGAGCCAGGATTACAGAAGCTTAGGTTCGGTTAGCTAAGATTTGTCAGGAAACAGGACAAGTGTCTTAGTCATATGATGAACCGTCACTGGAGATTTTGGTCATATAACCGAGGCCTTACTCTGGCCTTACCGGCCCACCCCTTTACAAATAATGGGTATGAAAATAACCATTTTCTTTCTACAGAAGGTTGACAGGGTTATGCAGAATAGGAAGTGCCACTAATGGCAAATATTCAAACCTCTACAGATTACTGAGATCTACACTGAGATGTACGGTGGGGGACTTGGACCTGCCGCGCATGGGCCAGTAGACCTGCTGCAGTGTTCCTTCTTTCGTATATAACCTTCTTTTACACTCATTGGTGCTAAAAGTTGTTAAAGTACTTGCAAATGGGTATTTCTGCCAAGAAGCACAGCAATTTATATACTTTTTAATCTTTGTTTACCTGTGATACTATAGCATGCATATTTTTGTATAGTGTTCATGGAGACTAGTAGGCTAGTGTAGTCCATGGTGGTAATAATGGTAGAATTACCGACAAAATGTTATGTAAATGGGCACAGATGCAACTAATGTGACATTTCATCGTGGTAACGTTTCACTCTCTAGGAACTTTGTCAAGCAGGTGTCTTGACAACGGCTGAGTGAAACGTTGCCACAATAAAAAGTCACATTAGATGCATCTTTGTCCATTTACCAGAGGAAGGTATCCTCGAGTTATATAATCTCAGTCCCTTTTGCTAATGCAAGCGATTGGAATAATGCATCAGGAAATTATGTCCTAATCATAAGTATTTTGAGCAAGTGAGAAGGGTAGCACAGCTGGGCCTCACTGGCACATCATGGAGGGGTCAGAGATGTCAGGGTACGTGTACACTACAGGCCCTAGGCTACTGCGAAGCTTTTCGGAAATGACCTCTTCTTCGGATTTTTTTTTTAATATTCATCGCATTTCTTTAAAAAAGAACATAATTCGGGGAACATTTTAGTGATTAAATATTGGTTCTATTATTTTCCTACACCGAGTTATCAGAAATCACGTATTTCGCCAGAATACAATTTGTCGTCAAAAATATTTGAATATTTTACTTTGTTTTGGTGTTTTATGGGTAGTTTTCCACTTATTAAAGTAAAATATTGATTATTATGGAACTGTCTGGGACAAAAATAATTGTCAGAAGAAAAATTGTATAAATTTGAAGAGGCAAAACATTTTATTTCTTGGTCAACGATCATCTCGGAAAATATTTGCTTGTTCGTACGTTTATTTTCATTATTTATTGAAGAATCATAAAAATTATTTGTGATATTATTTAAGAAGTCATTGCTCATAAACTCCATATTATACTTTCAATATCTTAATCAAAATATTTGATAGCATTGCTTTTTATTGAATTTAAAAAAAAGTATAAATTAAAAAAAAAAGTATAAAACAGGTTTATATATTTTTATACTTTCCACATCTAAAATTTACTGAACCCATTGTTAATCGTAAATACTCATCTACAACACTCTTGTTATGTTCAATTTTGCCGTCTGTATACACGAGTGTTGCCATATGAAAAAACCATTCTTTTTTACTTTTATTTTCGTGGCTATATATACCATGGACCTTTCGCAACATCATATTCCCATATAGAAATATATTCAATAAAAAATAAAAAAATCTTTCAATATATAAAAAAGACCTGTAGGGCACTAGCCATGAGCCCTTTAGTTGAATAACAGAAGCCACAGCGGCGACTGATACAGATAATGGAGGTGAACCAGGAAGGGATGGTTTATATAATGGAATTTTTAACGAGTGACAAGTGTTTCTATGACGTTCCAGTGACATGTTTAGTAATGTTATACCTTCTGACTGAAGTCCATCAACACATACGTTGTCCCTGGCTGATTTCAAGAGCAGTAAATATTATATGAGGTTCCTGCTAACTGTCTCTTATTGTTTATAGTTATTAAATACAGAAACCTCCGAGAGTTTTTCTTTACCCTCAGGTTACTGGTTCTCTCTTCTTTTTTTTTTTAACACAGGGTTTGACAAGGTTAGGTTAAGGATCCCTAGCTTTATTGACAAGCTATTTACAGGTTAAGGATTCCTAACTCTATTGGCAAGCTAAGAGCTGTTACCTACATCAGCTCAGTTGAAAGCATTTTTATTGTTATGAGACATACAAGTAGGGAACAGGATGAAGTTGAAGCCATCTGTGGGTCAGCAATTTCATTTGATTAACTGACTTTATCTCGTTGACATCATAATGCTGTACGAATGTGTTCCAGACTCGAGTCATCCTGGAGATAAATGATCTCAGATGAAGTGATGTTCTGGAGAAGGGTACAGCCAGAGTGAAGTTGCTGGTTTCTGCCCGTCTTGTGGTATAGAAGCTTGCTTCACGCTGTCCTCGAAGTAGATACTTGCAGCTAGCCAAGGAGGGTCCCTTGCTGGATCAGGAACTTGAATTTTGGTAGCAAAGTGTTCGGGCAAAGTGGTCCTCTTTCTCTTGACTACTAGTAGAGATGGTCCCATCCTGTCGATTTAGAGGTGGAATGAGCTCATCAGGCAGATGACCTTGTCTGTCCTTGACCAGGGACCACCAGGTTTTGAGCCTACCCTACCTGATGCTAGCTTTCTTTTTGTGTCCACCTCCCATTTAGCAATGGCCCACTTTTTAACGTCACCCATATACCTACAGGCTTGCCTGTGCAAGCCCCTCTCTCTCTCTCTCTCTCTCTCTCTCTCTCTCTCTCTCACACACACACACACACACACACACACACACACACACACACAGGTTAAGAGAAATCATCCTGACGACACTAGAGAACAGGAGGGATAGGGAGGACATGATAACGACATGTAAAATACTGAGAGGATTTGACAAGGTGGATAGCGACAGAATGTTTCAGAGATGGGACACAACAACAAGGTGTCACATTCAGAAGTTGAAAACTCAGATGAGTCACAGGGATATTAGTAAGTATTCTTCAGTAATAGAGTTGTCAGAAAGTACAGAATCTGAAGACTGATGTAGTGGAGGCAGGATCCATACATAGCTTGAAGGAAAGGTTCTGTGAAGCTCATGTAGAAGGGAGAGAATGGACCTAGTAACGACCAGCGAAGAGCCGGGGGCCAGGATCTATGCTTCGACCCCTTCAGCCACATCTAGGTGAGTAGACACATACATACACGGAGCCAGGATTTGTGAATCAATCCCTGCAACCACAAACAGGTGAGCACACACATATGCACGGCCGGCACTGAGAGCTTAGAGCAGTACTCCCTATATTTGGGGTCTACCCTAGGAGCGTGCAAGTGGTCAGTGTACGGGACACATTTAGCGAACAAATCCACAAGCGTGTAACAAAGTTCCCAAAGTCAGAAATGTGAAGTGAGAACCACCATTCCCTAAGTTAATTTAAAAGTGCCGGAATTTCCTAAAAGCAGTGAAGGTCAGCCAGGCCTAGAATCAGGCACCTGATGTTAGCAGAAACAGTGAGGATCAGGCAGGCCTAGAGTCACGCACCTGGTGTTAGCAGAAACAGTGAGGATCAGACAGGCCTAGAGTCACGCACCTGGTGTTAGCAGAAACAGTGGGGATCAGCCAGGCCTAGAGTCAGGCACCTGGTGTTAGCAGAAACAGTGAGGATCAGCCAGGCCTAGAGTCAGGCACCTGGTGATAGAAGAAACAGTGAGGATCAGCCAGGCCTAGAGTCAGGCACCTGGTGTTAGCAGAAACAGTGAGGATCAGCCAGGCCTAGAATCAGGCACCTGGTGTTAGCGGAAACAGTGAGAATCAGCCAGGCATGGAGTCAGGCACTTGGTGTTAGCAGAAACAGTGGGGATCAGCCAGGCCTAGAGTCAGGCACCTGGTGTTAGCAGAAACAGTGAGTATCAGCCAGGACTAGAGTCAGGCACTTGGTGTTAACAGAAATAGTGAGGATCAGCCAGGCCTAGAATTAGGCACTTGGTGTTGGCAGAAACAGTGAGGATTAGCCAGGCCTGGAGTCAGGTACCTGGTGTTAGCAGAAAAAGTGAGGATCAACCAGGCATGGAGTCAGGAACCTGGTGTTAGCAGAAACAGTGAGGATCTGCCAGGCCTGGAGTCAGGCACCTGGTGCTAGCAGAAACAGTGAGAATCAGCCAGGCCTGGTGTTAGCAGAAGCAGTGAGGATCAGCCAGACCTGAAGTCAGGCACCTGGTGTTGGCAGAAGAGGGTCATATTGACACCAACACTTATCACCACTTATCTTTCCGTTTTGTGGTGTGACCATAAAACAGAAAGATAAGTGCAAATATCTGGACAGTGATGGTCGTAAAGCAACGACAAGTTAGCTTACTGAGTGAACAGTAAAAGACAACTAACAATGAGTGGGTAAGCAGGATAAGAAAACAAACCAGGAGAGATAGCAACCATGAACCATTAACCCCACGCAATTTGGTGTTGTCAGTAACAAGGTGTCCACATAAGCAGGTAATAGGAGAGAATATCAGAACAGCGGACTGTGAATAATTTAGCAGTGTTGTGAATGACAAAGCCTGGTCACAGACCGGGCCGCGGGGACGTTGACTCCTTGAGCTCTCTCCAGATATAATCCAAGTATGACGAGTGGAGTGCACAGAAAACCCAAAAAATAGTGAATATAGAAAATCTAGAGACACCTGCCGTGGAACCGTTCATCAAAATGGTACCTAGCAAGGATGGTACCTAGCAAGGATGGTACCTAGCAATGAAGGTACCTAGTAAGGATGGTACCTAGGAATGATGGTACTTAGCATGGATTGTACCTAGCAGGGATCAAGGGGGACTCAGTGGCTCCTCGCTTCCAGTCGCAAGTAACTCAATATGTATTAATTAGGAAACAGGTTAGTAAATACGAATTAATAATAGAGCAAGAGAGATTTTTAACCCTTCAGAAGGTAGCGGGTTTAGAGAACGGCCTATTGTTACACGCAGTGACCAACCCTTCCCTCATGCACCACCCACACGAGCACAGGCTCGTGTACAAACGTTTACACACACACAGTCACACACACACACACACACACACACACACACACACACACACACACACACACACACACACACACACACATACACACACACACACACACACACACACACACACACACACACACACACACACACACACACACACACACACACACACACACACACACACACACACACACACACACACACACACACACACACACACACACACACACACACACACACACAAAGACAGGATGTTCCAGAGTTTGGACACAGTAACAAGGGGGCAGAGTTGGAAGCTAAAGACACAGATGAATCACAAGGATGTTAGGAAGTACACACACACACACACACACACACACACACACACACACACACACACACACACACACACACATACACACACACACACACATACACACACACACACAGGAGGCCAAGGCAAGAGTACGACGAGAGCAATAGAGCGATGGTTGACACACTGGCTAGAGTGGCCAGAAGAGCTCATGCATGCAGGGCAAAGCTCCTGATCATGGGTGACTTTAACCACAAGGAGATCGATTGGGAGAACTTGGGCCCACATGGGGGCCAAGATACATGGAGGGCTAAGATGATGGAGGTGGTACTGGAAAACTTCATGTGCCAACACGTAAGGGACACTACAAGAGAGAGAGGAGAGGATGAACCAGCAAGGCTGGACTTAGTATTCACCTTGAGTAGTGCAGATATCGAGGACATCACATATGAAAGACCCCTTGGGGCCAGTGACCATGTGGTTTTAAGCTTCGAATACACAGTAGAGCTACAAGTGGAGGGAGAAGCAGGAAGGCCAGGACGAATGAAGCCAAACTACAAGAAAGGGGACTACACAGGAATGAGGAACTACCTGAACGGGGTTCAGTGGGACAGAGAACTGGCAGGGAAGCCAGTTAATGAGATGATGGAATATGTAGCAACAAAATGCAAGGAGGCTGAGGAGAGGTTTGTACCCAAGGGTAACAGGATTAATGAAAAAGCCAGGATGAGCCCATGGTTTACCCAAAGGTGCAGGGAGGCAAAAACCAAGTGTGCTAGGGAATGGAAGAAATATAGAAGGCAAAGGACCCAGGAGAATAAGGAGAACAGTCGTAGAGCCAGAAACGAATATGCACAGATAAGAAGGGAGGCCCAAAGACAATATGAAAATGACATAGCAGCGAAAGCCAAATCTGACCCGAAACTGTTGTACAGCCACATCAGGAGGAAAACAACAGTCAAGGACCAGGTAATCAGGCTAAGGAAGGAAGGAGGAGAGACAACAAGAAATGACCGTGAAGTATGTGAAGAACTCAACAAGAGTTTCAAAGAAGTGTTCACAGAGGAGACAGAAGGGACTCCAGAAAGACGGAGAGGTGGGGCACACCACCAAGTGCTGGACACAGTGCACACAACCGAGGAAGAAGTGAAGAGGCTTCTGAGTGAGCTAGATACCTCAAAGGCAATGGGGCCAGATAACATCTCCCCATGGGTATTGAGAGAGGGAGCAGAGGCGCTATGTGTACCCCTAACAACAATATTCAATACATCTATCGAAACAGGGAGATTGCCTGAGGCATGGAAGACAGCAAATGTAGTCCCAATCTTTAAAAAAGGAGACAGACATGAAGCATTAAACTACAGACCAGTGTCACTGACATGTATAGTATGCAAAATCATGGAGAAGATTATAAGGAGAAGAGTGGTGGAACACCTAGAAAGGAATGATCTCATCAACAGCAGCCAACATGGTTTCAGGGACGGGAAATCCTGTGTCACAAACCTACTGGAGTTCTATGACATGGTGACAGCAGTAAGACAAGAGAGAGAGGGGTGGGTGGATTGCATTTTCTTGGACTGCAAGAAGGCGTTTGACACAGTTCCACACAAGAGATTGGTGCAAAAACTGGAGGACCAAGCAGGGATAACAGGGAAGGCACTACAATGGATCAGGGAATACTTGTCAGGAAGACAGCAGCGAGTCATGGTACGTGGCGAGGTGTCAGAGTGGGCACCTGTGACCAGCGTTGTCCTGCAGGGGTCAGTCCTAGGACCAGTGCTGTTTCTGGTATTTGTGAACGACATGACGGAAAGAATAGACTCTGAGGTGTCCCTGTTTGCAGATGACGTGAAGTTGATGAGAAGAATTCACTCGATCGAAGACCAGGCAGAACTACAAAGGGATCTGGACAGGCTGCAGACCTGGTCCAGCAATTGGCTCCTGGAGTTCAATCCCACCAAGTGCAAAGTCATGAAGATTGGGGAAGGGCAAAGAAGGCCGCAGACGGAGTACAGTCTAGGGGGTCAGAGACTACAAACCTCACTCAAGGAAAAAGATCTTGGGGTGAGTATAACACCAGGCACATCTCCTGAAGCGCACATCAACCAAATAACTGCTGCAGCATATGGGCGCCTAGCAAATCTCAGAACAGCATTCCGACATCTTAATAAGGAATCATTCAGGACCCTGTACACCGTGTACGTTAGGCCCATATTGGAGTATGCGGCACCAGTTTGGAACCCACACCTAGCCAAGCACGTGAAGAAACTAGAGAAAGTGCAAAGGTTTGCAACAAGACTAGTCCCAGAGCTAAGAGGTATGTCCTACGAGGAGAGGTTAAGGGAAATCAACCTGACGACACTGGAGGACAGGAGAGATAGGGGGGACATGATAACGACATACAAAATACTGAGAGGAATTGACAAGGTGGACAAAGACAGGATGTTCCAGAGATTGGACACAGTAACAAGGGGACACAGTTGGAAGCTGAAGACACAGATGAATCACAGGGATGTTAGGAAGTATTTCTTCAGCCACAGAGTAGTCAGTAAGTGGAATAGTTTGGGAAGCGATGTAGTGGAGGCAGGATCCATACATAGCTTTAAGCAGAGGTATGATAAAGCTCACGGCTCAGGGAGAGTGACCTAGTAGCGATCAGTGAAAATGCGGGGCCAGGAGCTCGGACTCGACCCCCGCAACCTCAACTAGGTGAGTACAACTAGGTGAGTACACACACACACACACACACACACACACACACACACACACACACATACACACATACACACACACACACAAACACACACACACACACACAAACACACACACACACACACACACACACACAGAACGACATGACGAAAGGGTTAGACTCAGAAGTGTCCCTGTTTGCAGATGATGTGAAGTTAATGAGGAGAATTAAATCTGATGAGGACCAGGCAGGACTTCAAAGAGACCTGGACAGACTGGACACCTGGTCCAGCAAATGGCTTCTCGAATTTAATCCTGCCAAATGCAAAGTCATGAAGATAGGGGACGGGCACAGAAGACCACAGACAGAGTATAGGCTAGGTGGCCAAAGACTGCAAACCTCACTCAAGGAGAAAGATCTTAAGGTGAGTATAACACCGAGCATGTCTCCGGAAGCACACATCAATCAGATAACTGCTGCAGCATATGGGCGCCTGGCAAACCTGAGAACAGCATTCCGATACCTTAGTAAGGAATCATTCAAGACACTGTACACCGTGTATGTCAGGCCCATACTGGAGTATGCAGCACCTGTTTGGAACCCGCACTTGATAAAGCACGTCAAGAAACTAGAGAAAGTACAAAGGTTTGCGACAAGGTTAGCTCCAGAGCTAAGGGGAATGTCCTATGAAGAAAGATTAAGGGAAATAGGCCTGACGACACTGGAGGACAGGAGGGTCAGGGGAGACATGATAACGACATATAAAATACTGCGTGGAATAGACAAGGTGGACAAAGACAGGATGTTCCAGGGAGGGGACACAGAAACAAGAGGCCACAATTGGAAGTTGAAGACACAAATGAGTCAGAGAGATAGTAGGAAGTATTTCTTCAGTCATAGAGTTGTAAGGCAGTGGAATAGCCTAGAAAATGACGTAGTGGAGGCAGGAACCATACACAGTTTTAAGACGAGGTTTGATAAAGCTCATGGAGCGGGGAGAGAGAGGGCCTAGTAGCAACCGGTGAAGAGGCGGGGCCAGGAGCTAGGACTCGACCCCTGCAACCACAAATAGGTGAGTACAAATAGGTGAGTACATAGGAGACAGAAGGGACTCCAGAAAGACGGAGAGGTGGGGCACACCACCAAGTGCTGGACACAGTGCACACAACCGAGGAAGAAGTGAAGAGGCTTCTGAGTGAGCTAGATACCTCAAAGGCAATGGGGCCAGATAACATCTCCCCATGGGTATTGAGAGAGGGAGCAGAGGCGCTATGTGTACCCCTAACAACAATATTCAATACATCTATCGAAACAGGGAGATTGCCTGAGGCATGGAAGACAGCAAATGTAGTCCCAATCTTTAAAAAAGGAGACAGACATGAAGCATTAAACTACAGACCAGTGTCACTGACATGTATAGTATGCAAAATCATGGAGAAGATTATCAGGAGAAGAGTGGTGGAACACCTAGAAAGGAATGATCTCATCAACAGCAGCCAACATGGTTTCAGGGACGGGAAATCCTGTGTCACAAACCTACTGGAGTTCTATGACATGGTGACAGCAGTAAGACAAGAGAGAGAGGGGTGGGTGGATTGCATTTTCTTGGACTGCAAGAAGGCGTTTGACACAGTTCCACACAAGAGATTGGTGCAAAAACTGGAGGACCAAGCAGGGATAACAGGGAAGGCACTACAATGGATCAGGGAATACTTGTCAGGAAGACAGCAGCGAGTCATGGTACGTGGCGAGGTGTCAGAGTGGGCACCTGTGACCAGCGGGGTCCCGCAGGGGTCAGTCCTAGGACCAGTGCTGTTTCTGGTATTTGTGAACGACATGACAGAAGGAATAGACTCTGAGGTGTCCCTGTTTGCAGATGACGTGAAGTTGATGAGAAGAATTCACTCGATCGAAGACCAGGCAGAACTACAAAGGGATCTGGACAGGCTGAAGACCTGGTCCAGCAATTGGCTCCTGGAGTTCAATCCCACCAAGTGCAAAGTCATGAAGATTGGGGAAGGGCAAAGAAGGCCGCAGACGGAGTACAGTCTAGGGGGTCAGAGACTACAAACCTCACTCAAGGAAAAAGATCTTGGGGTGAGTATAACACCAGGCACATCTCCTGAAGCGCACATCAACCAAATAACTGCTGCAGCATATGGGCGCCTAGCAAACCTCAGAACAGCATTCCGACATCTTAATAAGGAATCATTCAGGACCCTGTACACCGTGTACGTTAGGCCCATATTGGAGTATGCGGCACCAGTTTGGAACCCACAACTAGAGAAAGTGCAAAGGTTTGCAACAAGACTAGTCCCAGAGCTAAGAGGTATGTCCTACGAGGAGAGGTTAAGGGAAATCAACCTGACGACACTGGAGGACAG